>NW_024962334.1:18334127-18462880 GCF_019238085.1 Lagopus leucura
AAAAAAAAAAAAAAAAAAAAAAACCAAACAAACCATGCTGCAGTATTAGGTAATTTAATCTTGTTGGCAATGTAATAGTTATGGTATAATCCCTTGCATTATAAAAGTAATTGCCATAATCATAACCTACATTCAATTATTTTTCTACAGTGCAGCTGCAGCAGTTTCCCACTCCCAACCTGCCATCCTATCACTGAGGAAACAAAAAGGGGCAGAAAGCAGAGCTCACAAAACACTGCTACAGCCCATCCCTCTCCCTTTCCTAATAGCAAGTGACTCCCCATCCCAGTTAATAAAGAGCTCCTTGTCCCTGCATTATGGAGTGTAATCTTTAAAAGATTACATTCTCATTTGGGAACAAGCCAAGAGCCAGTGGGAAATTCTCTAGTAAATTGGATAGGGAGACAACAATATGAAGGGCAGCTGGATGAGAGCACATTTTTTTCAGGGCATTCCTGTTCCTCTGGTATTGTTAGAAGTCCCGCAGCCTTGGTTCTTTTCACTGCTGTGTTGTCACGATAATGCTATTCAAGAAGGGGATACGGATTAACTGTTTTGAAGATGGAATGTGAGGAAGCGAATATTGAAAAGCAGTGAGGAAAAAGAAGGAAAGCCCAATTATATTTTTTGAGCCTTACCGTCTTACATAAATACAAGGGAAGTGCACTCTGTTGTGAAACACTGTACTAAGTGACTCAACTACAATAGTAAAGTGTTTGGTCTTGTTTTTACTCAGACTGCCACCAGGAAGCCAGTTTGAGCCCTCCATTGCTAACAATATACTAAGAAGCACTTTGAAACATATCCCTCATTGCCCCTTTTCCCTTGCCTTCATCTTCTCACAGATGCATCTGCTTTGTGGAACCTGTTTTCACCCCACACTACCTCCCATCCTGGATGGAGAAAACAAACCAAAACAACATGGGACAGGCATCCTTATCTCATTTGAATACAGAAGGATGCCAGTGAATGGAAAAGTCAGTGAGATGTTAATTTTATTGTTCTTTAAAACTGTTTTCTGAGGATATAACAAAAATTTATGTATGCAGAAGACTGGACATGTGTTTCACATTAATTTAGTCAATAATAATGCATATCTACTACTACCTCTGTGCCACATCTTGTTTGAAAACAAAGTCTCAAGAAAAGAAAGTAGAAAGAAATTACTTTCTTAATGGACCAGGTTAATGAGCATTTCACTAGAGAAATAAGTTTTTTAATCACAACATGAAATTGCAATTAATTACGTTTCACAAATGGAAAAAAATATATTAGAAGGGATTTTAAAAAAGAAAGTTGTAACAGAAGAGCAGTTGAAAGATTATTTTTATTCTTAGACAACCGTCAACTAAACTGCAACTTTTTTCACCTACAGAGCTCAAGTAACAATAGCTACCTATATTTTATACGAGGCAGTAACAAAGATGCATTAAAACAGAAGATTGGCTGCAATTTGGGAAGTCCTGATTCAGCAAACTATCTCTTCAACAAGCCCCTATACACATGCTTGAAGTTAGCCACATGTTTAAGAACTATTTAAGTAGATGGTCTTTGGCCTCATTTCAGAAAAGCATTGATATACACATTTAACTGGCTGAGATGGATGAAGCAAAGAAAAGGCACTGGGATAGGGAAAGTGTACCTGAAAAAAATTCAGGCCAAACAATAATCCACAAAGTAAGAACTTATGTGCTAAGGCGTAATACACTTAATGCCTTTCCTAGTTTTCCTGAAATGTCTATGTTGGCATGCACATGTGCATGAGTTTACTGTATTGGAACTAAAAGATAGTATTAATGGGAACTATGGTAACTACTTATCATTAGAGAAACAAGCCTTACAGAGATATTACATGCCATGGGATATGAAGACCTGAGATAAGAGTATGAGGAAAATCAAATACATTTCAAAACAACTGAAAGCAGAAACAACAATATCCCTTCTCTCTCTTTTTCAGAAAAATATTCTAATACTTATCAGCTGAACATCTCCATCTTGCTCTTGTCAAGGGATGCAGCTCTACATCTCTATTCAGCATTAAGAGGAGAAACTGACTCAGTTTCCACAAGGCATAATTTCATCATCAAATCATCCGCCTGCAGTGCCCAGCAGTCCTCAGGCTGCTCTGTATATCTGGCTGTTGAGAGAGGAATTACTGAATTGTGGGAAGGTCCTTCAGACACCCAATTTACTAGACAGCGGCTTTTCAGACCAGGACATTAAAAAAAAACGTGCAGCCCTTCAGCAAAGTGAGCAATCTGATCATGCTCCACTCCATGAACAAGGCCTACTTGGAAATGAACTACAAGAAAGCAGCAGCTGTGAAGTATGGCAAAACTGTGCCAGTGCTGGTGAACGGGAAACAGGTGAAAATCAGCATCACAGAGAAGCCCAAAGCATCTATGATTCTATGATCTTCAAATTCTTATTTTGATGGATACTCCTCCTCAGCTCTCTATCTAATTGATGTTGCTGTTCCTCTTCTTCACTGTGAACGTTCCCCTTCATTTTCCTAACCAGGTCCTGGCTTCAGGTCAGGAATAAGTATTTTATATATATACTTTTATATAAGTATTGGTGATTAGTACTTCTTTTCACACCTTTCCCCCCTTCAGCAACCCATACTTTCCTGCCTCCTCTCTCCCATACAGTGTTAGGACACGAGGGATGACTCCAAAATCAGACTCTACCATCAGTAGGAATGACAGGCAATATATTTTATTTTCCTCATTGCTAGAAAAAAATGAGGTCTGAGACAAAGAAAAAAAATACTGCTGATAAAAACACAAAATGAGCAGATGGGGCAGCTTTCTTCCACGTGCCACTGCCATACCACTTCTCAGTGAGAAGTGGTGAAGCCAAAAGATACCCAGCTTCCTTTCTGTCCCAACAGCAAGCACAGAGAAGAAAGCAAAAAATAAAGAGAAACCTCTCCTCAAACAAGGGAAGAAGAGGAGAAAGAACAAATCTCTCTTAACACAAGAGGGCAAGCCACACTGCACACACACATATTTACTTTAATGTCTGTTGAGAAGGAACTGAGTGACCTAATTAGCTAATGACTGTAGGGCACTTTTAGCCAACTGAAAGGTGCTGTGGCATGGAAGTCAAGAACCTCCATCATTATATGCATTACACTGGGAGCCTGTATGGCTCAGAGCCTGCCTGAGCAGTACTCCCTTAATGTGCATCTTTTTATATTGGTGGTGAACTATTTTTGTGTTTGTTCAGGGTTGTTTTTTTGGTTTTTTGGTTTTTTTTTTACTGCACTTCCTTTTGCAGTTGTCTCTTCAGGTTAGAAATTCCCTTTCTAAGTGAGAAGCAAATAGTCTAGAGCCTGTGTGTCTTTCATCAGTGAACAGCATCACAGGTTTTTACCAACCTCACCTCTCACTCATCTCTCAGGCTTTCTAGGAGGAGAAGGAGGAAAACATGCTTGCATGCAGAATATGATTTGATCTGTGATTGTAACTTGGGCATTTCTACCTGAACTACAGCTTCTTTCAGTTGATATCAACAGACCTCCTTTAGAAAAATGATGCACAGCAGAAAAGACCAACTGCTGTTTGTTGTTGGAGAACAGGGTCAAAACAAAATCCATTTTGCTATAGTGGGAGGAGCGATTAAAAAGCCACAACAAATGAAAAGAGAGAATACAAAGCTTACAGGACAAGGTAACAAGTTTCCTTAAAATTTACCTTGTACATCTTTTACTGAGACTCAGAAAATGAGTAAAACATTTTAAAAAAAAGTTTCCAAATAACTTCTGGCATAAAATCAAGAGGGGCAGTAGTCATTTTCCAGAATTCCAAAGAAAGGGAAAAAAAAAGACTTCTCCAGAAGCACAACAATTTTTCTATCCCCACTGAGCATATTTTTCCCTCAAGATGATTTCACTTAATAACAGTACGCTGCAAACAATCATTAGGCAGGAAAAAGAGGGTCAGGACAGGGATAACAAAGATGAAAAAGAAAACTGCTGAGAGTTCACCTCTGGTGTTTGTCTTGAGGCACCCTTAGGATTCAAGTGGGACTACATGCATTGTATTCAAAGATTTAGTTCTTTTAAAAACAAACAAAACTGGCAAGGGCCATCAACCAGAAAAAGTTCCTCTCATAATCATAAAATAAGGTCAGTTCTTGTTTATTCTTTTATATGATAATCTCAACTTCTCTATTGATTTTTAATTTTTTTTTTTAAAGGTGAATTAAACTTTAAGACTAATGTCCATTTTCTGCAGGGACAGCTTTTTTTTTTTTTTTTTTTTTTTAAATAAAATTTTTTGATATTTTTTCAGCTTTTTTTTTTTTTTTTTTTGGCTGGGCTTTCCTTATCAAGTACTTTGAATCTTTTATACAAATTCTGGGGTAGCACAGTCTTCTTAGCAGCTTGTAGCCATTGAAAAGCAAGGCAATAATCCACCTAGGTTTAGGGCGTTTTCATAGAAGTGATGCAGAGCTGTGTCAATTTTAATGTTATGCTATGGAGAGTGCATGTAGCTCTCTCCACTTTAGAGGATTAAAAGTGACCTCTCTTACCAAAATCAATAAGGGCAGCTTGCTGTGACTAATAGGTTGTAGAAATTCAAAAGAGGCTGTTTGTAACACTGAGTTCATTCTCCTTGCCCAGCCCCAGACTGGCTGGCAGATCTGCACTTTGACATGTACATTCACGTGGCAAACTAATGTCTGTTATCCTCCCGGGGACCAAGCAAGCCACACACGTTTCAAGGAAGAAAGCAAACTGATATTTAGTTGATAAGAGAGGATTTGGCAACTTCTGTAAAGAAGCATGTGAGAGAAAGCAGAACAATAGTTAAAATGTATATTTCTGCATCTCTGGTATGGTTTTTAAAAGAGCCAGACATATTATCAGGATCTCAGCTAAGTAATCAGATACTTCACATCTCTCCATGAACTGAGATTTTTTTTCTCATCTCTGAGGAAAGGCTTATTCTTCCTTCAGATCTTTGCATAGCTGCAATAGGCAAAAAAAACTTCAAATTCCATTAGGGTCAGTGGAGCTGCCCCCACAGGGTATGAAATTATGCATCCAAAAGTAGTAATCGTTTAACTACTGTAGTACATGCTCAGTTGTTCTGGCTTCTCTTAACCACTACTCCTTCAGTTACTCTGAAGCACTTCAGTTCTAATGATCAAGTTTGGTGGCTTTTAGTAAGAGAATAATTTTGCGCAGTATTGGAAAAGGGTCATGCTACACAACTGCTGTAAAGCAAGTTTCTTATTTCTCATTTTGTAACACTAAAGGCTACCAGAAACTCATACCAGGACCTCCTACTTTACGATTAAAATACCCTTATTCTCTTGGATGCTTCTAACTTCCAATTTATTTTGCTTGAGGTACAAATTTAAGAAGAAAAAAAAAAAAACCTTACCCACAGTACTTAGCATGTAGATATTTTATCCATACAACAATCACCATCATTGTCTTTATGCCAAAAACACAAGATTTGCCTTGGGGGAGCAAGGGAGAAAAGGGGGTGAAGTGGGAGAAACCCAACTGTAAAGGTTTAGGAGTCCCTATGGAGGTTTATAAATAGATGACTGCCATGTGCAAAATGTGAAAGAAATCCAGTCAACATTAAAACTCGTTGCTGTTTTGAAATCTTATAACTGTGTCCACTTTGACAGTAGACAAAGTTTGCAAGCAAAAAATAAGTCAGGAAATTATTAGCATTTGAATTTTGGCAAAATAATAAATATGTAGAGGTATAATCAATAAATAATAGGAAAGATCTGCAAGTGAACCACCAATTAATAATAAATAGGACTTGGCACAAAGTAACTGCCAATGTGGATCTCATTAGATGGCCATGGAACCTGTTCCCACAGCAGCCCTTTCTGAGGGAGGGAAAGGTGAGGTAACCAAAATGTCTGCATACCCACCCCCTCACAGCCCTGGAGCTCCAGGATTGCAACCACCTGGGCCAAAATGACAACCTTATGCTGAGTGAAGGCCATGCCATGGTTCTCCAGTCTTTAACTGATAGGTTTCCCATTCTCAGCTTTTGGACCTTTGCTCTGAAATTCCTCCTACACAAAGATGACCGAAAACGTGCAGCTCTCCCATTCTCACTGGAGAGTGAGAATTTCTCTCTCTTCTGCTCACCTTTTATTAATGATACCTCTTAAAAACAGAAATGCCCCCAAGCAAGCAATATCAGTTAAACAGATAAATAGTTCACACACCAGGCAGGGAGAAGGAAGAGGGGAAGAGACCCTGACTTATTAGACTAGAAACAGACATACCATATTAATACAAGGAATAAGCATATGGTTCTAATAGACTTTCTTAAAATGATTTATCAGCTGTGATTAAGCCCTCAACCAGCATGTCTATCTTCATAAATAAAATAAAAGTGCACCTTGCTCTGAAATATATCAGCAGTATCTTATTACCTAACCAACCCAATAGGCTGCAGTCCACTTAAAATTTGGCTCTTGGGACCAGAGTTTGTATTTAATAGCAGAATGTAAGCTCTAAGGAGATTGCCAAGATTTACAGGCTTTACCTAAAATACAGACTTAGTGAAAACACTACTAGGAGCAAGGTTTATCCCTTCATCAGATGCCATCCAGTCCATGCTGCTGTAATCTAAGCATGTACCAAGAAAGCTGTGCCATTAAAAACATCCATAGGAAGACCAAGGCAAAACACACAACAGCTATGCAGTGTTGTTCTGAACGAAATATCAGAATGAAATCAGGCAGTCTTCCTTTTTTGGGGATAGCCAAAATATACAAAACACAACCAAAACCCAAACATTACAGGAGAGTGACTCAACTTCATTGGGACAGAGACAATATGAAGCAGAAGGAAAGTGGACTGCCCTGACTGAGCTCTGCAGGGTGATTCATCAGCTGGAATTCAGAAGAACATGGAAGGATTATGGCTAAGGAGATTTAGCTCAATCAAAAACGTATGCCCTCAAATATTGCCTTTCTGCATAATATAGGCTGGAAAAGCATTCAGGCCTTCCCTCAGAGTATGAGGATCTAAATACAAAAATCCATTCAAATACGCTCCATTGCAACAGAAGAAGATAAGACAGACCTGCCTGCCAGCAGAAAATAAAATGTACTGACAGAAACAAGTGAAGTTAAAGCCCATTCCTCCAAATATTTTTGCAAGGTCATGTTATGAACTCTGTTGTCTTGAAAGTTTTTCAGCACAGCTCTGTAACAGTTCAGCATGCTAACAAAGTGCCTGGAATAAGTGTCTCAACTACAGATATATGCTCAAAACATGACTCAAAGTCACTGGACCAAAGTGCCAACTGCAGAATTCCTATATAAAATGCATCACCACATGTCTACTATGAAAGCACCATAAGTTAAGAAAAGCAGCTGAAGTATAGCAAGTCTACCCATCTGGAGAGAGGAGGAGAGCATTCTTCCTGTCTTTAGCAACGCTGAATAACAGCTGATAAATCTTTAACACACATGGTTTGCGCGATGCCCTGTGCTGAGACTGCGGAGATATGGAATCAATCCGAGGCTCTGCCACAGACTTCCTCTGCAATTTTTAGCACATCACTTGAGTCCAGATCCTTTATGGTAGCTCAGTGATTTGCTCCTGCTTTATTTCAGTGAGAGCAAGACACCAAAATGCCTTTGAAGATCCCTATCAATCTTTTGGGGTTACAGTGCTAAAGATATTTTAGGAACCGAAAGACACAGAAAACTGCTTGCTTGGTGGAACAGTGGAAAGGACCCAACTCCCTTGGAAATATCACTCAATGCTTGCAATTCTTTCAGGAGCCTGGTGTACTGCTATGAAAGAGTTCTGGAAAACAGCATCTTCTGCAATCTCCTTTTCCTTAGAAGATAAGAAAAAAAGCATTCTCCTTCTCTATAAGAATGTTGCAAAAGTTAATTTAGAAAAAGGTGACTATAAACTAACTGTAAGCCCAAAAGTAGATGAGTAAGACTTTTTAACTTGATGGAATTAGCACATATGAAAATTCAACCCATTGGAGAACTTCTGATACAGGGTGATAGAGTATCTTTACAATACTTGAATACACCACGCAAAAGAAATGCTATGAAATTAAGATACTTCAACACACATACAGATGTTACATTCAAAGATTGAGAACTATTACACTTCAATCTGAGTCTGGGGTAATATTTTGGACTTTGAATTTTAGAATTTTGAGTTATTGACAACAGCTTAACTGATTGATAAAGCAACAGTTGAAGCTATTACTATTCCTACAATTGTAGGAATTGTAGGAAAAAAAATACAATTGTACCCTGGCATTTAAGTACTATATTAACATAAATCTTTCTTAGTCTTATTTTTCTTCTGTTATACAACCCACCACATAATACATTCAGTCATAAGAGGAGAATAAGCAGTCAGAAGGAACTTGAAAAAAAATGATTCTTCTGACATGCTTAAATAAGTGTGCATGTGTGTTTATGATTGCATAATTTAAAAACTATTAAGTAGTATTTAAACACAGGCCTTTGTTTTCTTCGGGTGTACAACATGCCAATCAATGAGGATTGAAAAGCGTTCTGGAAGAAGACTTGCTTATGAGTTCGTTGGTTTGTAATATTTCATGAGTGAAATACAGTTGTTTCTAAACGCTCGTCTCTGAAACATGTACATGAACAATATTCTTGTTTCACCTCAACCAGCCCCCTAAGGTTTAGCATATTTTCAAGGGAAGAAGGAAGCTAACAGGATTGCTGTAGAGGCAGGGCACATGCTCGGAAGTTATACCATTCTTCATCAGCACACTACAGCACTGACACTACTTCTCACAAGACCATACTCAAGTTCAACTTGCAGATATGCTGCAATACTAGAAAACTGAAGCAAAAAAAAAAAAAAGAAAAGAAAAAATGTTCTTAAAACACGACTCTGTGTTTTGCACTTTAATCACATGAACATATTTGACCATAATTTATTTCTCCACTGGACTATTTCATTTTGCTGATACTTTTCTAGCAGAAAGGTGCCTATGGTGGAACAGCACGCCTAGAACAGGAGCATTAAGTCAAGCAGAGAACTTGCTGGCTATGAGCTTTCTGAACTGGTCGTGAACTTCCCACATTATAGTCAGACTCTAGATGTAATTGTTTACATATTATCTTGATGCACTAAACACTGATTAGAAGATTTCAAAATGACAGGATATGCCTTCACAAGCAATGCATGCAAATTCCAACAGGAGTTATTTTAAAAATACTTTCACGTTGAAAACATTCAACTCACTGCTTCTAAAGGTTACTTTACGTGATATTCTACATGTTATAAGTGTAATTCCATTCTGTCTTATTCCATGCAGGAAAGTGAGGCATGATGCATTTTAATAAAGCAGGTCCAGTTGTTCAGAAATGAATCCTAACCCCTCCCATCCTTGACAATTCCCTCAGACCCAAACATAATGCTCAAAGCATGATGTGGCAAAAGGGCTTACCAGCAGCAGAAATGGGCATATTTGCAGGTATAACCCATCACAAGTTCCTTAGATACTTAAATGCTCAGAGCATTGAAAGCCTAAAACATACAGCTAGCACAAAAAGGTGCCAGCATATTCTACTTTGTTGACCTGGGTTGCAAATTTTGCGTATGGCAGAGCTGTCAGTGCTGCAAACCTCAAGTTCTTAAGAGCTGTAGTATTTACTCTTCTGAAAGTGGAAACTTTATAGCTTTTACCTATATTAATTTTGGTAGCGAGTTTGACAAGTTTGTGTCAGGAAGAGTGCTGTTAAGATGATACAGAAAACCTCTCCCATAGGATTACCAGCGTATTTCTTTCTGATCTATAGCATTCCTTGCTGTCAAGCATTGGGTCATTCTTGGAAGAGACCTTGTGCTAATATTTAATGGTATGGGTAATCAAAGTGACAAAACAAGCTGACAGTTTCATTTCATAGAATTGTTAAGGCTACAGGGACATGTAAAGACCATCTAATTCCAACCACTTGCCGTGGGCAGGGTCATCTTCCCCTGGATCAGCCTGTCCAGGGCCCCATCCAAACTGGCCTCAAGCACCTCCAGAAATGGAGCATCCACAGCTTCTCTGGGCAACTCCTGCCACTACTTCACCAATCTCTGAGTAAAGAATTTTCTCCTAAATTCTAATCTAATTCTCCCCTCTTACAGTTTAAAACCATTATCCCTTGTTCTACAACTACAGACGCTTGTAAAAAGCTTCTTCTTGTCTTTCTCATTTCAGTTCAAGTCCAGGGCATCATCATCATTATTAAGTCCACTCAGTCCCCAAGAAGAAGACTAATCCAAGTGTATTTTAAAAGATGACCCTTCATAGATGAGCTTATAGTCTTTGCAGGTAAGACACATCAAGTATGAGAGGCAGAAAGAGACACTACTCTCACTTTACACAGAGAGACAGTGATTTGTTCCAGGTCAAACAGCTGGGATATTAATGCACATGCAGTACCTCAGTACTACCATTCCCAGAAGGGTACAGCAATGGAATGGAAAGTATAGCAATGACAGCACAGCAGCATGACCCCAGGCTACAGCAAATGAAGACCTGCTCAAATGCAACAGCCACAGGCACAGAAATAAAGGAAAGAAACTGCTTACCTTCTGACCTCAGGGACACAGTGATCTCCAGAGAGATACCCTTGCCTCCACTGCCTACCCTTCAGTAAGATCTGGGAAGAGGTAAATCCTGGCTCACTCAAGTGCATTGCTTACACCTGAGCTCCCATTAGTTGGCTCTGCCTTCCCACCAGGTGTTCAATCACTGGTTTGAGTCATTAGCATTTCTGCTACAGGTACACATACTGTTCCTAGAAGTGTTCTCTCAGCACTTCACAGCTAATTTGGGTTGTCACCAACCCACTTAACCAGCTTAATTGTAACAAATTTTCATAGATTACCCACAGGCTCCCACTTTCTTGAAATAAATAAATAAATAAATAAATAAAGAGGGAAAGAAGGAGAAAGAGGCTAATTGGATTGTATCTTTTGAGTTTTCAAATGATGACTCCCAAGAAAGGGAAAAAACAAAAAAAAAAAAAAAAAAAGTGTTTTTCTCTTACAAGATTTCAGTGTCATGCTGTGTGCTAAGCCACAGCGATATACTAAAATAAACAAAACTTTCTTTCAGAGTGCAAAGAAATTAACCTGACAAAAATATTTTCACAAGACTTTTCTGTTCCATGAGTAAGTTTTCTGCTGGTATTGATCTCCAAGCACTGGTAGGTCCATTAGGAAAATACTACTTTGCACTTACTCCAGGTACAGGCTGCTAGAAGCATTTTGTTAGTAATAGTTATAGAGGAGTTCCTTTTCTTTTGTGGCCTTTGTCTCTAGCATTTGCATAAAGCCCTGCTGGGACCCACTTCAAAATCCTACCTGTCAGTTGGTAATGTAAGAATGAACATACAGCAGACTAATTGAAAACACAGTATGAATGTTACAGGTTTAGGTAACCAGTGTGAATTTAACCTTTCTTTAAATTTTTATTTAAATGATTTCTCCCTCCTCCTGTCATCCATCTGAACCCTTAAGATCACCACTGACAGCTGAACAGATCGATAGAAGGAGTGCAGAATAAGACATCCCAAGGTCACTAGACACCTAGTATCATCAGGTAACCCGATGCCCTTTCGTAGGCTTTAATCACATTACGCAACTACTTTTTGTGAGCTGAAGTGGACTCTGGAACACCAAACCTCCTAATTTACAGCTAGTTGCACAGAAGTTCACATCAGTAGATTTCTACATATTTCCAGTTCCCAAAAACAAGTGCCATACAGAAAGTACCACCTAAGAATCCTCTTCAGTACTGATACTTTGCAGAGATGTAGGAACATATAGATTCCCTTGATGTTGGCCAGTTCTCCCCTCTGCAACACACAAGAAACAACTAAAGCGTACAATTAGATACATTTATTATATTATAATTCTGTTTCCTCACATTCATCATATGCGTAAAGCTGTGAGGATCAGAGGTCAGTCTGGGATATTTTCCCAGCCTTTGACCACAACTTGGACTCTCATATTTGGACTTTGTACTTGCTCATTTTACTATGTCACAGTCTCTCCTCTTCTCTTGTATCTTCTCCCATCTTCCTCCTCATAAGCCACAAATTTCTAGATTCTCTTCCCATATTCTTTCTATATCCCCGCTCTTCCTCTCTTTATCTCAGCAACTAGTGCTCCCACTTCTTCCAAAAAGTGCTCTAATGCCTTTACTTCGCAGACATCAAAGTATTTCAAAGATCCCTAAATGCTGCTACCTCCAGATTTCACAATCCCAAGCATCAACTCAGGCACACGTCTCACATGTATGAATTTTGAATTGGACAGCAAAGCAAGTGATGCAATATACAGCAGCTACAAGAAGCAACACCTATATAGGAAGCAGTTGCAGTTGGAGACGCAGACACATGAAACTAACGCTGAGGCATGCGCTAAGGAGAAGTGCCTTCTGGCTGTAGCACCATAGCTGCTGTGTGATCTTCTTTCCATACTTTTAGCCTATGTACCAGTTAATGTTCAAGTTAGACAAACAGACTACTGTGAGAGTTAAGTCAAACAACACAATGTCCAATAGATGGAGAACCGCAATGGCGGGGACATAGCATATGAATTTCCAAGTACTGCAGAATGTGTTCAGTAATGTGTTTCAGTTCTCAGAAGCAACCAGATCACTGGATGCATATTTGAAAAGTTAAAATTTCATGCATTACCTCTTTGCTCTGTAGTGTATTGAGCTGTTTCACAGTTCCTTGAAAGTTTTAACATCTCTTTAGGATGCCACAAAACAATGTAACAACCTTCAGGCGCACAAACATGCAAAATCTGGTAAAGAGTGGCCTATATAACTCAACATGAATTTAAAAACACTAAAAGTAATAGAACAACTACTGCAAAATTGATACATTATCTACTAAGCTAAATTCCCATCCCCTACCCCAGCATGAATACTTTGTGATAAATAGACGCACAACAAAGCTGGCAGCAATGACAGCTAAATCCAAGGATCCACTGTGATGCAGAGGATAGATCAGCACTGCTTTTTAAACTAAATGTCTTCTCATAATTCGCACTTCCCTGTAATGTATTTCAGCAAGTCTGCAATCCTCACTTCAAAAGATGATATAATTTTCCCAAGCCTCTCCCTCAAGAGGTGTGTGGTTTTTATTATAGTTTACTTAAAAGCAGAGACTTGGAATCAAACGCTGGCAAACACATTACACACTTTTAGAAACTTAATGCTTGCTTTTTTTGTTGGTTTGGGGTTTCTTTTGTCAACTGCTAGGATCGTTTGAAAAGCATGTCACAACTTAGAGTGCCACCTAGTTTCTAACCCAAAGGTTACGAGCTGGTAACAGAGTTCAGTCTGCTTTCACCACGACTGTTAAGGGGAGGAAAGGTTCCGCCTGGTGAAACTCACCCTTTTGTTGTTTTCTTCTTCTTGTGCCTTCCTAAACTCGTGCTCTAAGGAGCAGTCAATGTCATTGAAGAGGCCCACTTCCTCACAGTTCTTCAGAAAGCGTGTCGGTGTAGGAGTCTGATCTGAGAATATGAAAAGAAATGATCGCTGATATTTACTATTTGAAGTAAAGGGAGACAGTCTGCCAAAAAAAAAAAAAAAAGAAAAGACGAAAAAAAGAAAGAGGTTCTAGCTAACCTTTCCAGGCTGCCCCACTCCTACCGCACCATCATTAAAAGCAAACCACACAGCACTGAAGTCTGACACTGTGCACTGCAGACAGACAGTGCTTGCCAGCAGTGTCTGAAAGCAGGCAGCAGTCATCGTTCAACCAGAAAGAAAACAGGCCAGATTTTCACAGAGCATGTAACACAAAAGTATATCCTTCACATGTGGAAATGGTCATTATAACTATGCATAAACTTCCAATAATAGCTGTGTGCAAAACAGCGCACAGACCGCATTATAATGCACATTTACACTGCAGCATGCAGGTAAATGTGGCAGACATGCACTAACTCATGCCTTCAGAGCTTGAAAAAACACCTCCAATGAGCACGTCTCTGAAACACATGG
This sequence comes from Lagopus leucura, assembly GCF_019238085.1. NCBI lineage: Eukaryota > Metazoa > Chordata > Aves > Galliformes > Phasianidae > Lagopus > Lagopus leucura. The sequence goes on from NW_024962334.1 coordinate 18,348,155, forward strand.
GGTGTTAGCCACGGTATGAAGTTCTGCTTCTAGTGCAATTTTCAAAGAAATGAAATAGCATCAAGGAAAAATAAACTCTGACCCCAAAGAAGCATCCATATCTGTTTTATACCTAAAAGTCATTCATAATACATATAAACTATGAGATCTGGACTGAAAAGATTTTTAATAGTTTTCTGCATCTCTAGGAATATTTTTGCCCTCTCAAAAAACCCAGGGTAGGGCAAGACTATTTTGAATCTCACAGGCTGTAGGAAATCAAGCAGGTACAAGATTTTCATCTTCTTTTCAAAAACCTGCAGGACAGATGAGCTAAAGTGCTCTGTAGGGTGTTGCTTAAGCAATGACTTTGGCTGGTCCTTGTCCATTAAATGAAAAGTCAAGCCCAAACTTGGGAACTATCGTCTCTTCAAAGACCAGCTCTGAGGCAACACCATTCATTCTGGGGCAAGTTCTTTGCTACTGCACATCAGCATGCTCCCAGAACTACAGTACAGAACCACATTAACAAAACCTTCTCTTGCATGGCACTTTCTTTTTCTCACTTCCATGCTCCAGATCAAACTGCTTTGGAGTACCTAATTTTATGGAAAGACTGAACTGTCTTGAAAAATCAACTTCTGCATACTCATAGACAACTACTCTATTGTCTGAAACTCATTCTTTAAAGAAGGAAAACTGTGTCATACTAATCCCATTGCCTATACCGGGCCAATTCTGACCTCAGAAGAAAGCATCCCACTTCAGCTGAGCTCTGGAAGAAAAAATTAGTATCTTGCACCTAGCTAAGTTCAATTTAGATCCAGTATTTCACCATGACAGGGAATAGTTACCAGACACAATAAACATCACATGATCAGAATAGAAACACACAGCAAACCCTAAACAAAAAGCAGCAAAAAAGGAATGCATTCAAGAAGAAATGCAGTTTCCACTTGAAAAATAAGCAATTGGGATCCATCTTCTGCCCCATAAAGCCACAGTGAAGCTGATTTCTACCTGTAGAAGGCATAGTTCTACAGGCTTGACTTTCTTAAGTAGTATAAGGGCTAGCACACGGGTTTGCATTTATATTTTTGATGGAACAAACTGAGATAACACAAAAGGCAAATCCTTAATGTTAAAATTCTGGTTTATTTCTTTTGGCTTGAGCATTATACTTGTGAGCGTAAAGGAAACAAAACTCAAGTGTTTGGGAACATGCATGTATTTATCTATTGGTTTTCACAGTTTTTTGATTACTGTATTACCAGGCAGAAGCACAAGACTTTCCAAGAATCTCACAAGATCTCAGCATAAGAGGCCAAGTCAATGAGTTGCTGACACTATGGAGCCTGAGGGCACTTGCCACTGTGTAGGTCCATACCCTAAACAAGAAGTGCCAAACTGTTCTCTGGGAGTAACCTTACTGATCTCAGTACAGTTTCACCAGGAATACCTTTGGACTATGGACTGCAATTTGCAGTGGAAGTGAAGTGTACTGAAAAGAAGGAGAGATAAACCAAGTATTACTTTAGCAAAAAAAACATGACTACCTTGTAGAAAAATACAAAAATAATCTTTGCCAAGTCTGACATAAAAGGCACGTAGATATTTGAATGCGAGGCAAATACATGAAACATCTTATTTTTAGAAGTGGCATATTCGTATCAAATAAGCAAGGTATCATTTTCATGACTGAGATGAGAAACCAGGGTTTCACAATAAACAAGCCAATAGCACCACATTCATCAAAACTAAAAATCCTAAGTTTCTCTGTAGTTGCTTGAATCCAGATATACAGACATATATACATAATTTTTTGTGTGTGAGGAAGGGGAAGGAGGTGCAGGGTATCTACCTTACCATGAATAAGGTCTCATTTTTTCTCATCAAGATGTACAGTTGTTCAAGAAATCAGGAATTACTTTAATAGATTACATCAGCAAATTAATGGGTAACAAGTTGATTATAAGGTATGTGTAACAGAAACCAATATAATCGTTTTTGGTCTGTTCAGCATCTATTCCATAAATGTAAGACAGAAAGAAAAAAGTTCTCCATTAAATAAATAATTTTAACAGTGAAAACAAACCACCCAGAGAAAACATACGAAGGCTTCATATTGCTTTCTTCTATGTGCAGGAAGAGTGTGTCTTCTGTATCACAAGCAGACTGAGATAATCTGCTCTGTTTTGGTATCTGCAGTGCGCTACACCCAGTCTTATCAATTAACTGCTTCATTATCTAAAAGCATTAAAGCTGGTAGTTGAACTACATTATTTAGATCACCAACATATTGACATGGTAATCTTCAATGACTACATCAGTCTTCCTATACAGTTGCTGTAGCTTCTATGATTCAAAAATCAGACTGGCAAGAATTCTAAATGTGATTTTATTAAAACAGACTGTCCCTCTTTCCTCTCCTCTCTGTCAAGGGAGGGAAAAAAATACCATGAAAGTACCATCATTAACTCCAGCCACAAAGCCTCCTGGAAGACAGCTCAGCGAGATATAAACCAAGAGACAACTTTCTGCTTTGTTCATCCTTCAGCATCTGTGGAAACCAGAAGTCCATGAAACCTCTGTGTTTGTATGACAGCAAAACTGATGAGGATCGAGACTTTAAAGCATCAAGACTTTATTTTGCACAATAATTATACTGCACATATACTGCATCCACTTATTTCAAGACCTCATATCTACCAAATCCATTGAACTTTGTTTGCTCCTAACACAACTATTTAGCCCCTGGAAAACAAGCTCTTCCTTAGGTGATGGAAGAATTTGCAGAAGAGTTTACTCAACACTACAATTACCCTTAAGCATAAATTAGGTGTGCCCTCATGTTTTAATTGGGAAGAATATTACAAAGGAGACCCTAATATAAGTTACACATTCAGGTCTCCTAGAATTAATAAAATATTCCTAATTCTCAGCACTTAAAAATGCATTAATAGTTCCAACAGCTTGTGCCTGACCTCACTGTTCCCTGTTTGGTACAAACAAACCTTTTGTTGCTATCACTAGCGCCCACAACTATTGAAGGCTCACTGAGAACAGGGCTCTGATTTGTTGTAATTCAGCAAGTGGATGTGCCAGACCCATCTGGACTAAAACTCAGACAGAGCTAGCACTACGCTCAGCATTCCTGCTGAGGACATGCATTACTGTACAAAGCTGTCCTGCACGCACAGTGTTATCCACACAGGCCTGACTTTCAATGGCCCAAACTGCATTTTTAACTGAGAGCATCTTGGGATTTGGCTCACTCAGGGTTAACCCTAGATATCCAGCTGCTAAATTGACTGGCCATCCCAATCAGGTCCCATTGTTTAAACAAAAGTCTTTCCATCCCAAGCTGCTGCCAGCAATCATTTCCTTGTCTTTCAGGTTTCTCATCTACCTAAATGAGCCATCAGCCCATTACTTAGCAAGTTAATTCTATCTAGCCTTTACCACTAGCTTAAACACAGAACCCATCCTGCTTCAAACTGGGCAATAAATATTTTGTTCAGCCTATTACTCAGATGAACCATCAGCCTCTCTAATAACGTAATCATAGACAGAAAAGCTGCAAGAAACAAAGTTTAAATAAGCCCAAAAAGTGTAAGTAGATACATAGAAGTATTAATGGAAGACCAGGAGGTCTAGTCTATGCAGATCCCAGGGTAACCTATTCCTTCTTAAAGCAGAAAGGTCAGCAATCAGATTCTGACTTTAACTTCACACACAGAATATATTTGGGCTGCTGAACATTTTGAAAAATATGTCTTCAGTGTTTGGAGCGATGCATCTTTGTTCTCTGAGCACACTGAAAGTATACACTGTAAGGCAATAGGAAATTTTTACTTAGTAAAGAAAAAGAATCCTTCAGGTATTCACTATGTTTGTCTGTGTGGTTGAGTCTGTGTGCATGTGTGTGTTGGTTGATTTGTTTTCATTTTAATTACCAAGATAACAGCCTCAGAAAGGACACTCAGTCTCAATATCTTACTTTCAAAATAACAGCCTTTCTAAGTACAATCCCAGGAAATGCCATGTTAGTTTGCAGCATATAGTTCATTTAAATCATCAAGTAAATCATCATTTTGTAAAACCATCAAATCCCAGAATTCTACCTCTCAAAGCATGAATGAAAACTTTAAAACATGATATCCACTAACAAAAGAACTGAAGAACCAAAAGAAAAGCTACATGAAACAAGCTTTGATTTGAAAGATAAGAAAAAAAAGAAGAAGAAAAAGAAGAAAAAAAAAGGAAAAAGAAAAATTTCATAAGTTCAGAGTTTGTATTGAACATTAAACTACTGCAAACATTATTCATCCTCAATAAAAGCAATCTAACAGCACAGCTCCAAAGTGTAACTTGATTCTTCATCTTTAAAAAAAAATGTTTAGTCTGATGTGCAGTAATAACAGCCATTTCGCTTGTTCAGCTGCGGGCTTTGTTGAAGTTATATACTTACCCATGTTATACTTTCACACAATGATAACAAAGTCTGACTAACAGGACTAGCAATGAAATTTGAAGGGCTGCCCATCAAGCAGCAACAAGGAAAGACTCATGTCCTGAGACATTCAGTAAAGTTTCTTCATTGATGCAGCAAACTACCACCCAAGTGTACTAAGAAGCTCAAGGTCATGAGACCTCAAGTAAGTGACAAGTACAAGAGTAGAAGAGGAAGAAGTGGGCCCAGGTGCACCTGGCCAAACTACCCTCACAGTAGAAGGCTCCCCGTGAACTTTACTGCTAAAAGATTAACTATTTAAAGCGCTGATTGGACTTTCTGTCAAGGTGCACATAACATGTACAACGTGTCTTCAATCTTTTCTCAGAGCTTGCTCATGTGAGTTTTTGAAGAAAAAAGTGCAACTGACATTTCATTGTTAGGCAAAGTGAGGGACAAAGAAGAGTACAAGAAGTCAAATGAAACTATATTTCCTTACATCCAATCATTTTGCACTCTACTAAATTCATTCTAGATAAACCTCCCCATGTAAATCACAATGAGAAAGAAGATGAGCTGATCAAGGAAGACATAAATTACCTCACTGGCATGGGCATTACCTGGAAAAGTAATACATTTGCACTGCCTTTGGCATATACTCTTTTTTGTCTAGAGATTGATTGTGTTTCTACCAAAAGCTCAGAAATAAAACAAAGTTTCCATACAGGTAAACCTAGCCTCTCCTACATCTGGTAGCAGCACTTTGAGGGAGACCTTTTCCTCCACAAAGGTGGTAGGGTTTCAGACCCTTCTAAAATATGATATGTAGGGAATCTCAGTGTCCCTCCCTCCCAAAGTTCAGTCCCACACAGCTGCCAGAACTTACCTGGAGGGAACAATCTGTCACCAGGCATTAATATTTCAAAAACAAAAAAGCTTTGACATGCACATCAAACTACAGAGTTTCAAAGCAATGTAAAGTGCAGTTAGCACAACAGCAAAGAGATGATGTCTATTTCAGTCAACCTAACTACAAAGTTTCCTACAGGAATGACTAACCTAGAAAAGTTACACAAGATATTCCATGTTAACTTGAACAGCTCTCCTTTGGCTAATAAAGCTGCAAGTGGAAACTGTCCATGGCTCTCACTACAGCAAGGTTGTAAAATAAAATGCACACAAGAAGGAATAATAAATAACATTACTTTTTTTTTTTTTTTCCTGTCTTTTTAAATGAACATCAAATTATCCAACAGAAGAATCTCTTGACTATAATGAAATACCTCTTAAGGACCTTCTATCCATTTATAACATCAGAGAACATAAACCTGTTTTAACTGTGGTAAGGGTGACAGAGCACTGGAACAGGCTGCTCAGAGAAGTTGTGAAATCTTCTTCTATGGAGATATTCAAAGACCCATCAGGACACCCATCTGTGCGACCTATTGTAGGGTATCTGCTTTAGAAGAGGAGTTGAACTCAATGATCTCCTGAGGTCCTTTCCAACCTCTGCAATTCTATGATTCTGTGTGATTCTGTCCATGTACTTGAAGTTTCTGAATTAGGTCAAAAATTGCCAGATACCATAAAATTTGTTCTTCAGCCAGCAAAAACTTCAAAGAATTGAAGTAAATGTAGGAGTTAGTTGATAACATAGTGAGCTCTTTGCTAAACACACCAAATGAGTCAGAATAGAATCAATAATTTCAACTAGGTCATGGAAATGTTTTTATTAAACGCTGACTCCACGTACAGAACAATATCTACCTTTATATATAGCACATAATTTTAACTTTCACTTGCTAATCAATATTCCAGATCTTAGCAGATTTTACATAAGAAACATGTTCCTCCTTCCTGAATCATATTTTGTTTGGTTTGCATGCTGTGCTGGTACAAGATCAAGCACCCCTCAGGTTTTTTAGTATATATTGCCAATAATGGTTCTGATAAGATGTGCTTAGTGCATACTAAGTATCACTGATATGAGATTAACCATCAGAATGGGTGATGAACTACGTCTTGAAGCACAGACGATAATGTAATGGCTATCTGAAAGCATGCAGCCCATTATTTTGTATGCACTAATTACGTACAAATTTTTTTCACATTCTTTCTGAAATAATGAATGGAATCAAACATGAAGTGCCACGTTAAATTATAGTACACAACTGGGGAAAAAAAAAGAAGAGACTCACTTCTACACAGCTTAAAAAGGGAAGAAATAAAAAAAGAAAAGCAGCATCAGTTAGTAATGCTGCATCTTGCTTATTATAGGGCAATTGCTGCTGCAGTTCTTTGAAACTACTAATGGCAGAAAATTTAAAGAAAAAAAAAGAAATAATAAAATAGAATGAGCAAAACTGGAAAAAAAAAGAAAAAAAAAAAAAAAAAAACACCAGGAAGATGAAGGCAAATGTTTAAGAAAGATGCCTGTTTCTTTTTTCCCCATATATCATTAATTGTTCACTACGCAATCTAAGAATAAAACATCTTAAACTTTAAGGTATGTAGATTTCCCCGGGGTTTAGGTGGGTAACAAAACAAACATTTTTCAGTGTGTCTCTGGAGAGAGGAGGTCTGCAATGCTTCGATACCAAGGTCTGCATAATGACGAACAAATCCACCAAGAGAACAAAACAAAAAAGCCATACACAAAGTATCAAGTTGCTGACATATTTGCCATAATCTCTGAGAACACATATAGCTTTTCACTCTCATTATTACAGAGGATATTCATACACAAAGCACAAACAATACATCCCTCAGAAACAATCTGTAGCCAAAATGGTCACAACATTCTGCACTTGTACATACTTAGTTAGCTGTCTGCATGTAAAGGGCCCTCACTATTGGTAGCAGTGGCGTAAACCAGTTCATGCATTTTGCCTTGGAAAGCAATCCATTGGAAGGAGCAGAATCACAGAAGTTACCAAACATAAATGGAACTACTCTATTCAGGGGACCAAATATACTCTTTAGAAACTGCCCTAGAGCACAACTCTTGCCAAACAAAGTTCTAACAAAACTAAGCACTTTCACAGAGCGAACGTGTTCACAGTACAGATGTTTTCAAGCAGTTTCACTGCCAGAGGACACTGCCTAGTGCAAGAGCAGCACTTTCTCATTTGTGCTACCAACCAAACACAGGATTCTGTGGGCACAACTGCTATGCACCTGCTGCACAAGCCCTGCTCTTCCATGTGCTGAGTTCTGGTTCACAGTAATCTTAGTCCACTATGGCATCTTCAACAATAAGGAAAAAGCTAAAATCTGTTTGGGATTAGTTCTCTGATTTCTCACAGGTACCTAAAGTCCCCAGCAAAATCCAAATCGAATATTTGCAAACCATCGCTAGTGAACTATAATTTTCATAAAAATTAAGTGTTTAATCAACCAGTGAGGAAGAACCTCTTAATCATGATACAGGAGGTACCTGAAATGACAATAGATGGAGGAATTTTTGCTAAGCAGACACTCCTAGATTACGGTAAGAACAATTAACCTTGAAAAACCTATTTCAAACAAGAAATTAAAAAAAAAAAAAATGCAAAAAAAGAGGGTTAACATCCACACAGACGTCCATTGCAGTCTTTCTCTACAACTACTTCAAAGCCTGACAAATCCTAATGATGTTATTCTTAAGGATTTGTTATGATAGTTCAAGGAATATACAATAGGAAAGCGAATAGGTGAGGAAAGAAATGGTAAGACTAACATTAGTTTGACCTTACCTGGCAGTTGTTGATTGTCAGCAAGCAACCATTGTGTGGTTACTCAGACCAGAATATAAGAAAAGCACTTAAGAAGCTAATGACTGTAATTGTACGTAAACATATTTCTGTATAACGTCTGTGTGCGATGGGGGGAAGTGATGAGAGAGAGACTTAATTCTAGGGAGAAAGAATACTGGATATTACCCCCTGATTTACCTTTCTTCAGCTGAAGGATTTACAGCTATTTACAGTGGGCAGGCCTTTATAAAGGTGATTCACATGATGTGGCCTGTTCCAGCTGCTGAAGGGAGCCTGTCAAACTTAAAATAGTGAGCCTTACAGGAACGGCACAAATGCACTTCATTAACACGCTCACTGCTGGCTTCCAGGTGACATGCACTTAAGTGCCCATATTTCATTGTCATGTTGGCAAGGGAGTCACTGATAGAGCTACCAGCATGGTGGAGGTTTAACAATTTCTTTTCCTCTCTTGCCATACCTGTGGGATGGCATAAGAATGGCAGCTGTCATTTTGTCCAAAGATACACATTCTAGCTTATTTTACCTCTACTTGTTATTTCATTTGAGCTTTTTAAAACAAAAAAACAACAACCTCTGAGGTATTTTGCCACTAGCTCTCCAGTAGAAGTCATACTTCCAACATCATCTGAATAGTTCTCTTGACTCTTGAATTCATGTCTTCTTACCTGATAACATATTATCTGTTTTTATTGAAGGAAACTTCAAAGTCATTTCATGTTTGTGCCTGTGAATCATCAGATGATCCTCTGTTGGAAAACGCTGTCAGGCAAAAACAGAGAGAGGAAGAAAAAAAAAAAGAATTTAATTCTCTAATAAACTTTTGGCATTAGTCAGAATTTTAAAAATGAGACTTTGAAAGAAATGTATCCTGCTAGAAATGTGTCCAAATGGCACAAGAACCGCCACAGACAATTTGTAAATGTGAGTGTAAGTAACAAACATCAGTACTCTCCTTAGAAATATATTTGAAGAAGTTCTCACTGGAGTTACAAACAGCAAGGGGTCACATATTTGCTTGAAAATGTAGCAAGATCAAGTTTGGGTTTTAAGGGTCTGGGACACAGGCTCCACTACCAGAGCTTCACAAGTCACCACACGCCTGAGGAACTGTGATAACTGCTATTGTGTATGCCTTTAGCTCACGGCAAATGCAAAGTAATGAGCGCATCTTAAATCACTTCACTGGATTTTTCTGCTTTTGTGTCTTTCTGCAACCTATCTCCTGAACTCCTATGAATAGTCACAAAAGCCAGCTCTTCCCTACCTAGAAATATTCAGGCAAAATGTTTCTTTATTTGTGGAAAACCAACACACTGACATCAAACTGTTGGTGCAAAGGTGCTCAATACCTTACAATTATTGGTGATCCTTCACAATAGTAAATTATCTTCCTCCCCTTTGTCACGCAGAGAAGTGCTCTGTTTTTTTATGCTATTAATAGCTGTACTAATAGGTTCTGACAGCAGAATTTTACAACAAACAGCTCATTTTGACCAAGACAAAGGAGAGAAAGCTTGAAAAGATGTTGGAACACTTGAATACATACTTTGCTAAGTTAAAATTCAGTAAAGTTTCCTTCACTAAGTGAATCTGCAGAACTACTGTAGTAGTTTTAACAGAGTTAGTTCAGGACTAGTAAAGACCAAGAGGTGTTTCACCATAGCTTGGGAAAAAAAAAATATATATATATATATATATATATATATATATATATACACACATATGTGTGTGTGTCTAAGCTATATTATATATTAAAAGCAGATTTTTAAAGCAACAGGTACATAGTGACTGTCAAAAACTAGCAATGACAGAGTTAAAGTGACATAAGTCTGTAAATACAGTATATATTCTTGGCTAAGTGACTTTGCTTGTGGCTATGGTATAAATAGTTGCAGTAGAATACACCTTCTGAGATTTTAAGCCCACAGACAAAGCAGCGTAAGTAATGGAAATGAGTTCCCTGGAAAAAAAAAACAAAAAAATCCCCAAGACCTTTTCCTCTCTGTGAAATCCTGGTTCATTGCTTACTCATCTGGAAGAAATGCAGCACTAGAAATTTATGTTAAGAACAAACGGAATTTATGAAAGACTTTGCTCAATGAAATTGTGAGACAAAAAATAAAGTATTTCCCTTCATGGAACACCATGCTTTGTCTCCAGAGTGAAAGCAGCCAAGCTTAAAGAGGGCTTTGTGTGAATGAGGAGAAGCTATTCCTCCAGCCCAGGTTCTTGTGTCTTTTTTTGTAAACTACTTTCTTATGCAGAACATCAACATCCTCGGACACGCACCCACACTCACTGGTGGAGAAGCCATCAGGCATCTTGCTACAAAACACACTTGTGTCAATTCCACATTCACAGCAATCAGAGATCATGCTTTGGAGTGGGAACTTAAACCTTAATGCCTTCCCAAATTGCAATTGCATACAACAAAATAGTGTCTCTGAGCACATAAATGAGTTTGTTGGGAGGATTAGCTCCCCACCACTGACTGAAAACACTTAAGTCCACTGATTTGAGTGGAAGTTTGTTCTGGAATTCAACAAAAAGTTCAATTTTGACTGTAAGACTCAGATGTTATTATACTATCTCTGTGAGAGAATAGTCTAGTGGGAGCTTAACTCTATCTGTGCAGGGCTGAAGGCACAAGTCCTTGGTCAGAGGGACAATCAGAAAGATGCACTCCAGCATCTATAGAAAGGCTCCTGCTTAGACAAGCAGCAAAGCTGCTCAGCCTTCATTCTCAGAATTCTCCTTTTCCTTAGTTCAGCTGCTGACAGAAACGCCTACATTCTGGTGATACTCACACAGTACTTTGTTAGCCCATTGTTCCACCATAAGAACCTATGGGATTGTAAAAATATGAGCCAGCTGAAAACCTTAAACATAGACGGAAATATTGCCCTCATTAAGAGAGGAGGAATCTGAGAAATGGGTAAGCTAAATCACTTAAAACAGATGCATACAGGAAGCCTGTGGCAAAAGCACAAAATATGTCCTTGCCTCAAAGTTTTCCTTGCAAGCTCTTCACTAAACCAATTAGGATGGGAAGTGCCACACACAGAACTTCTTCCCTTGGCACTGAACAGGAAGAGATGATGGTATTGGTTCTGCAGAAGAAACTCTTCAGTCCAATTAAACATCTCAGCAGCTTAAATCCTTGTCACTTCAGGTTTTTTGTTTGGGTTTTTTTAAATAAAACATCTCACATTACAGGTCAGATTATATCCTCAGAAGCACATGGCAGGTTGCCAGCCAACAGGAATCCCACATGTGCGTCCTGGGGCAGAATTCATCTATAGGCTGCGCTTTCAATGGAGAATATTTAGTAGAGTAAATCTCTCAAAGATTTAAAAAAAAAAAAAAGAAAAAGAAAAAAAAAAAAAGTAGCATTGCATTTAAGAATTTAAAAACATCAGGAGAGTCTTAACATCAATATAGTATCAACATAGTATGAAACATAACATATTGCATCCACATATGAGCAGAAAAAAGACAAACGCATCTTGCTTAGTGTGTCCCCTCATACTAGCCATTAAGGAATTTGCAATAGCTGGCTTGAAACATTGGGATGAGACAAGGGAAGGAACAGAAGCTTGAGAAGCGTTCTACCAACTCAGTCTTAAATCGCTGTTATGTCTGCCTTAAATATTTTTTAGTAACATCATGTGAAGAAAGAAGGAAATTGAGGGGCAGGAAGGACTTAAAAAAAGAAACAACCCACATTATTATTAGACATGTGCTAATATATCAGGAGGCATGCAAGCCAGAGCTAGTGCTGAGGACTCAATTAATATCACCGCTGACTCCACTCACCTGTGAGCAGCCTGGGGCACTGCAGACAAAAGGCCTCTCCTGCTCCAAGTTCATCTTTGATTCCTCATAAATCTACATGTTAAAAGGGGGAAGGGGAAAGAAAGGGAACCTATGAATATATACATTCTGAACATCACGAATACATGCGATGTGCAATCTTGACAGTTTTTGTTTTCATTTCAAAGCCCCCCCAAAAAAGCAGAGCAAAGTGTCATCCTTACAGTACTGCATTTGCTAATATTTAGCAGGCTCTCTAAGTCTAAGCTCTAATTACTCCTTCCTGAGCACACATTTACTCTGAAGAAAGAAAAAAATGCTCACTAGGCTTTAGCAGCAGAAATCCCACCTCTGAGAAAAAGCATATGTTCAGTGTTGTTATTAGATAAGACCGTGTCTGCTCAGAAATATCTCGAATTAAGGGTTTTTACCTTTCCTTCTTCAGTTCCTCCTGAACAACATTAAAACCAGACGTCTAGGTTATTTCTGAGAACGAGCCCACTTTTCAAAGTTCTTTGTCCATACTGTTCAATATTAATAACTTAAATGTATTATATGCTGGATCTGGATATGCACCAGACTAAGATGCATCAACACCCTTTGAAAGATCAACTAGGTCCTAAGGAGCTCCAGAAGCTTTGACTAAAACTGCAACTTCACCATAGCAGTCACAGCCCAGTAATTAAGCTCCAAAGCCTGGGGAAGAGCCCCTGGGTCTTAAGTAAATAAGGCAGGAGGAAAGCATTTGCCCTCAGAACACAGCAATGTGGCTGATTTGGGTCAATGTTCCCAGAGTGGCCCTGACCAGCGTGAGCAAAAATCATTTCTTAGTAACAGCCTAGGACTTAAAATAAACAAATCTCTTCTTGCTGAATCTTTGGAGCCTGTTATTACAATTGGCAATGTGATTTGGAAGTAGTTGACCCACCTTACAGCACCATCTACAACTTTGGCTTTAAATCCCTTAAAATTCAGTCTTGCCATAACCACGCTTACACAAACATTAGAGTTGTGTTTGTGTGAATCTCTTGTAGAACAAAAATGAATATCCTAGTAGAGAAGCAGAATTTATCTTAAGGGAAAAAAACGTGCAGTACAAGAACTGAAATTATTCTATTTTGCCATCAATTTCTAAAATCAGTGTGTCACTTCAGATTATCAAGAATATTTTAACCACACTTAATCTTAATTTTAGGTAGACTTTATTTCCAAGAGCAAACAATAAATGCACTGTTAACTCAAATGTCAGCCCAGACCTGTAATTACAGTGATTATCTTCAGTAATGTAAGTTTTTTGTAGAAACAAAACTTTTAGATGATGACCATTTCCTTTTCAATATAGTTTACTCCAGTGAACAGCATTGGACTAAGAGTGTATTTCCTACCTATGACCAAAAAAAGAAAAGGAAGGCAACAGAGCTTCCTTTACCACCTCCACTGACTCCCATTCCTGTTTCATTTCACCTTTAACTTCCGTAAGGATCCCACCCCTCAAGGTGCTGATTAGCACCAACTGGTTTTCTTGATACAAACATCTCCACTAAATCCTGGCCTGAGACAGACAATTCATTGCACCAAATGCAGTCAGGTGGTAAGAAAGACCCCAGCTCAGCTGTCCAGCTACACCAGGCTAGAACTGAAGTTGCTACAATTGTGCCTGATTTACTCCCTTAAAATTATTCATATCCTGTTTTGATTTAACTTACATCTCCGTTAAACTGAAATAGGACACTCATAATCAGAAATGAAAGAGCGTGTTTACATCAAGACTTACATTAAAATAACTTAAAGTGTTAAATTTCTGCTAATTTCAGTTATTTCAGTTCCAGTCTGTGTATAGACAGGCTCTTCTGAGGTGAAGCAATAAAAATTCTCTGAATTAATGCTATCCTGCCTGAGAGAAACAGCAAGCAGAGAGATAACTGACTAAACAAACAAACCCCCACAAAAACAAAAACAAAACCCCAGCTAGTTTGATTTTTAAATCCACCTCTATTTATGGTATGTGACCCTGCAATGTTGTCTTTCCTAAAGACCTTTTCACAGAATAAAAAGGAAAAAAAGGCTTTATCTGAGATCTCAATTACTCCTGCAACTGAAGCTCTGCCAAATGTTTATGTTACCTCTTACTCCCCTCCTCAGGGGACAGTGACAACTGCATTTTCAATAGCAGAACAATGGATGGTACTTAGAGAAAACAGAGAACAACAATTCTGGTCCCAAGCGTCCAAGTGAATTTTAATATGTTGCCATAAATTATTTGGATTTTGTTTTCTAATTGAGTACTGAACATGTAAGACTTCCCTGCTCTCTTTGAGCACTGCGACTTAATCCCTAAATCCATAAGTACATACAATTATATAATTACCAGGGTTATCTAGGTAGACAACGTGGGACAAGCACCAAAGCAATACATGGCGCACATCAGCATCCAGAATGTTGGAATTGACTGAGGAAAACATGGACTTGGATTTTATCCCCAGTACTCTGAGAAAGTGTCAGATCCAACATCAAGTAATTGTTCACCACAAACGTATGAGCAACTGCTCGTTCCCCAGAATCGCTCTTTGCAGACTATTTTAGAGGCTAGCATTAAGAAAAAGATAACAAAATAAATAATCCAGAATGGCCCTACCATGTGTGCCCTCCGGGATACTGCCTCGTGTGACGTGATCCATAAAACAAGTTACCAGATAGTGCGATGCCCTCAAGTCAAGTTGCACTATGCAGAATTCATATTCATATCAAATGCCATCACTGTGGTTGTGGCTGTAATCACACTGAATCACTTAGAAGAATAAATGAGTGAAAGAAGCTGCCTGCTGCCTTTAGAGAAAGTGAGCAGGGCCACACAACGCAAGTTTCCTTCTGTACAGCCTTGCAGGTGGTTCAGCATGTACGAAGGAAATCACGCAAGCAATAGCAACATATCTACTGCACCTAATAAAAATAAATCACGGCAACCTTTCCATCTAAATTAAGGTGCTTATTAACCTTCAGGGTCTTAAATATTCAAGTTACACTCACGCACCTTCCACAGTACTCACTTGACTGCCACAATGAATGCACACAAAGAATATCAGGCAAATCTGTGATGACTGAAAAGGTTAAGAATTGCCCTGCCTTATTTTTATTCATGTTATCAATAATTCAGCCTATTCCAACTGCATGGCCTCTTCAAAGAGTTACAAACATAAGTGAGCAATAATGTTGATTTGTCCACATTAGTCCTGGTTTTATTAACAATAGATATAGATATGAATGCTTAATGCAGCAGAAAAGGGGGTTGAATTTTAATAGAGATGTTAACAACATCTGTCAGCATTTATTGCCCTATTGTGACCATGTAAAGAGCCTTATTGGCTGAATGTAGAAGTGAGGAAATCTGCTACACTGTTGTAGCCTGCCACTCTTCTGAAACATCACCCTGCTCAGAAGCAGCTAAGGTATTCCAGCTATAAAAATAAATAAAAATATAGAAGAAACGTAGAAAGATTTCTCCAAGCCATGCCACATCTAGGAGGAAGTAAGCACTGCAGCAAGCCAACGTGTTCTTCTATTTCTTAACTTCTGCATAAGATGCTTCTAAACATTTTTATTGTAAATAATAAAGCTGAAGCCTGCAGTGAGGCATGGAAGAAAAGAAAGAAATATAAAGCAAACAGAAGAAACAAAACCATTCTCAGAGCACAGCAACAAGTCAGATTCCTTCCCAGCAGCATCCAGGAGAAGCATGCCGTGCTCTCACACTCTTCAAGCAGAACCCCACAACTGTCCCTTCTGGATCAGAAAAATACCTCTAACAATGGACACCAAGAAAGCACACTCCTTTCTGACTCCCTCTCCCCCTTCTTAAACTCAGCAGTAATCTTATTGCCTTACTGGTAAAAACATCAAGCAGGCTTGTTTCCTGTTTCAATGTTATTCTTGAAGTGGGCTGCAGTAAGAGTCTGATTTTCATTGGGCTATTATTATTTGCAGCTGTGCGACCTTTTTAACCCTCTTTTAAAAGTGACATTTCAGCCTCCAACCTCAAGCTGTCTAAACGTTGCAAGGTTTTCAGTCCTCTGATTAACAGTGAAAAAGAACTGGTGGGGAGGTGTACTACCATGTGCCTGGTACAGGTCAGAGCACCAATCCTGTCATTTGCACAAGTGAGTAATTATGCTCATACGAGCAACCTGTTTGTTGAAATTAATCACCTAGGCACATTTGCAGGACAGGTTTCTTCAGGCTGCTGTGACCGAGGTCACCGAGATTGCCAAACGCAAGCACAAAATCCTCAGCCACTATGCAGAGACATGAGCAATAAATGAAGCATCACCTATTTCTTAGGGTCATGTTCACAATGCACGAGAAGTGAGAGGAAATGTAGTTATGGTGCACTTGCGAATATCAAAGAAACCCTTGGACGCATGCAGTGCTTTAAAATGCTAGTGGCAGCTCTTCAGCACAGGACTATTTACAGATAATTACAGGGTTATTGCAAATGCTATTACGACTTGTTGGTTTTGGAAGCATAGCATATGCAGGGTTAATGCCTACAGTTGCTCTCAATATGCCCTTGCATGAGCAAACCAATGTTAAGTAGCATTGTGCTGAAACAGTGCATGGTGTTTTCATCTGCATGGAGCACCCAGTGGAAGTGCTTGCTTTCTGAGGCTAGCATCATGCTTTCCACATGCACACATACAGGGCTCATTATCACAGCCCTGCCTGCTCCAGCTGCTACAACAGAGGGTCTGTCAGCATTTCCATTAGAACCCCCCCGTTTCAGAATTAAAACATTTCCAAATGGTTCTGGATGCTGGAAAGTAAATTGTGTCTGGAGTCCCCAAGAAGACCTTTAATGTGATACACATTTGAGCCGGGGCTCAAGCCCCCACTAGTACTCCAGTGAAGTCTTTGTCATTACATTTATGACATTTATATGTGGAAAAACACTCAGCTTGGGCCTTTATTCATTTGTTTTAAAAGAGGAGAGCCCCATAAATCTTCAGGCAGAGCAGAGCACTCTCAAAAAGTGGTTGATGTGTGAATTGCCTCAACAGTGAGCCACATTGGGTTCCATCCCCATGGCTGGCAGCAGAGATCACTGTCTGTGTGGCACAGGGTGCGTTGCTGGTACTGATGTCCCCTGCCACCTGTGCTGGCCAGCAGCATGCTTCAGGATCAGCTGAAGACAGAGTACCAAAAATACTGCATTTTCAAGCTTGCCAAACACCTCAGTTCTTTTTAAAGAGCTACTCAGTTTGTTTACTGCCTGTATGAACAAAACCCAGTGCTGGGAAGGCTTCCCAACAGTCCAAAGGCTCTCCCCGTCACTCTCTCTTCCAGGTATACCCATCTGTCTCCAGACCAGAGGCAGAAGTGTTCTCGCTTCCCCACTCGGTATTTGGCCCCGTAAAACACCATTTCTGTAATCAAGGAAAACCTAATACCTGTCTCTTGCAGATCTTCTTCTTTCTTATAAAGAAAGAGAGAATAAGTAGAACTGAGAGTAACCAAACAGAAAAGGGAAACAAAGGCAGGAAGTTTCTTCCAAAGGGAGGAAGAATGAAGTTTGAAAAACTCAAGGATCAAGGAGCAAGGGAACTGGGGGAAAGCAGCACCCCAAAGGGGCTGGACACAGGGAGCCACCAGTGGAAATGAGATGGAGAAAGTGGAAATGAGGCCTGCAGACCACTGCGTACAAAACCAAGAGGAAAAAAGTAAAAGGATTCTTCTGAAAAAGAAACTCAAAATAGAGAGCAGATGACCTGCTGCCTTCCCATACAACAGAGTTAGAATCCAACATTGTATTCCATCCACACAAGATAGGAACATTTGGTAGAGTGCACAATTTGTCCTCTTCACTGGATGAGCTTTATCTTAAGTCTAGAGAAGATGCTAGTTTAGAAGAGGAGTTTAGAAGTTTAGAAGTTTAGATGATTAATACACATTGCCTAGGCTCTCCACATCAGTATGTGAAGACCGGCATGGATTTTCTTGGTATAGAGGATTTACTGTTTTATGAAAATAACCATGGGGTTATTAAGCACAAGCAACAGAAGGCAAAATAAAAGGAAATAAGAAAACAAAGGTGGAGAGCAAATTTTTTTTAAAAAAAGCACTTTAAGTTCATGAAAGTTATCTCAGCACAGAAATATTCTATAGGAGAAATCAGATCTTTATAGGGAAAGATATCTGTTACTTCAACTCTGCAAAAGCACTTCAAGGAATATTATGGTTCTTTTACACTCTGCAACTGACCAAGCAGGGACTGCCTCTCCTGGAAGCCTTCCAGGCTTGTAGCTTTGCAACTGTCCCCCACTGATGTCATTTGCAGAACAGGCATAATACCTGCCTTCTCTCATTACAAGTTTGAAACAGCACAAGACCTGACTACAACCTTGCTGACAATGCAGACGTTTGCTTCATAGAACATGCAGCAGCAGCAACACGGGCTGTAGCAATATAGCCACAAACACAGGCAATACAAGGAAGAGTCACTATTTGACAATGAACATTTCACACACCAGCAGACGGAAACATCATCTATATCACTTCTCCATTTTACCTACTTTCAATTTTTCTGCTAGCTTCTTTACTGTTGGAAAAACCCAGATCTGCTAAGTAAAACCAAAATCTAAGTCTACAGATTCAACATGTCAAATGTTAAAGAAAATGTCAAGTGTCTATGGCTAGTCAATCTCACAGTCATCGCAACGTTAACAACTATCCCATTAGGTATTCAACTTAAGTGCTTATGCTAGAAGATTTAGACTGCTGTGGGTGGTGGAACAGCAAAAAGATAGAAAGGGAGAAAAATCTTAGAACAGGATTCAAAAAGACACCTTAAATGGTCTGAAGAAAACTCTACAATCTCAAAGGTTCAACCAACCTTTGATTGGTTGTTCAGAGTAGTGATGATACCCTCTCTCTACATAAGTCATCGTCCATCTCAAATCATCCTCCACAAAGAGGTGGAGAGAACTGCAAGAAAAACTGCAGTAACAGCAGCGGCAGGAACCTTGTTTCAAGAGACAAACACTAAGAGCTAGCGTTTTAAAGGAAAAAATGTATTTGCTCTGTTTTTTTTTCTTTATGAGCAAGTCTTGGCTTCTCCCTGTTTGGGACATGGTCCCTTGAGGCACACAACATGCACATAGAAGTTAAAACCACCATTAGCTGAAATCAGTATTTACCAGCAAACACAAGATTTAAAGGAGAAGATACACTCAGAGGACTCCATTCCAGACTCTTACGGACATTATTAACTGCACCTGCTCTCTCATTACTAGGTTTCAGAGGGTTACAAACTTAATGCCACTACAGTGCAATATGTGATGCCCTAGTGATTTACTAATCACTACGTACAGGATGCTTAGAATTGTATATACAGCTATTTGCCAGGAAAAAGGGGAAAAAGACGGATCAGAAAATGCATGGCTTGTCAGCCTGTCCCAATTTTCACTCCTCTCCCAAAGGTTAATAGTGTTAAGTGAAGTGGGTCCTCTGTCTTCTGCAAACCCTTTCACAAGCACGACACCGTTCCCAGCACTGTGGAAGCTGCTATGCTTCTTGCCAGTAGTTCTTACACCAAGAGCTTTATTGTGGATGTACGAAAGGAAAACAGAGTCTGCAGATCAATCTCCTCAAGTTAAGATGGTTCATCATGTCTATTGCTGTGAAGTGAAATAAAAAAAACAACAACACAACAATTGAGGGAAAATGCAAGTGTTATGTACTGTAGAAGATCTACAGGAAGCCTATAAAGGGCAGAAAAGGCAACTGCAACTGTGGTGAGAAATGAAGCCCATGAAATGGAGGGTGCCAATGATGAACTCCCAGTAACATCTGGCAAATAAGCTAATCTTTTGGGACTTTCCAATGTTGGCAGATAAGCATGTTGTCTGTCCCTTCAAAGGCTGACCTCATTTCTATCCTTGGGTTAATGGCATGCAAAGCTCCATGCTACAGTTACTTTTTTCACTCTTTCCCCCTCACCCCCCCTCCCACCCCCAACAGTTATTATAAAACACCAAACAACTTTGCCTATTGTTATAGTTTGCATACAATTTAATTAAGAGTTTTCCCTCCAGGAATAATATTGACTGAGGGTTTTGAAGGGCTGTTTTGTTTTTTAAGTATACTGTAACTGCAGTATGCTAATTGCTTTGGTTTATGATACACAAATAGATAAAAGAATTCACCTACCTTGCATGCAAATAAACACTTGGACTTCCAAAGGGAAGGAAGAAAAAAAGAAAGCATAAAAGATATCCTGGGGGAAACAATAACACAAAGCTGCTTAGCTGACTTTCATACCAGAAGCAGTTAGGGGCTTTAACACGGGCTTTGAAAATTCTGCCAGCCCAAATTCTCCTTCCATTTTATTATATAAAATAATCCTTAAACTAAAACTCTGTGCACCGAATTTTCATACTTTATAGATACAATTTTGCAATTCTGTGTATTTAAAATAATTTGAAATTAAGATCAATCTCACTTTTTACTTTTTGGCTTCGTAACTAACACACAGGACAACTTAAGACTTTCATTACATAGAAAAATGAGGCCATTAATAACTCTGCTACAAGCTGTTAATTATTAACTTTCACCCTTTTATAATTAAGTTTTGTAAAGCTTTTTTTATAGTTGGTAACTTCTCTTTCTTCAAAAAGACCAAAACTCCTGAATCAAGCCTCAACATTCACTGTTCTTAGTGTAAGATAAAATCCTTTGGTGTAAAAAATCTCTGCTGAGAACATTGGCAGCCTGCACACCCCCTCAGGCAGCACTCGGCACAAGAAACGTTAAAAACTGAGAACTCTTCTCTACAGTCCTAACAATCAAGGGCAAGCTGATCTGCAGCACTTCAAACTCCAAATGTCCAAAACTACTTCTGGAAATCTCCACTACATATCCCTTATCTTCAGACATTCTTAGTTTCTCACCATCCTGTAACAACATTTACTGACAGCAGCTTAACAACCAATTTCAAGCAAGTTTCATTTGGATTTAAGCTCTTAGGTATGTTTTATACAAACACAAAGATGCAGTCATCTACTGTTAAAATAAGGGCTCTTGAATTTTGTATTCAAGTTTAAGTTTTCTACCTCATCCTTATGTAGCACACATTAAAGTTGGTATTACAGCTAGAAAGATTATCATGGTGAAAATGGGAAAAGAAACAAGCAGGGAAAGAACTCTCACCTGCATCCAAAATGTAGGTTCACAGAAAAGACTCCACAGAGGAGAGATCTCCAGAAGAGACCCTTCCTAGGGGCAGTCAGCCCTTAAATGGGGTCTAGGAGAGGTGCAGCCAGGCTCCACCCCTTCTGGTCACACAGCTGAATCGCCTTCACCTGTGCTCTATGGCTGACTCAGTGCTCGCCTCAGGTGGTCAATCAGAGGTTCAGGCCGTGACTCAACAGCTCCCACACAAGCACAACACAACTAGACTTTAAATGGGCCATAAGGAGTAAGCAAGGATTTTCTCAAACTTATCAGTAGCTTAGAAAAAAAATACTCAGAGAAGTTGCAGATACTAAAGTGAGCGCTCCTGTATTCTAGTGGCCCTCTTACACTCTGCCGTAACAACTATAACTATGGACCAGAAGTGCAGCTTAAAAAAGTTAAGCAAAGCCTTTTTTGAGGCCAAGTATTTTAGTCTACATCTGCTGGAGGACCTGGAGGGATGTGTGCACTGCAGGTATGGCCAACAAATTAGGATCTGCTGCAGATACCATCAACAAATTGGGCCCTTCTCAGCTTGTTCTGTATGTTATCGAGATGACATTGCCCAACCACAACTGTATGAAACATGTTTTGCTTCCCGAGGAGGATCATCCTCATTAGGAGCTAGTGATACCTGCCCAGCACGTTCCTTATGGAGGAGCTCAATGACACACACGGGCCTTCTGAGTCTGGAACAGTGGCCCCAACACTGCTCCTTGCAGTCCCCTGGGAGCTGCACATATCGCTGGGATGGGAAGCCACGCTTATCTTTGATTTCTTCTGAAGTGTTGTTAAAGCAGGAGCCATCACCAAGGTCTGGAGTCATACAAAGTGAGCCATGCACAGCAGTGTCTCTGAATCATCAGCCACACTGATGCTCTCCTCCCACCTGAGGGCTGTGCCCTGGTAATTCATGTAACTGACCAGGAGAGAGACAGGCAGCCCACGGACTGCTTGGCAGGCATCCCAAACAAACAAAAACAAAGCAGTGTTTTGAGCTGCTCCCCCTCCCACAGACCCTCTAGTCTGGGTTTGGTGTCCATCCCAGAAGTGCCTGAACCATTGGGTCAGACAAGAGGTCTGGACCCAAGAAAGGGGTTACCACTGAAGAGAGTCCAAAAGAGGTCTTTGACTTTTTCTCATGTGTCCGCCTGCCCTGAGCACAGAAGCAGTGATCTGAACCTTCCCCACCACTTGGGTGAAAGGAAAAAGCACCCAGAGGTATTTGTGAGGTGTTCATCCCTCAAGTCCGTGACACAAACTGCACTCTACAGAACATCTGCTGCATGAAAGTGAGAAACAACAACCTGCCTGCATCCATACCCATAAGCAGCAGTTCAAACAGCGGCATCTCAGAGAAGCCCCAAGACAGGCAGGGATGTGACCATAATATTCAGAATCAACTGAGCAGCACCTGCCAACAGGCAAGTGCACATGCAAACAGCAGGGAATGCTCCTGACATTTCTTTCCATTCTGAAGGATGTATATCTCAGGATGAAACTCTCCAGAAACCATCTTGAAAAAGACTGCCACACTGCATTAAAGAAAGCATCCTTTCTGGCTGGTGGATTATTGTCTCCATTAAGGAGGCAGTGCATCAAGATGAAACAATTCCCAGCCACTAATTTCTGGCAGTGACCTATTCCTAACTTCAAATAAGAATACTACAATCCAGCGCACATGAAAAACTATTACTTTCCTAAAAAGAAGGAGTCAAGTTAAGGAGTAATTCTCCACAGGCTGTACATTCACAATCTGCGAACAACTCACAGCAACTTGTAACATGCTGCAAGTGTAAAGCGGTGAAATTCAAACATCCCTAAAAACCACAGATTTGTAACTTGTGCTTATGTAAATACACAGCTTTCAAGCCTCAGCCATCTTGGCCATAGCTCTTCTGGGAAAAATGAAAAAATCTTGGCTGAGATTTCCTAGAGCAAGTAGTGATATTGACTGCCTCCAGTTTTTCAGCTGTCCAATCAAAAATACTTTAAAAGGACTTCAATTTCAAGCTATGCTGCACACACCCTCTTCGCATCATATCCCTTTAGGGAATATTTATCTTAGAAAGCAAGCAAATAAGGATAAGTCAGACACATGCACATTATTCCGCTCATTCTTCTCTCAGGATTCTTACACAGATGTAATATTGTGTTGAAATTACAGACAAGAAGATACAGACAACAAATTTGAAGTCTAAATTTTTTAAACAGTCTGGAGATACCCAGAATCTCACTAACTGCAGTGACCTTTAAGTGTGTTATACCTGTGGCCTCTTGTTTAAAATCCCAGCTGACATGATATATCCCAAGTCATGCTAAATTGATGGAAAAGCCAGGAAATAAACACATATGTATTTATATCCACAGTGCAACTTGTAACTGCAAGGTCATTCTTTTGGGACTGGGCTACGGATTCTGATTTTTGCATTTTTAATTAATACAATTTATCTCATTTTCAATTACTGAGAGTCATGAATAATGAATTCTTTGTATGAAAAGTTAGAATTTTTTTTTTTAAAAAGCTACCTCAACATATAACTGCCTCAGTTTCTAAAATGAGTATTTCTTACATAAGCTGTTTTGATGGTCTAGTAAGCATATGCATATATAATTCCTTTGACCTCTCGTGGAGGATGAGAAATTCACCGAGATTTATACCAGAACAGTGAAAAAATACCCTTATTTCAGAATTAATCATAACGTGTTAACAACTTCTGATGTTATAGGTAATATAATCCAGTACACAGAAAGCCTGAAGAGTCAACCCAATAATAATATTTGCATACAGAATCACCAAACTTATTACAGTTTACCTGCCTGTACAACAAACATGCTATAGGTGTCTTGCATCAACTGAACAGGTCTACTTATACCTCAGAGCACCCAGTCTACAGCAGTGGTCGTCATCACAACATAACCATACAATTGGGGTAGCTGAATTCCTGCAAAGGCAGGTTTTATCAGTTAGCAGTATCAATGACTGCTTCCAATCAAGTGTTAATGGGTTATGGCTTTGGTGTTTGGAAATGCAGAGCACTTCTGGAAAGACACTTTCACCCTAAGAGATTAACAGATCCTCACAGTGCACCACCTGCCTCAGATCAGGCATCCGAGGAGAGTCAGGAGTTCCTCTCAGAAAGCTGTATTACTAAAGGATTCGTCTTTCCAAGTACATGCTAATACCATGAAGGCCATTATAACCGTGTCATAATTCTCCCTGACTTACTATCCAAGTCTTTAGGCAAAAGTTAGGTTTTCTTCACAGAGAGAAATTTCTGTGAAGTTTCTATCTCTGTGAAGTTTCAGATAGTTACTACTGCTTTCACACATACTTAATTTTTCAATCAAGACCTTCCTATCCTCTTTTCTTACGGACTTCTTCTGGCAACCTCTTTTCAGTTTTCACTCCTATTTCACTGCTGAAAAAAAAGGAAATAAACTGAAGCCACAGGAAAAAAAGTACTTTGAGGATGGTGTTTGTGTTATTGTGTAAGTGTAGAATTATGGAAATATTTAGGTTTCTTTCTCAATGCACACTTTAGGCAATTTTATAATTCCATACTAGCTCTTCTGTTCACACATGTGACAAGACTGACTGCAAAATCCATTTTGCAAGAGTTGATAAGGCAATGGTAGTACAACTTCCAAACAGATAATGCAGTCCCACAACTCAGGTAGTTGAACCTCGCAGTGAGGACCCCAGTTTCAAGATGTATTAGAGAGATCAAGCCCATCACTCTACCAGATATGCCCTTATATTTGGTAGAAAGGGAGAAGGAAGCAGAAATTATCAGACTACATACAGGCTGGCAGTGATCCTTTCTTTCCTTCACTCCTTTTCAAAAACTCTATAGCCTGTGGTTTTTGATGGGAGACTTTACCTGTGTGATAAATCATAGTTGGTAAAACAATTATTTCTCATTTAGCTCAAATCCCCTTTGGAGGGCTTTATCAGATAGTTCCACCTGCAGATCTACAGCAAGCGAGCTAAGCTAGCAAGACCAGTTCATGGACCTCCTGATAGAGTATGAACATGAAAATGCATATGCACTATGGACTGTGATTTTACAGTAACCTTGCTAGAATATTGCAAGACTACTCATTTTGGTGTGTGAAAATCCCTTTGGTGTTTTCCAGTTAATAAGGATGAAAGGGGAAGAAAAAAAAAGAAAAAAAAGAGAGAGAGAATAGAACATGGGAAAAAATTATAGGGCTGCACAGGCAGCCTCTAAGGAACATGGACCGAACAACCTTTGAAGTACTCAATTCTAAAATGAGCTCATATGAGAATTTTTTGAAGCAATAAAAGTGAAGCCTCAGAAACAAGTGTAAGTTACAGCCTGAAGTGCTTTATCACAGCTCCATGAACTTTCTTCCATAAAAACCAGTTGTTTAAAAAGTTTTACTTCGAGAGAAATGTGAACTGATATGGGAGAAAAGAAGAGGGAAGATCTTATAGTTTCCCAGAGGTGTGTTGATAAATAAGGCCTACACCTTATATCAAAATCATTCCAGGGGAACTGTCCTCTGCCAACTTGAAAGGAGACATTTGTGGATGTCTCATCCCTGCATGTGTTCCAGGCCAGGCTGGATGGGGCCCTGGGCAGCCTCATCTAGCGCCTGATTTAGTGGTTGGCAACCCTGTGCACAGCAGGAGGTTTTAAGTAGATGATTTTTGAAGTCCCTTCCAACCCAATCCATTCTATGATTTTCCACCTGGGGGAAGAAGGACAATTACCAGTGTACTATCTACTTTTGCAGAAAAACTCCTGCCCCCTGGAGAGAAAGTATTTGATTTAACAACATGCCTATAGGTATGTAAAATCACACGCTAGCTTTTAAGCTCACTGCCTCCAAACATTATGCCTTGGCCAAGCATATGTCTCAGCTGTGCCACACAAAATACTATGCCTATGTACATGGCACCATGCAGAGCTGGACAGAGATACCCACGCATATGCTGGAAGAAATGGCATTGCTCCTGTGCTAAACTGCCATGCCTTTCACCACACACAAAACTCTGCTGAGGTGATGTGCTCCTTCCTACCTTACATCTGCTCACGCACATTAATTTGAGAAGTTCTGCACTGTATGATGCATACATAACAACTTGACCTCAAGCATCCTCAGCATCTCCATCTCAGTCTCTCCATAACCAGTGGAGAGAAATAGGCACATGAAAACAATGCATTTGATGCAGACATCTATGTTGCGAAGAGAGGAACTGTGAGCTATAAGTGCCACTTTCTCTCTACTAGGTCTGAAAGATGCCTGGAGGATTACCTTGGATACCACACAGATGCCTGTATGTGGTCAGAAAACCCCATTCCTCCATTCCTGAGTTACTGCAGGTGTCTGAGCTGGAGTAACACTAGCTGCCTGCTGGTACAGTGCCTTTAAACCTCTGGATGGCAATGTGCTGAAAAAAAAAAAAAAAAAGAAAAAAGGCATGACACTGTTGCAATTCATAATCTTAAAGAACAGATTAGATAGAAAGTTGGAAGTTAAGAAATTATTCAAGATCCATAACTTTTTTTTTTTTTTTTTTTTTTTTTTTCAACCAGACCATGTTTTGCTGCTGCTGGAGTAGAAGGCTGGCTCCCTGCACTTGCATTCTCTTGGCACTTCCAGCCTCTGGGACTGTCTAGAATTAGCAAGGGGAAATATCCTGCACCATCCAAGGGGAAAGGAATGCTTTGCAGAGCTCACAGTGACCTGCCCGATCAAGTAAGAGGAGCCCTCCAGCGGAGTGCAGGCAGATTTTCTTCCCGTGGGCACGGCTGCAATGCGGGATCCCGGGGTGCCTACAGGGGCAATCCAGCACAGAGACTGCGTGAACCACAGAAAACAAGGACTGCTTTCTCATCCTGCAGTTTTCCTGTCAGATAATTGCTGCAAAAGACATCACTCTAGATAGCAATAGAGCTTGTGAGCTTTTGCTCTTAATTTACAGCAGGGAGAAGTTACTTTTAAGTATATTTAAATGATAATGTCATCAATATAACTCATACCGGGAAGTTGTAACAAATGTATAACAATTCCTATTTCTAGCCTTGTTGTTTGGCTGCCATGAGGGTTCTGTAGAACCTTCCATATTTGTCCCAGATTTTGTACTCTATACATGTCAAATTTGTTATGTGGCTTCAAAGTAACCTGCAGGAGCCCTGAAAGAAACACAGCCAGGCAGCTGGAGGAGAGAAATCGTCCAGCTCTGAGACTCACCTGTTCAGAGCCATTTAGAGATCTGTCCTGATTTTACAAATGAGATAAGAAGCACTGATTTTAAAATTATACAAATGCTGAGCCATTTGTTTTAGAAGATTTAGCAAAATGAACCCTTTACATTTCATTCTTCAAGTTATGAAAGACGCCATCTGGGGAAGCTGTTATGGTAGGCTGACTTCATCCTCCAAGGTAACTTTGCTTCTACTTTATTCTTAAACCCTGTAACACCCTGCAAGCCCCAAGGGCATCCCTGCAGCAGTCTTTGGAGAAAGAAAGACAGAGAGAGAAAGTTGTCCTTGGATTTATTTAGCAAGAAAGAGGCCAATACTGGGACAGGGAAAAAGGGCTTGCATAGAGTTGGAGCTCTCGTGGATTTGTAAAATCATCCGTGCACATGGAATATATTGAACCTTGAACCTCAACTAAGGTCAAGCAAGTTTAAGGCTTGATACAGATGTTTCACAGAACTCTGGTAAGTGAAAGTGAATGTTACTGTTAAGGCTGGAGAAGAAAACAAGCTATAAAAATGGTTGGTTGATTGTTTATTTTTCTTTTCAGTCCATTGTCGAGTTTACTTTGTCCCCCT
Organism: Lagopus leucura; assembly: GCF_019238085.1. Classification (NCBI taxonomy): domain Eukaryota; kingdom Metazoa; phylum Chordata; class Aves; order Galliformes; family Phasianidae; genus Lagopus; species Lagopus leucura. Next base: position 18,376,194 of record NW_024962334.1, read on the forward strand.
TAAGTCAGCACTGGTATTTCCTGCGTCTGGGTGATGACAGCGATCTCTTATACACCACATAAAACAGATTTAGAAGTCTGAAAGCCATTCCTGGCCTGCTTTCTCCCCGGAAATATATCCCTCCAAAACAAGGGAATATTTTCCTTCTTTAATGTATAAAAATTCTGTTTGCCACCAGAAAAAAAAGAAAAAAAAAAGAAAAAAAAAAAACCAAAAAACTATAAGCAAAGTGCCAATCCCTTCATACACAGTGAATGAGCTTTTGGACCACGATTTTTTAAAAATAAGTTTCAGAACAATCCAAAGAGAAGTCCCTCAAGGAAAATTAACATAATAACTTTTTTTTTTTTTTTTTTTTTTTTAAGATACTATAATCACTTGCTTTTACCCAATTACTTTTCTTCCTCTGGCACAAACATGTTTGAAACATGGCTCTGCGAAGGGGCCAAGGCATTCCAAGAGTTCAATGCCATGACAGAGTGTAGGCCAACATGGAAGAAATCACCTTTCCAAGCAAGTTCTGACTAATAGAGATAATGTCATTGGCTCTGAACCTGGAATGAGTCTCAGGATTTGGCAAATACAGGAGAAACTCAAGTTTGGAAATAATTTGGAAAAATTAAAAACTTTACCCTCAGTAAAATCATGCTGTAATAACAATAAGCACTTTTCAGTTGCAGAGAGCTCCCTTTAGGCATCAGGAAGGCATGCAGGTGGTATTATCTCTGTTCTACTGATAGGGGATATGAGCAGAGGTAAGAGATGGCATCAGTATCAGAACAAACTAAACAACAAACGATGAGCCACAAACTCTTGTGGCCACAGCAGATACCAATGAGAAAGGTTTCAAAGTTTAAAAAGAAAAAAAAAGGGACAAGTTTACAGAAAGGACAATAGTATTGTTAGCACCTTTGTCTTCCCAAGCTAATAGCATGACTAAGGGGGTTGCAGGATGCAGGACAAGCACATCTGCTTCTGTAAATCAGCTTTAAGCTGGTCACTTGCTTTGTTTTCTCCACATTCCCAGTGAAGTCCCAAGAATCCTGGTTCCAGTTCCCCACTCAGCAATCACCAGTGCCCCAGTGCATCAAAGCACTCGATGGCATGCTAAAGTTTCAGCACACACAGGCACTCTCAACTCTCAATTATTCATGGGAGGTTTAACCAGATTCAGTGGATTAACTGTGATTCAGGCAAAGAAACACCATAGCCAGGAACAGTGGGAGCATGACCTGGGGTCCAGCATGGGCGGATGTTGCATGAGTGGACAAGAGCTGACTCCAGACAAGCCATGCTATTGTCTGCCTCATTGCATTTCCCAGAAACTCCAGGCTCCTACGAGATCTGAACAGGTAGGTGTATCAAAACACCAACTTAGAACTTTGCACAACATCAAACTGACTCCTGTAGAAATCAGAGTACCAAGAAACACAGCCCTGAAACCTGAGTAACTTCACCACAGCCAGGCCTGCATTGGTGTGGCCCATCACAAATCAAGCAGACCCGATTCTCCCTGTGTGGAATCATTGCAGCATCCCTGCATCAGCACATAGCCAGCACAGAGGCATGAAGCTATAGGCCAGGAAATGAAGAGACATTGACTCCCACTGACTTTATCAAAATTGTCCACACGTTTATAAAGTTGAAGAAGCACAATGTAGCATTTTGCGTTACCAAAAGCAGCAGTCTCTTTTAAATTTAAACTCTTCAAGTTTAAAATGAGAAAAATGATTAATCAGGAAAGGACCGTTTGTGGAACAATCAGTAGAGAGAAACAAATTTAACCCCAGCTAAATATCTGCAAACAACACAGGCAGCTGCATTACACGGGAAAAGGATGAAAACAACAACAAATTCTAGTGAAGATGAAGTATGTAGAGACATGTTTGAAGAATTTAGAGGGGCAGAACAAAGACAGACTGAGCTTGCTGGCACCCTGATCCTATGCACAGGATCTGGGAAGCATCAGGAAAGATGGAAAGAAAAAAACACACAGACTAAGGACAACTGTGGGAAACAGAACTGCTTATTATACTAATGCTGCAGTAATCCCAGGGTGGGTGGCAAGAGGGGAGCACAGGGAGTTATACTGACAGTGATTGAGGACAGAAAAATTTCCTATAGGAGGACAAATTATGGCACGTAACTTAAGCAAAGACTGTCCATGTACTAATGCTATACAGGAAAACTATCAGCCATATCCATAACCGTGTCACTGGATCAAACAGCTAGCTGGATTCCAGCTGGATTGCAGAGCCAGCTGCAATATGATCTCCACAATCGTGATGAGCAGCAATATTAGACTGGAGAAATGTGACCAAGCACTGGTGATGCATGATGCTGCCAATAAGAGCATCGTGAAGCAGAAGATGTTATCATTTGGCATTTATAGCAGATGACTCAGAGCAGTACCACCCACCTTTGGGCACTGGGGCAGAGAGAGGCATGGATCTGAATGCAACACAACACCACAGCTCCTTCATCTCATACCCTGAGGATGAACAGCCACTGTGGGTCACCCATAGCTCTGACTGAATATATAGGTTAAGTTTCAAAGACAAAGACACTTAGAAAATAAAGTAGAGATAAGTACAACAAAACTGAAATGAAGAGCTTTTCATGTTTTAGTAGAATGACTGAATCCAGAAACCCTGCACTGTACCTGCAGAAACTAGATCAGAAAAGAAAAAAGTAGGAAATTATAATAAATCAGAGAATGTACACTGATTCAAAAAAGCTGAGGGGAAAAAAATGCACAATGAAGAGGTCAAAAGCCATTAACACCAATGGAAGCAATACTACCATGATGTATCTGGGGCATATTCTAGGCTGACAAAAGTAAGTCTGAGACACTGCTGCATAATTAGCTACCAAATATAAACCCTCAGGGCACCAGCCATCCCCACTGTAAACTGAACCTGACACAAGAATGGACTCACAATCTCAGTGTTGCTCTCATTGCTGAAGATGTTAAGCAACAGGCATTTTAGCACTGTAAGAACTGGTTTCAGTTATTCTTAAACAAAAGCGGAGCAAGAGGGTGAAAACTAGTAAGCTGAAATGGAAAAGCAATGTGACTTCCTGCTTTAGACATGGGGACTCAAGGCTAAATCCAAAGAAATCCAAAACCTCCAAGAAACACCCAAACACTAGTGGATAGAGTGTATAGCCATCGTTCCAGATTTGCTATGCATCAGTGATGAGATGCTTTTATTTGATTAGTCACCAGAATGCATGGGGGGACAGGGATGTGCCTGGAAGTCAAAGCAGAAGGAAAGAAGGCAAAGGTATGATAAAGGCAAAGGTGAGATGCCAGCTTTAAAGCACCACAGGCATGAGGAGCAGCAGTGTCCACACCTGTTAATACCCAGAACATTGTACATGAAGTACAATACTCATGCGCTCTGTAGTAGCCACTGCCCCTCTGCAGAAGAAACGTTTTTCTCATTACCTAGTCGTACATTCTGTACAGAAGAGGAGAGATGTATAACAGGTTTTCTGTGCCTTTGCAGAGCCAAGTGCGATACCATCATAAAACTACTGGGAAATGAATGGCAAACACTGCAATTGCTGCTCTCCTGTACATACTGCTATACCTGTTTACACGTAGATTTACATACATTTGTTTACACGCTCCTGTCCAGCACTGTGGCCTGCAGCAGCCCGTGGGTCTGAAGTTAGCCCCTTCCAGCAGCCGAGCACAGTGCGGGCAGGGTGCACCCTGCACTGCGCCTTCAGCCTTTGCTCCTACGCTCCATTCCCCTTTGAAGCCTTACAGCCCAAGCTGTGAAATTTCCATGTACACTAAGAAAACAACATTAGCAGAGGTACACAGCCGCACGTGTATATACAGCCTGCTAGAATGTCGGACAATATGCTGGCTTGACCTGCATGTAGTAATAAAACATGCAGAACTATTTTGCAAAAACAAATTTAACTCCCCTTATCTCATTAGGAAAAATTTTCAATCATTTTCAGCATGGGCCAGCTGTAAAAATTGTAATTAAACTAAAAGGTATCTGTTACATGCTTCAGAGCTGCAGTTGTGCAAACAGCGGCACCGCTGACTCCAACAAGCCCTGTTTGTGGGATACCAGGGCCGCACCACACCAGAGCTCCTTCTGTGAGAGGCATTCAGCATGGGGCAAGTGGGCGATGGATTTACAGACTGCAGCCTCTTGGCACAGCTTTGCACCAGCAAAGAATCCAACCTCCTCCATTCCACACCCTCTCCCCCAGTCCTGCAGGCGGACTGGGGTAACTGTAGCAGGTAATTACCAGGTCTTGCTGCTGCATTACAGTGAGCAGCAATTCAGTAAATTAGCATGTGATATTAACCATTTGAAGAACAGAAGAATCAACCTCAAAGTGGCAATCAGCAAATTATTCCCAAGCAGGTGTCTCTGAGAGGATAAATTCAGCAACCATTTCTCTATAGCTCATGTGTAAAATGCTGACTTCTTACACAGCATAAACACAGTTTAAGCAGACGGTATGCTCTTAAAAAGCAGAAAACCTACACTTCAATAAATCAGTGTTGTTGGACGTGAAGCCTTGCACTGACAGTTAGCAGAATTCAGCAGCATCTCCTTAAGATTTGGTGATAAATTACTACCATGCTGAGAGAACAGCCCAGGGCCCAACTCTCACTGATTGCACACAGAGGCACTCCTGGGAAAACCAGAGTTCTGGCAAGCCAGTAGGAAATAATCACCTATACCTGTGGTGCTGGGTTATTTGGAAAGCAGCACACTGCCACAGAAGCAACAGGACGGTTCCAAACGTCGCGCTGCTCACAGTGCCCCATAGCAGTGAATCCACCCGTTCACTTACACGGGCGCAGACCCAGCCCGCGTATGCGGGAGCGCGCGCCCTCCGCGCTGAGGCCGCGCTGAGCCAGGGAAGAGAACGGCAGCTCGCAGAGGCGCGCCCCCGCGGGCGGCTTCGGCTCTGTGCGCGCCTTCGCGCCCCGTGCCCGCGCCCGGCGCCAAGCGCGGGCTGGCAGCAGCCTCTGCTGGTGAGTGCGCGGCGAGCGGGAGCCGTACGAACGGCGGCGGGATCCGGGCGGGGTACACGCGGCCCGGGGAGAAAGCCCGGCGAAGAACCACACCGGTTTCCAATTTTCATCTCAAGGAACCTGCGAGAGGTAATGGGGAGCTGCGACGGGGAATGCCAAGCGGTAAGCGCGTGTTGCTGCAGCCACTTGGTAGGTGCAAAGACAACTAACCTCGACTTTCACCGGATAAACTACAACAAATTACATATTAATTTTTTTACACGAATTACACAGCTGAGAGAAAGAGGAAAGGAAGAAGCACTTGGATTGCTTGGTTGCAGAGCATGGAGCAGGAGGCCGTGCAAATCTGCTGGAGAGGAACCCGGTCCTCAGCACCAACACACGGCTGCCTTGATTTGCTGGAAACAATTGCTGAGTGAAGATCATTTTCCAACTGATGTGATTCGCACAAACAATTTTAGACTTTGCTACCCACCGTGCCTAGTTTTTCACAAGAGTATTTTCCCAACCCTTTGGAAACACAGGAAGGACAAGTGCCATGGAGCAGAGGCCCCATGCAGCAGCAGGAACAGCAGTGATCTGCTTCAATGCCAGGCTGATTGACTGCCAGGCTTTTCCTCCCTCTGGCACAGCAGAACCACCCAACCCAAAGTATTTATACCATCAGAAATCACCATCAGTCTGCAACCAGGTGAAATGAACACTATAAAGAAAAAAAAAAAAAAAGCATGCCATCATCTGGAAAGAAAATTTGTTCTAATAGGCAAAAATATCATGTAAAAAGTGGTAGTGGGTCACAGATAGTGCAGCAACACCTGCAGCCGCAAAAGAACCCATCTTTTGAACAGAAACCATCCTCACTGACTTACAGGGTCACTGAATGAGCATTTTCAATTTGCTTTGCAATTAAAGCCATTGCTATTTTGGAATATGCTGCTCTCAATAAGAGCCCCTACCTTATGGCAGGTCCCAGAGGAGACAGAAAGCATTGCTGGTGGGAAGTAGCACCCTCCTGTGCTTTCACCCCTCTTCCAAATCCCTGTGTCACTTTTCTCTCTCCACCTACCTCAGCTCCCGCCACCGAAGATGTCCGGAAACCTGCAGATAGCCCTCTTGCTCTGATATGTGATGTTTCCTGTTAGAAACACCAGAGAACCCTGTTTACATGTCGTTCTGATGACTCTGAACTTGGGGGATTTCCTTACATGCATGCCACTGCTCGTGCTCATGCAGGGTGCCCAGGCAGACTTTCTGCTGAGAAAATTCCCTGCTGGGAGTCACAACAGCCTTTCTTCATAGAGACATGGTACAAAGATGCTCTTCTCACAGGTAATAGTGATACAGTGAGAGGTAATGTCCTTAAGTAGCACTAGAGGAGGTTCATGTTGGATATTAAGAAAAAAATTCTTGTCAGAAAGAGTGGCGATGCATTGCCACGGGCTGCCCAGGGAGGTGGTGGAGTCACCGTCCCTGGAGGTGTTCAAGAACCATGGAGATGTGGCACTGAGGGACAAAGTTAGTGGGCATGGTGGAGATGGGTTACAGTTGGACTAAGGTGAGGTCTTTTCCAACCCTAAGGATTCTATGAAAACACCATATCCAAGTGGCTGGGCCAAGCAGGCTTCTCATTTCCAAGTTTTGAAACAAAATGAAAGCAAAGAGTTTGGACAGAAAGCCCTGTAACTGTTGGTTGTTCCTTTTATTTGTTTTTTCAACGTAGAAGGGGGGTTGGTCACCTGAGTTTCTCAACCGGTGGCAGATGTGTAGATGGATTTTCGTCAGCATAGAACAAACCCTCAAGTGGGTACCTCATGGAAAATCTGAAGTGCATTTAAATTGAGCTGTATTGTCAATCAGACTATACACAAATAAAATGTAATAGTCAAAGAAATTTTTCTACTTAGCCACCACACCCATAAGGACTTGTTGAGCTTTCCTAAATTCCTTTGACCTTTAACTATTGCTCCAAGCACTCACTCCCTTTGTATTTACAGCTTCAGAGCCTAACAAGGAGTTTGGTGGTACAAAGGAGAGGCTTCGCAGGCACCTTGCTACAGGCTGGGTGCCACCTAAAATTTGTTTTTCAGGGATAATTTACCCACTTTATACACTCTTGCATGTACCATTCCTTACACTGTTAGTATTTGAAAATCATGAATAAAAGGAAGCATGAAAGCAGAAGTGGGGAGAAAGAGAAAGTGTGTCCCTTTTTGGTGTGAGACACTGACACACTACAGTCTCTACATCTTTTTTTCTGCAAAATTCTACATGGAATTCCCCTTTAAGCCAATGCACGGTTTTACAAAGATGAGCAGTAGGGCATTTGTGGACAGTTTATGGGGAAAATAAACAAAGGAAGCACATATACACTCTTCTCTAACAGAATGTGAATTAGATATTATTCATCAACTGTGTGTTAGATCAGATACATAAACAGGGTAAAGAGAGGAAAGTAATTTCTTTGTATTTTGGTAGCACTTTACACTTGCAGCTATAATTTAAAATGCACAAATCCTAATATTAAAATAACTTCACTAAACTTGTATTAAGACTTAGGTTTACTCTAACAGTTTAACAGTTTCCAGCAGGGATTGGTTGAACCTGCAGAGGCTGACTTCATATTGTATTTCAATAAGCCTTCACAAAACTAGACGGCTTTGAGAGAAAAGCGGATCCCACCCTATGGCCATGAGGCCCAGCTCTAACTTGCCTCCTTGCCAGTATACTGAAAATTTAAGGGTGAGTTGGGCAAAAGGGAATATGCCAAGACACTCCTACATATAAATTCTTAGTAAACAAACTTTTGGGAGGTTGCTGACATGGGAAACAAACAGAACATCAGGAATTGTACTGTGCCAAGGAAGCATCTTCTACATCTCGCATAAAATGGTTTTGCATGGACAGTACACATTGTAACCACAATGTGATCACATTTGATTAACAAAAAAAGCTTTTCATTTTTCATTTTTACATTTGAAGCGAAAACAAGCAATCTATGTTTCCCATTTACATCCTACACTCCCTAGGCACTTTTGGACACTCTCAGGCCTACTTTATCATGCCTACTTTCTGCAGAGGGCTCAGTACATGAGTCATGTGGCAATCAGTTCCCATTACGTAAATCAAATTTAAATGCTACCCCAGACAGAGCACTCCAGTCACTGACTGCATGTGATTAATTGTTTGACTCTGGATAGAAAGTGAAAGCTGTGTTAGCAACAAGTTAGTCTGGCCTTCAGTGTTTGAGGTGAGAGGAAAAATCTTTACGATTTACTGTTAAGCCTCAGGTAAGATTTTTTGGTTTTTTGATTGTCATTGTCAGTTTGCATCTGCAAGGTACACTAGCAGTTTCTGTAGGTTGTGCATGTACAGAAATCATGAAGCAGTAAGCTATGGTAAGCAAATGACAGACCCACCTTAAAAAATCACCTTCCTTCAGTGACAAGGAATGCCAGACTAAGATATTTCAAGGCACCCTAGGAAGATCTCTCATTCATTTGTGAATGGGCACATACAGATAAATCAAGAAGCCATTTTTAAAAATGTTGTTTTAAATACTTCTAGAATCTGTCTAAACTCTCCTGCACAATTTCTCAGCTTGTATTAAGTAATTTGGGAGAAAATATGTTTTCTCTAATTTCTAAGATTTTCTGTGTCAACTGAAAGGATCTTAAAATTACTCTCTTAACAATGTGAGATTTTGCAATCTTTTTTTTTTCCACCTCCAATCATGAAGAGGTAGATTTTGCATCTAAATTTGGTTACAGAAATAGACAAACTCCAACTTCTAGCAAGAGAGGTAACCAAATTACCAATTCAACTCTTCCAGCAGCAAAAGTCATCAGCATCGGTCATGAGGCTCAATTAAATGGATCACACAAAACTAATAGCCTTAAATCCTGTTACACTTGAATCTGACAGAATTCTTTCAGATTCTAGTGGGTCCAACAGTAGTCAGTGACCTTGACAGAGGTCCAGCGTGGAGCTCTATAATGCCTGTGGTAACTGCTTTCCCAAGGACATACCTTATCTTCATATGCTCATACCCAATCATAAATGTATATTCCTCATGCTTTAGAGGACGTTCCTAAGCTGATTTGCAGACAGTGCTACCAGAAGAGATGGACAAGCCACCGAGGGACTCCACAGCAGCCTTCTAATAATGCCTGCCTTTACAGGGGCTGACCTCTGTTCACCTTGTTAAAAGCAGTAAGTAGTAAGTAATAGATCTTGTCAAAGGTTACTCTGTAGAATAACCTCTGGAGATATTAGATAGAGGTGTCCAGAGAAATACCACAAAAAGGTGCTGACAAGGAAACCAAGGGGATTATGATTAGGAAGTGTGAATAAGCTAAGGTTTCAAACATACTCAGATTTTGGTTAGAAATGCTGGCGTACAGGAAGGAAATGTTCTACATACCATCAAGCCACCAAAAAGCACACTCAAAAAAGACATGTTAAAGAGCCATCACATGGACATTAAATACTTCACTTGATTCAAGAAAAGCTGCAAGAAATGCAATTCCACACTTACGAATAAGTAAGAATTTCTTCTCCAAAAGACTTGACACCTCATGATAAAAATTAATAAACTAATTTACAGAACAATAAACAAAGTATACCTACAAAATGTAAATTGCTTGGTCATTGCCATTTTAATCCATTTTGGAATATTCAAATAAATCTAACCTTTTACCAGAATTTCCACCAGATGCTAATTCCCAATAATAGGTTTCCACTTAAGACACCCACATTTCCTCTAAAGAAGAAGTTAAAATAGAAGACCCTAAAAACCTAAGACAGCAGCATAACCAAGAAAATTATTCACAAAGCTTCTACTTCTTCCCATCCACAGGGCACTGACCTTATCTTTGGCATCTGCTGCTGGCTTTAACTCAGGATGGGATGGGGCTACAGAAAATGTACAGCCCAACCACCTCTTCTGCACAGACAGGAGGAAATCCCCTCCATGCTTAATTGGGGCTTGGCAAGAAAGAAGAGGTTCTCTCAGTACCTTGCACCCTAGAGGCCATCTCAAACATGCCATGCTTTAAGCAGAGGTGGTCTGCAGGTGGACAAGGAAGAAGCATTTCATTGGGCACAAAAGGATCATCCTTTTTACCTCATGATATGTAGTGTGCCAAACCCATTCTTCATCACAAGGCATACTCACTACATTTAAGCTATCTGAAACCAACTTAGAAAATTCAAATCTGAAAACAAGAATCTATTTTCATGACTTGTTTCATAAGACAGTCATCGTTGTATCTCTTACTCTCCTCGTTATAAATTAATTTGGCATTAATTACAATGCTCAAAATATTTCTCCTCAGCTTATTCTGGCCCTAGAAACTTTCAGTCTGCAGAAAAGCATTTGGGTGACAGCGCATGGACTAAAGCTGAACAGAAAAGTGGAAGATTGACAGCCTAGAAAAAGGCTGCCCTTATAATTTGGGATACTAGCCTTTCAGCAAGATAAAAAAAAACATATAGAACAATGCAAAAGAGGAAACACAGGACACAGCAACCCAACTGCTACGGAGGGAGAAACACTTTCATAGTGTTCCAGTGTGTATCCTGCAAGCCTCACTCAATTTAGATAATCCTGTAAGAGGCTCAAGTGTATGGCCACACTACTGCAGTAAAACGAAATGTCTGGAACCCCTAAATTTTTGGATGTTATTAATTTCATTGACTCATCTGGGATTCATTGACTTCAAGTGCTTATATTTAAAAAAAAAAATTACTGAGGAAGGGAAAAAAGGGGGGAACACATACATTTACTTTTCACAAAACCTAAATGACTACATGTAACTGCATTCATTACTCCTAAAGCTGTTTAATTTACATTAGGGAATGTAAAGTCATCCTTAATGGCATTAAAGATGATTTTCAATTGTACAAAATAGGCATCTGTATCCTTATTTTCCATAACTTAACTGAAGCCAGAAATGTTTTCCTTCGAAGCAGCATTTTTGCATCTTTAAAGGTCTGTGCAGGATATCAGCTTGATGCTTGTTGTACTGAAGGACTCCTTGAAAAGCTTCACAATCAGAGCACATACTTTTTTACTGCTTTGTTGAAGAGATGGACAGTACCTCAGTCTCTAACGAAAAAGCTTTTTTCCCAAGAACTTGCTAGGAGTTAGAATTAACAAGGAATTAAGTTTCATCTCAGCAGTTCTACTCAACTTTAGAGAAAAAGGACCCAATGCCACCAGTCCCCGAGTGCCCTCAACGCCCACTGACTTCAATGGAGGTTGAGGAAGGTCCTCATTTGATTTGACACAGCACCTTGCTGAATCAGTTGCAAGCCCCTTTCCCCCCTTCGAGCTAAGAATTTTTTCCACTCCCCATTTGATTTTTAGTTTGCTTTGACTAGAGATAAAATTAATGTAGATGTTTTGATGCCAACACCGTCCCTGTCAAATTATGTAGTGACTTCTCCTGCTAAAACTTGTTTGTTTTCACACCATCATCGTTGATGATCTCAGCACAGCAGCGCTCTGAGAATAATGGTTTAGTCAAATGCAAAGCCAGCAGAAGGAACATAAAACAATGTCTGCTTATATAGGCCCTACATAAATAGTGCTTTTTAAAAATGTTTGGCAATGAAATAATAGTTGTGGTTTTGTTTCATTTTTTTATAAATTAACCTCTGGATTGTTAAGGGTGCAGAGAACCTTTCCACACCAGAGCCAGTTGCAAGGCCAGAAACTTTTTACTGCATCCTCCTACAAAGGTGACATGCAGACGCTGCCTGGCTCATGCCCTTATCAAATGAGGGTGGGCCATACCCCACCTGCACAGCTTCAGTGGGGTCAATGGAGCGGTATTGATTTCAGAAGTTTCAGAGCTGACCCCATATATCCTGGGTCACATTAAGAAAATTGAAAGCAAGTGTATACCGTTAGGGCTTGAGGTGGGGGGGTTGTGCACTCAATGCTGCCTATTTACCACTTTTTACCGTGGTTTTCTTGGTCAAAATTTCCACTTGATGGATCTTTTAAGAAATCAGCATGGCTCAGGCAGCAAAAAGATTTTTCACAACTGTGGAAAGACTTTGTCTGCTCTTGCTTGCAGGCTGCGAACAGTGCCGGATGCTGAAGTGTCCTGTGCCTTATTACCAACATTACTGAAACTGTGGGACTTGTCTGTCTTTCCATTTCTCCCCCCCCACTTTTTCCCCCCTCACACCCTCCCACTCTCCTTTTTTTAAAAGAAAAAGGAAAAAAACACAAAATCCCACAGGCTGAGGTGTTCCTCGCAATTGACAACAGCACAAATAAGAGAGAAAAGGCCCATCAGCAATGGAATTCAGCAGTGCCACGTCTCACTGGAAATCTTGGTAGGCTTTTCCCCTGTGCTATGCAAGCCCAAGGCCGGAGCGGTGACTGTCACAGGCAGCGAGACGCAGACAGATAGATGATGGAGAGTGCAGACTGCGCACCCACACATAAAGCTCGTGAGAGGAAGGAGACCGCACGGAAGGAATATTAATTGAGCACAAAATAAGAATTCTCAATATCCCCCCCTACCCCCTGAAAAGTGGCCGCAAGACAAGGAGAGCTGCAAGCACGTTCATCCTGGGGAAAGAGCCGCCCGTAACGCGGCGTGTCAGACCGCTGCTTTGCTACTGGGATTTGCACAGCGCCAGCCAATGGGCTGCATGCAGAATAGATCCCAGGAATCTAAGTTTCTTCTCAATGAGTGATACAACTGTCTGTAATTCCGCGTTAAAAGAGCTGCTGCAGGTTTGTATTGGGGTAAGTGGAGAATTAGGTTCTGCTGTGATCATTTTTTTAACCCACAAAGATCTGATTCTTCTCACCAGCCGAACTCTTTTGATCTTCTCCACTGGTCTAGAGAAACTTGTCTTTCAAATACATCAAAACAGTTAAATTACTGCTTTCTCTCACTTCTTGTGTCAAACCAGCAATTACTCAAATTTTATCCATTTCTATGCTTGAGCCCATATACCACTTTATTTGCACTGAGGAGTAAAAGGGCAGTACAAGGATTTTAGAAAGTCTGTAAGTTCCTACATCATTCATTTTTTTTTCCCTCACGGCCTTTTTTAAAACCTTTCCATTGCACGGCCAATAAAAAAACCCGTACACTGACCTCATTTAACAACAGGTGTAAGATAATATTGAAGTGCTACACAGACACACTTAAGGATATAGAAGTGAGAAAAGAAGGAAAATTCCTTGTTTTTAATTACAAAATCTATTCTTTTCACTTATTGTGATACTGTCTTGGAAATGAAGGAAAGTTGTACAGACACAGATCTTGTCAACCTTAAAAAAAAAGTGCACCAATTATCACCAGCAAGAGGAGTTGTTTTGCTTGTAGTTGCTGTTTTCTAAGTCACAAAAAAGTAAGGTGCTGTGATGGTTGAGATGCTAACAAAATCTTAAAATAAAAATAAAAATTCTTCATCCTAAAACATTCACTCAGAAATGAAGTTAAATAGCAGGTAGTAAAAGGTAGTCCTGAACAAAGCAATTGATGGTGTTTTCCGTACCCCATTGCTCAGCTTTCAGTTTTTTCAGGTTAACATCTAATTCCATTCCAAGAACAAAATTTTCCTATGAGTGAGGCATTTTGGGGTGAGCACATTCCACGTGCTTTGCCATCACACACTCAGGTGACCTTTGGTGTTCCTGCTGGGCTCCTAAAAGTGGAAAACTCATTCACTGATCTGACCAAAACTAGAAGCAGGCCAAGCTTAAACCCACCGGCCAAAATCAGTTGAGAGTAGATCGCTTTGTGGCAGGGTTTACTGTTCACAACCTGGAGCTCCTCACCTAGCAGCTAACAATTGCTATTAAATACAAAGATTTTTTAAGTTAAGTAAGAGGTATATTTGGACTGGAAATAAACCAGTTCACACAACACTGAGATACTGGCAGTTGGTTTGCAGTATCAGTGCACAGCAGAGTGACCTGGTAAGACCATCACCTGTATCTTAGAGGGCTTCTTTGCTTTCTAAGGCCAAGTGGTACTGGGGAACTGGTTCATGGGCAATCACCATACCAACTCAGCACTCCAGAAATGAAAGATTTAAAGCACAATAAATGACAAAAAATACACAGAGTGCAATGTGAAAACATCGCCTTCAATGCTTACTGGTGTAGTAAGCTCCATGCAACACATTCTAGTCCCAATCTCAAATTGCATTTGTTGTGCTGCAGAGCCCCCTGTGTTGAGCATACACGCTAAGTAATGTTACCTACATTTACTCATATCTTAGATATGGAAATCACTGGTCCAGGGGAAATTCTCACCTTTGGCAAAGTAGCTTCTGGGTATTTGTGAACAGCTCAGAAAAGATGGCTCTGAACAACGCTGTGTTACATGCAGCAAGTAACTGAAGGCGTAAGGCCACAAAGGAAATGGGTAAAGAAGTCATTTCTCCCTCTAAACAAGAAAAAAAAAATGCCCTAATTAAATACATTTCTCCAATAGTTATTGTATTAGATTTAGGGAGTGAGCTCAACTGGTTTAAGCTCAGCAATCTTGGACAGAAAACTCCAAAGGACACAAATACGCTGAGACTGTGAGCGAGCCCTCCAAACACGCATGGGGCTGTTCAGGGAAGGAGACACCCAAAGACAGAGCCTTTGGTGAGAAGCTGAGAGGGGGGCATGTGAAGAAAACCCTCTGAGAAAACACTGCAAATGAAAAGAAAGCAATAGAAACCATTTGTAGAGTTTATGGGGGCAGAAAGCTGAGGGTGAGACCAAACGATGCCCAGATCCTGAGTTATTACCAGAGCTCTCGGAACCCTAGTAAGAAACGAAAGCATTCAAAGCCAAAGAAAAGCAGCACTGACTCCCAGTTCTGGCAAAGGCAGCAGAGGATTTGTAGTATTTTCCCCCAATTAAATTTGAATCTCCTTCTTCCCTTCTTCTTCTAAAGACATTGCCCTTTCCATCACCCACGGAGTGCAGCACTATGGCTGAACCCCGTACCTTCACGTTCGCTTACAGGGAACAGTGTCATAATGGTGACACCAACTGCCTCAAAAGATGGATTAAAAAAGCAGGACACCTACACAAACAGTGCTAATTGCAACGTTCAGAGGCATCTATTTGGAAGTTGCATGACTGACTTCTGGAACAAATTCTCAAAAAAGGGGGGATGGAAACAAGAACCAAAAGCAAAACATCTTTTAAGCTAAGGAAATTGTAGTAAGCTTTCAGTGTTTTACTTCGAAAATCCTACAGCCTTCAGCAAAATCCTTGGAAAATCTCCCCGTGTTTATAAAATAGCATTTGATATCACCATCTAGAAACCTACAAAGCACTGCAAGCAACCCTTCTGAAACTCTCGAAAGCCAAATAACAGCTGCATTTCCCATGTCGCAGCTAATAAAAAAAATGCTGACTCTCCCCAGTTTTAATTACAGAGTAAAATAATACATTAATGTAATATAGTAGGCACAGTATTATTTGAAAGTACCAGGGTTGCCCCTTCAACCTGAGGCACAACGAGAGCAAACAGCGCGCGGAGCAGCAGAACAGCTCCTGGATGCAACAGGGCGCAACAGCTTTCTGCTCCAACAGGTCCTTTTGTTGCATCCCTGCCATAATTGCCGTGTGTACGTTATGTGTGCTTGTTATGTGTACCTGAGATGATTTGAATTGCTTCTTTGAGTACTACAACAACAACAACAAAAAGTATTTCCGTAACAGCACTCTGTTTTCACGTGTCAAGTCTACAAAAGCTGATTTCGGCATTTACTCCTGCAGTATGGCTCACGTTCAAATGCGGCACGGTAAGATACTGTCTGAGATCATTGTTTTGTCTGTATCAAAGAATACTACGCCATCAAAACTTCAACTTAACGCAGTGAAGCAATTTTTAACAAGAGGAAAAGTGTTGTCATAGTTCTTACTCTGAATGTTGCATTAATTTGGTGATCAACTTTAAGCATTTTTCGAGGCAGAAGACCCCAAAACAGAGAGGTATTTGAAGGTATTTGAGAGGTATTTATAGATAAACCCTAGAGCACTGTTTATCTATAAATCATCTTTTTCGGAGGATGAACAGTGAGATGGAGGGGGCAAAGCAACAGGAATCACTGTGAGGTGGTGCAGAAGTGGCAGCAACACACGGGGCTCCCTCATCAGCCCTGGCATTGAGTGCCCACGACTGACTGAAACTCTAAGCGTTGCAAATATTTCCACTAGGACTCATGTGTGTTCAGTGCAGTGAGAGTGCAGTGCATGAAAAACTAAGCCAAATAAGCTCTCTTAATTATATAGATATGTCTACTTATTAAATTGGTTAGTATGGGATGCCAGCACCAAAACAGAAGAACTGCTTGGATGTTCGAAGCAGAACTGCCAGACCTGTTGCTTCACACATGCATCTGTGATTCAAGCAGCTGCATCTACCGAACATGGCTCTCTTGTAACAAGTTGCAAGAAAAATCTGTATTTGTGGGCCCTGAGAAAATGTACTGCTTAGCTCCAAGTATAAATCACACCGTCCTTACTAATTAAAAAGCTGAAATGGTTTTCTTTTTTTTACTGGAAAATCCTGTCCAGAAATATTTTTCTTTAAAGATGGCTAATAGGATATAAGGAAAGGACTAAGTCCTGAAAGCAACAGGTTCATAGAAAATCCCAAAAGTTAGCTAACAGCAAAAATTAGAGACAAGGACTGACTAAGACTGGGGGGAATGTCTTTGATTAAATGAAGCACTTTAGAAGCAACAACACCCATTTCAGGAGCTCCTCTAATACTGAAGACCCTGCTGCCTTGGTTGGGGTCTCAGGTTTTTACAGAGCAGGCGGGTTGCTGAGTCTCAAATCATTCTGTGATTCTCACTGATGGCAGGGAAGGCTCTGCCCACACAAAGCCAGAAGTTTCAGTACTTAAAGTTACCTTCTGAAGGCAATCTGAGATTTCCTCTGCTTTATCAACTCCAGAGTGAACTCCCGCTCTGCCAGAAGTAATCTCTTACAGAAGACCCCTCCGAAGTGCCCGGGGTAAATGTGAGCGGTTGCAGCATATTTGAGATTCTCAAAGTGAGGAAGTGAAGATCGAATTAAAAAGCACGTACTGCTCTTTACCTGTCATTCTGATAAATGGTATTATAAATACATATAAAATGGCAAGCACAATCTCGCTCCTCTTTTTCCTATTCATCCACATACAAAGTTTGCTTCCCTTTATATAACTCAGCTTGAATTAGCGGAGGTAGAGTTCAATTAATTGAGGCTAAAGTCTAAACGTCTGCTTTGATGAGGGACAGAGGGTTCTGACCGTCCAAAATGCAGAAGGCTTTAAAAATACCATGATTTTAACTTCTGGAAGAGTGCCACCCAATATCCAAGAGTGGCAAACAGAGCTTATTGCCTTTTATATGTGCTCTCGTGAAACCTTCTGATTTCAAGCATCGGTCTGCAAGTCTCCAATCAAACCTGTAACAACTGGAGACTGCAGTTTCTTTTTTTAAGCCGTAAACTCATTATTTCTATTTCCTGGTTCACTCAAGTGTTTCATTTAAAGTTTTGAAACTTTTATGATCTCAGCAGATGCAAGCAAACATAAATCCCATTTAAGCAAATGGGGCAGCAGAAACGTCCCAAAGCCTGTGGGCAGCAGTAGGCACAGGTTCTACACGAGCCATGCACGATACAGACTAAGGAGAAATCCTAGTTAGTTATCATAGAAAGAGGCTCCTTACCATTATTTGTAGAGCACAGTCGGGTCCAAGCCGTTTTGTTCAACCACCGCCAACTGCTCTTTCTATTTAGTGACTTTAAAAATAATAAAAAACCCCACCTCCCTTCACAGTGATAGCTGGAAGGAAACTACCAAGAGCTTTCAGGCTTCAGCAATGAAGGCCATCGGAACGGGGCTTCTTTAAAGCAGTGGAAAACAGCACGATCAGGAGTCAGGTCCCAGGCTGCAGCGTTTGCCCCTCTCCCTCGCTCCCCGTGGCTGTGAGTAAATGAGCCTAATTTTTCCAATAGCCTTTAACTCCCCAGATTAACCGACAGTGGAAAAAGTGACTACAAACTTGTAGCGCTGTCTAGCCTCCAACCCAGCACGGAACCAACTTTGTGGGGAGTGCTGAAGGACACCTCGCAAGCTGCAACTTGCTGGCATCAGAACCCAGCGCAGCGCTGCGCCCTCTAGTTCGCTCCGCCCGCGGGAGGGATGGAGGGATGGAGGGATGGAGGGATGGATGGATGGACGGGTGGACGGGTGCCGCGGGATGAGGGGCTGCGGCTCTCAAAGATGCCATTGGTTTGCATGGTGTGTTTTCTTTTCTTTTCTTTTCTTTTCTTTTCTTTTTAATAAGGCATCACTACTGAGATAATCCACATCTAGTGGATATGGGAAAATTTAGGCTATAATAGCGCGGCGAACTTCTGCATCCATCTTTGATTTACAAGATAAAAGCAACTTTTAAATTAAAGCGCCCCTCTGCTAATAGAGCTTATTATGCCAGAGACGGGACTGATTTTCCTAGAAAGTTGTCCCTGTGTGCATGCCTATTATCTCTGCTTTCCCCCTTCCACTAATGAGCATTTATCTAAAGAGCCCGTTAATCCTCTGATGCGTGCTTCTGGTCAGAGGTAACAGTTTGAATAAAACCACTAATCACTTATCGCTAATCACCGATCATTAATCACACTTCTCCCCGGTGCTTTGCGACCCGCACAGCTCCCCTCGGGATTAAGGAGTCACAAATAAGGATCTCAGCCATTTCTCTTAAAGAACTTCCAGCTTTTGAAAACGGCAACCGCATTCACCGCATGAAAGTTACAAAATACCAAAGCGACGACTTTCAACGACACTCTTCTGCTGAAAGCCGACCGTCTTTCAGCAACCCCCCCGTTCCCCGTCCCGTGATTTAGGCGGTGCGCTTGCATCCAGCCCTCACCCTCCGACTCCCAGTTCTTTTTCTGCGCGGTTTCTGGCTTATTTCTGAGTGACACTTTCTTACAATAAACTTTTCCTCCGCCGCTGTCTCCCGACGCACAGCGCGCTGCTCGGACGGGGAAGGGCCGGAGCACGGCGCCGGACTGGGGGCTCTGAGAGCCGCGCAAGGCAGCCCGGAGGTGCCGCTCCTCACTGAGCAGCCCGCTCTTCCCTCTCGAACCTCCCCTAGCTAAACACCGACAAAACAGGGAAATCTCATCGGGCTGCTGAGCGCACTCCAAACATCGCTCTGGACTTTAACATAGGGACGTTCCTTTATCCCTACCCCCGCCTCTGCACGACCTCTCTCAAAGCGAGAAAGCCCCAGAGATGAAGGATCACTCACCATGCCGGGACATAAATAATAGAGCAGGCAGAATTTAGCAAGTATTCCCCTTATACTCCCGAAGCTCCGAGCGTCCTGCAAACTTCGCTGGGGAGAGAGAGAGCCCCGTGAGAGCCGGCAGCGGCGGACGGCTGCAGCGGGGGGACAGCGCATCCCAAGCGGAGCAGCAGCGCTGCACCGGCCCTCCGGCAGCGGCGGCGCACCGAGCTCTGCGCCCACCGGAGGGGCTGCGAGTCCCGGCCGCCCGACTCGTCCGCAACTTTGCAAAGCGGCGGGGAAGCTGTCACCGCCGGGAAGCGCGGAGACGCGGAGCTGCGCCCGCATCCCGCTCGGGGAGACGCTGCCCGCGCCCCTTCCCCATCCCATTGCACGGCATCCGATCCCGCAGCATCCCGCTCCGTGCCATGCCCGCCCCGGACGTTGCCCCGTCCGGCTCCGCGCACGCCCCTCTCCCCGCACCGTCCCGGCGGAGCAGCGGAAGCGGCGGCGGGCACCGACCCGTGCGGCTCCCGGCAGTGGGGAAAAGCGTCCCCACTTCCCCAGCCCCGCAGCTCTCGCTCCGTGCCGCGCCGCGCCGAGCGCCTTCCCGGGGCAGCCCTGCGTTTTTAGGAACTTACCGCCCGGCGCAGCGCGGCGCGGCGGGGACGGGACCGGCAGCGCGGCCGGAGGAACCACGTTGGACTGAGGGAAGGTTACAATACGTTCTATTTAGAGAAGCATTACATCACCCTCCGTGACGTCACGTGGGATTCCTGAACTTCTAAATCATTGCAGTCCGTGCCGGGAGGGAGGGGGGGGGGGTTGCCGGCAGCGCGGGGCGGGGGCGCGGCCTCGGACGGTCCCACCTCCGTTGGCACAGCCCAGCACGGGGCGGGCCGGGGTGAGTCACAGCGCCGGGAGGCCCCGCCCCGCACCGGGACGGCGGAGGGGTCCGCCACCGCGCGGCCGGCATGGGGCGGCCCCGAGGCGCTCCGCGCCCCGCGCTGCTGGGAGAGCGGCGGGGTTCTTACCCGGAGAATGGGTGACTCCGAGCGCGGGACTCAGGTGCCGTGCCTAGGGTGACCGTGGTGGGGGATGTAAGGATGAATCGCAGCCCTGCCGGAAAGGACCTGGGAGTGCTTGTGGACAGGAGCCAGCAATGTGTCCCCGCAGCCCAGAAAGCCGACCGTATCCTGGGCTGCGTCCAAAGCAGCGCGCTCAGCAAGGTGGGGGAGGTGATCCAGTCCCTCTGCTCTGAGCTGCTGAGACCTCACCTGGAGTTCTGCATCCAGATGTGGAGTCTTCAGTACAAGAGAGACATATTGCTGTTGGAGCGTGTCCAGAGAGGGGCCACAAAGATGTCCCAGGGATGGAACACCTCCCCTACAAGGATAGGCTGAGAGAGCTGGGGCTGTTCAGCCTGGAGAAGGCTCTGAGGAGACCTGATTGCTGACTTTCAGTATCTGAAGGGGGGGCTGTAAGAAAGAAGAGAACAGACACTTCAGCAAAAGTCCTATCTGTTGTGATAGGACAAGGGGAAATGATTTCAAACTAAATGTAGAAAGATTTAGATTGGATGTAAGGAAAAAGTGTTCTACTATGACAGAGCTGAGGCACTGGAACAAGTCTCCCAGAGGCATGGTGGAAGCCTCATCCTTGGAGACATTCAAGGCCAGGAGGGACCTGGCACAGAGCACCTGATTTAGCTGTAGGTGTCCCTGTTTACTGCAGAGGAGCTGGACTAGGTAACCTTTAAGGGTTGCTTCCAACACAAATGATTATACAGTTCTATAACTCTAAGTATTAGCCACAGTTTTATACTACGAGTCTACTGAGATTGCTTTCTTATGAATCATATTGCAGACTCTCAGTGACATGTACACAGATTACAAGAGCAAGTAACGCTTTGAGTGTACACTGTGTCAAAGTTTCTGACTTGACTCTGCCCTGTGTTCATGACAGGTGGTTACACTGAATTGTGCTGACTGCAAAGTAGAGATGCTGTGTTCCTGAGATGACTCTCTGGTCCCAAAGGAACGTTCTTGACTCCTGAAATGAGCTGTGGGTGCTGGGGGGTGAGCACAGGCAAAGCTCCAGTTCCTCTCCAGCTGAAATCCACTGCTGTATGTGGCACAAATTGCCACTTCCCTCCCCTCAACCCCCAACCCAGTTCCTGTTGCACTTCTCAGCAGCTCCTGTTGCCCTCCTCCTGTTCCTCCCCTGCTTGTATCTGATCTCCCCTCATCTGTCAGCAGCCTTCTCTCCATCCTTAGCCAACCACTTTCTTAGTCTGCACTGACCCACGTGGGGATGGGAAAAGCAACACTGAGAGGCACAGCTCTGTTTGGTTCTGCCTTCAGAGAGGGGACACTCAGGGAACATAGCTGCTGAGCTGCTGGTGCAAACCGAGGGGTGCCCTATGGCAGGGAAGGCTCTGCCAGCAGAGCGGCTGCCTCCCGCTGAGCAGAGGCGTGTTGGCGTGCCGGCAATGCACTGAGCAGCTCTGTAATAGCAGCTCCTATCAAGGTGGTTTAGATTAGCATAATGGACTCAGCAAATCAGAAATGTGTGCAGTCAGTGAGCACAGCCCCGCTGACAAGCTGTAACTTGAGAACCTCCTCTGTATGGGGGACAAATTTGGGCAAATCTTAGAGGCTCATCAAAGGCATGGCCTGGGACAATGGGGTGGTTTCTGCACCATTTCAAGTTCCTGCTCCAAAAGCAACAGAGGTTCCAGGAACAAATGGGGGGGATGGGATAATGTTAGGCAAGGAAATTTACTTTCTCTGGTACATTGTTTCTGGAATGGCTAAATTTTAGAAGAAGCTTTCCAAAATACTCCAGCCTGCGGCAGGCACCTGGTACGGAAATCCTCATCCTGAATGGCTTCAAACTTGGCAACATCTTCTAGTGATTGAAGAAACTTGTAATGAGAAGCACTAAGTAATCAGCTACATGGGGCACTACTTGTTTTATCTGTCTCGTAATTAAGTTTAAGGTATGAAGTCATTTCAGGTTGGATATTAGGAAAAGTATCTTCCCAGAAAGAGCGGTGCTGCAGTGGCACAGGCTGCCCAGGGAGGTGGTGCAGTCACCATCCCTGGAGGTGTTCAAGAACCATGGGGAAGTGGCACTGAGGGACATGGTTAGTGGGCACATGATGAGGATGGGTTGGCGGTTGGACTCAGTGACCTCAGTGGTCTCTTCCAACCTTCATGGTTCTATGATTCTTTGAAATCACTTCTATTTTTATAAAGCTGCTTTCTTCTGATGGCAAAATCACTACTCAAATACTTCTCTGTCTTATGTATGTCCTAATAAATGTTTCCAGAGAATCTCTGCCATTTTGATTTTCTTTAATTACAAAATCCAGGGAGAACGCACCCTTCACAGCTGTACTTCATCGGTATGAAAACTACTCAGACTTTAACAGTGAAGTGAATTAGAATGACATTTTGTTTGACTGATAGTAAATGACAGTAGCGCTGTTTCAGCAAACACCTCAAATCTTTGTCATATCATTAAAATCACTGATAAGTAAAGATGTTAAAATAATTACAGGGCTTTTGCATGTCACATATCAGTCTCAGGAAGACACTATTGCTGTCACATAAAATTAATATTTACTGCTAGCACAGTTTAATATTTTACATACCTCTTCTTCCTATAACATCGTTAACCACATGTTTAACCAAGCTGTTGCCAGCACAGCTTTGGCCCTTGGAATTAACTCATTACAAGTACCTTTCAGCAGTATCTTTTGGTCTAATTGAACAGTGATTTATTCACCTCCTTATACTCTGCTAAACACTTCAGATCCCCACACGTGACTTGTAAAACTATCTACAAAAAGTAAAAAATATATAATTCAGAGCTCTTTTCTCTTTTAGTCAAGATCTATACTAGTCACAGAAACAGAGCCTTGGAAATAAAATGATAAGGAGAAGAATTGATTTCTGGATCATAACATATTCTTTAATCCATGGCCATAGTAAAATGCATTTTAAAAGGGGATACAAATTATGTTATTTAATATATAGCAATCCCAGTAATATCCTGAAAAAATATAAATCTGGTATTTTTAATGCAACACTTGGTTCCTTAATTATTACATCTCTGTTCAGATCCCATCTCTACTTATTTTAGTAACAAACTGAAAGGGATATGAGCACAGGGAACCAAGTACTTGCTATGGTTTCAGGGGCTTACTAGGAAGTACCAGATTAGTCTTACAGCTGAGGCAGAAATTGGAGAATAATTAGAATTAACCAGAAGTCAGGGAGTATTCAGCATTAAAAAACAAAACAAAACAAAACAACAACAACAAAAAAACCAAACATTTCTATTAGCTGCAATTCAAACAGAAAGCAGTGTTCCTGTTCAACACTGTCATTTCTCCAGCGGGCTGGAGGGGAAAGGAAGTGTGATACCTCACGGGGATGTGAAACAGCAGTGTGGGATGTCAAGCACGTCACATCTGCATTTCTTCACTTGCAGCATATCTCTCAATCTGATGGTCCTACCTGTCCTGCATGACGTTCCTCTGTCCTCAGCAGGGGACAGGAGAGCAGATCTCAGGAGGAGCCGCTGCAATGCAACAGAAGAGCTTTGTGAGAGAAAAATGATTTGCCCCATTCCTTCTACATATATCTATAATATGGATTAACATGAGAGTGTGTTTGATCCTGTGATAATACAAAAAGCCACAGCTTTCTGTTTCTGGAAAATAAAGATGCCTACCAGCATCTCTTGTTCCTTGCAACATCAAATTGAAACATCACCTCTCTCCAATCTCTGAATGATGCCCCAGGCTATGGCTCAATGACAGATGCTGTGCAACCCTGAGATAGGACCTAATCAACACATTCCTCTGCGAAGGCGAACTGACTTGAATTTCTACATATCATCTATCAAATGGGAGTCACTGCCTTTTAGCCACAGCCCAGAACTTTTGCCCATATATTTTTTCCATTCCCTGGAAGATTACCTGTGAAGGACCACATTAGAATCCCCACCTGAATTCAACTGTGAAGTGTTGACAAAGCATGAGAAAGCCAATGCACACTGCTACTGAGAAGCAACAGAGCTCATCGCTGGAAGGAGGCTCTTTGCTGACTTTCAACTCATGGCACAGATGTGCTGATTGCATCGATCTAACTGAACTTTGAGCAATGCTTAAACAATCTCTTTGAGCTCTTCTTGAGTTACCCCAAATTAGTCTTATTCCATGTTAGTCCTTATTCTTGGTAAAAGAGGAGTCATGGTGCTGTGCTTCTTGAATACTCCTAACTTAACTGAACTGAGACTGTTGTCCAGTGCATGAATATGGAAGTCTGGTTTGGAACATATTTTCTGGAAAACATGGTTCCAGTGAGACACATATGGAGGCACACATACCTTGTTTCTATGTGGCTGGGCTTTACAGTCTTTTTTGTTGTATTTTTGTTGTGTTGGTTTTTTTTTTTAGCCTTGGGAGCAGAATGGGAAATAAGGTGTAAAGGAGATGGCATTTCTGTATGCTTCTGAGAGTCTAATTTTGAAATAATATTTAAGAACGGAGGAAAAAAGAAATTCTAATTTGTCCCATTTTGTCACATCCCTTTTTAATAGACTGGAATAACAGCTGTATTTGTGCACTGAATAAAACAAAAACAAACACAGGTTCATGCGACAAAAAGATCTTAAAGACATTTTAAGAGCTATTATTATTTTTTTTAAAGAGACTCTGTCTTACCCATTCTGTCTGTGGGGATATCAGGAATATCAGAGGTACAAAAGTTGCTCTTCCATCTTTAAATATGCTACTGAGATGCTCATACCTTCATGTGACTCACTTTAACTTTTTTGCTGCTTTAAACAGAAAAGGGGGGAAAATATTATTAATAAGAATCTGCAGATAATCTTTTTCAAATGCTTCTTCTAACTGTGTCGGTTATATCAGGATGCTTAGAAACCCAAGAGGGGGGAAGAAATACATGAATGGTTCTTAACAGAGGACCACTGTTACTCAAGTTGTATGAAGGGGCTCAGGGATGAGGGCTGCAGAAGGGTGGTACCAGAGCCTTCCACAGCCCAGTTCATAACACCCATTGCAATTCCCTGCACAGCCTGCTTAGTTAAGATTTGTGCAAGGAGAGTCACGTTTCTGCTTTATTTTTCAGTCTAAGAGCAGCAAAGGAGATGACAAGTAATATCACAGAATGGCCAGGGTTGGAAGGAACCTCAAGGATCATGAATCTCCAACCCCCCTGCCACATGCAGGGCTACCAACCTCCCCATTTAATACTAGACCAGGTATTAGTTCCCAAGCAATTGCAAAGTTACTAATTGTGGTGATGCAGCAGGAGAAAGTGAAGTGTTTGCTACCAGGCTGCAGCGTCAGGATTTCACACAAATGTGGATGAGGACATTGATAATGACTTTCTAGTGGGATTTGACTCAGACACGTGTAAAGAGCAGTCCTATCAGGAAGAAATAAAAAGCCACAGCAGCCAAAGGGTTAACACGACTTTTTCTAGAACAAAATGACTAAAAATCACATTAAGGAAAACGAAAATTGGTCTGCACTACTAAACCTCATCTGCCGCTAACAACTTACATAATATACTGCTGACATCACAACGATATAAATTACACGGTACATTCACATGTGACTTAGAGGTTATATTACTAGTGCATAAAAAAAAAAGACCCTTTAACTTTCAATTTTTAATTTAGGATGGGCTACTGCAGTATGTATTATAAAATTAGATATACAAACCAAAACAGCGACAGCAGTTTGACTTTTTAGGACTTTTACCCCAGCAGGTGCAAAAACATTGGTTTAATCAAAAGCTCATAGCTGCACAAGACCATTTTTAGAAAGCGTATAGCTTTGCTTTCATTCCTGTAATGCAGAATGTGTCACGTGTTTTATTTTAGCTGAAGTACAGAATCATGTTTGTTGCATTTCGCTGCTGTAAAATCCATGGGTAAAATCCTGGCCTCACTAAAGTCAATAGGAAAACTCCCATGGATTCAATGAGGCAGGCCAACATTCATCCCGTGTCTGCAATCAATCATTAAAATGTAGCTGGCTCCAATGAGTGACTAAACAGGAAAAAAATTACAGCAGAATACTTTGAGTAGTTTGCAAATATTTTAGAGACTTGAGACTCAGGCAATAATGCCTCTCCTAGTTACTCCTAGAAAAACATTTACAAAACTAGTGCTCGTACGTAGGTGATTTCCAGATTGGATTTGCAAAGCTCACTCTATATTTGACATTAAAAAATACACTGGTTTTAACTTCATGTCTTTCTCAATGATTCCCTTGTCACTTCCACAAGTTTCTTTTGCAGATTTTATCCTTTGGTTGAAGAGGAGGAAGACCTCTTAAATTTCTAGACAGAGAAATTCATGGCTCTTAGAGGATAGTGCAAGAAAACAAGACAGATATGCATTTGTAGGTAATAAATTTTAGTTTGCAATCCATTAAGTTTGTGTCTAAAGATCAGCACGCTAATATGAAAAAGAAGAAATGACATATGAAAGTGACAGAAAATTGAGAAGTAGAACAACAGACGAAGTATATGGCATGAACCCTGATTTCCTCTTCCCTCCCCCATCTATCACGGATCAACCAACACACCCCATGTCCCAAAGACAGACTTACATAATATTTAAGGCATGAAAACTGAAGAGGCTGCACAGGGTTTCTATAATACACAGTACGTGAGGTGCAGTGAAAGCTGCAAGGAGAGTTTTTTCTTACATGTTACACAGAGCTACAGATAAGACATTTATTCAGATATGGCTGAACTTCAGCTAACAGCAACTCTAGCAACCAAATTAACGTTATGTAAATAAAAAAATTCTGATTCAGACTTCTCACTGGATAAGCAAGTAAATCAGAATGATATAGTAAATTAATTCCTGCTTTTGAAAGTGATGTATTTCATTCCTAAGAGCAGCAACGAAAGCAAATTCTCAGTACATCTGTCATCATAAAAGTCTTTCAAAGCCCCCCTCAATAACTTAGAAGGAAGCACGAGTGAAAGGGATGCTCTACATGTGCAAAAGTAGGGAAATGTGGAAACTAATCTATACACAAGGAAAATTTACCTGAATGACCACTACATGAAACATGCAAATGGTGCTCCTGAACCTCACTCATATAGCTGGGATCACAGAATGGGATTGTTATGGTTGGAAAAGGACCTCTAAGATCACCTAGTCCAACCACCAACCCATCCCCACCATGCCCATTAACCACATCCCTCAGTGCCACATCTACCCTTTTTAAGAAAAGGATGTACAGGAGTTTGAAGTGCAATCAGAATGAAGAAGACAGATTTTTAGATTCTGTGCTCCTAGAAAAAACGAATGAGCTTAAACATTTAGGATGGATTGCCTTGTTCATTTAAGCAAACAGTGCCACTAAAAGTAATTCATTACAGCAAGGCTCACTAGAAACACCTTCAGGAAACACAGGTGCATAGTGGAAAAAGAGAGAACTTGTTTTTCTAAAGCTGCAATTCTAAACTGTTTCAAGCATTGTTTTAGTAGCAGAGATAAATAGCTCATGTCAAGAGAGAAAACCGAAGCAACTGCTGCCAGAAGATCCGATGACACTCAGCACAACGTAGCATGAGGTAGGCAGCACTGAAAAGATCACGAGGTGAGGATGGAAATTAAATGGTCAGACAATGAGAGGAAAAATACCTGGGTACAAAAACGTATCAGCTTATTTGTGTGCAGGACAGCAGAACAGAAACAATGTGATCTCAGTTGATTGAGACATCGATTTGTTTGTGGAAAGCCCTAAGAGGTGGCAAAATGCCTGCTGGAAACACGAGGGGAAAAATGCTCATGCTGAAATCCTAGACCCAGCGATGCTCATACGTGTTTAGCTATTAATTGCTGGCTCAATGTTCACTCCCTTGTTTTCCCCTGAGGAGGACCATGAGACACACCAGGTAAGGGGATTGAAAATGTGAAAGAAGTGCTGTGGGTTGCTGGAACATACACACAGATAAATGCCGACACCATGGATGACTCAGGCATGAAATTAAGAAGAGAAAGTTTGTCTCAAAGACTGTTGTTAAATATTTCCAGAAGAGAAAAGACGACTCTGGATGAGAGCAACATTGGAAGAGGGAGCTGAGCATTTCCTAAGGAGTTTAATTTTCTTTTGGAAGCATTAAGCTTGAAAGTAGAGCAGAAAACAGCCGGGCCAGCCATGAGATGTAGTGCGTAAAGATGTCTTCAGGGACAGAGGAGAAACGCAGCTCATCAGAGCAGACAGGGACTGTTAGATACTTGGCTGTACCAAAATCCTCCTTCTTCAAAGTTGGTGGATGCCAGCATCTAATTCTAATTTTGTTTACCATATTTAGAGAAACACATGACAGTTTTTCACACTTTGCAACCAAGAACTTCTTTCAGTGTCTATAGGCACTAACTTGAACTCTGTCAGTCTTCAGAAAGCAGAATAAAAATGAAACAAAATGCAGTAAGTTGTTCAGTTTGAGAAAAGTTTCTTGTGTTTTAAAGACTACTGAAATTTGAAGGAGAACAGGTTTAATTTTCTCATTTTTTAAACTATCTTCTCATGAGGGTTTTTTATGTTTTCTTTTCTAAAACGTACAGAAGTTTTTAGAAGAATCCCTTAGCCGTGCCTGCACAGACACAGCCCGTATGGGGCAATGTAAGCACTGAGCCAGGCCGGCTATCAGCAATATTAACACAACTGATTATGCTGATGGAGTGAAGCCACTGTTTTTATCTTACCTGAGATAAGGCGTACAGGATATACACAGGATATAAATGGATATAAATTGCTATTTGAAATGCAAGGGATTAAAATAAAAGGGGGAGGACGGGGAGAAAGAAGAAGCAGAATCGAGGTTTTGCAGCAAAGATCACTTTCCTTTATCTTTGGTGCCTCCCTTGTGACAAGCATTAGCTAACATATACAGCTTGAGAGCAAGAGCCAGATTTGTTTGTTGTGCTGAGTTTTTATCAGGAGGGTTTTGATCATTTTCAGGACATATTTCACCTCCTGTTGCTTCAGAGCTTTTTCCCACATATGCCATATCTGAAAACACGCGAACGTTCACCTGCACAGCCCAAAGCCGACAGACGCTGGGTTAGCACAGCCCCCGCCGTACACAGACTGCTGCCACTCCTGCCTGCTCAATCCAGGATTTTGAGGAGCAGTTCTGGATCCATTGAAACAAGAGTAATGTTTCTGGAGATCCAGATAGAGGTGAGCTTTCTGGCTTGCGGGAATACAACCTGCCTCAGCTGCAGCTTCAGGCACACAAATCTGCGGGTGATGGTCTCATTCCCAACTAGCGATGAGCTGACATGAGGCATTCTGTCAGCCATGAAACTTTAGCTCTATGGCAGCCTTTAGAGCACAGCATAAGCCCCCACAGTTGTATTACTTTCCCTAGGTTAATTTCTTCAAAAGCAGGAAACCAAAATTAAATAAACAGCAGTGTTCTATCTTAGGCTAGATACAAACGTCAAACAAAACTGCCCTAAGAAATCCACACTGCTAGGATGAACAGGTAACAGTGTTCTTGATCATTACGTGCTGCTGCTTTTTAATCTCCCCTTTGAATCGTTCATCTGGTTACAACATCTTGCTGCCAACATTTTCCAAAATTTCACTAACCAGACCAGCTAAAAGAATGGCTGTTTTCAAGCTAAAAAGTCAATAACCTTTGTGTCCGAGCCTTGGTTACAGAGTCAGAGCAGGTCCATTCATTTCAGCACGGTTGCAAGTTCTAACCACGATTAATATATTGAAGTCACAACAAGTTTTTCATCAGATAAGGCCTTAAGGTAAGTCCTCTACACTTGCCTTCAATGACAGAAAACAGTGATGAAAACTTGAGAACGTAAAATGCTCATTTTTCCTTCAGAAGATAAAATCTGCTTGGTTTTCAGGACACACCCCATCATAGCATTATTTCATGGGCACACGTTATTGTTCCAGAAGTTGGTCCCTCCCCAGTAAAGCTGTATAGCATGCATGATTTATCAGTACATTCTCTGGAAATGTCCTTAATAGGTGCATCTCGCCATGTTCAAGATACAGGTTAGGACTCAGGCTCCTCTGTCTCTAGTGGTAACAAGTTCTGCAGCCCCAGGCCCTCTGCTAAGAATGCTCGCGCTGTTCCCCACCGCTTACATCACCCATTCATCCCAATTACGTACACCGTAGCTGATGTAGTGCTTCAGTAATTTGTTTTATTTGTGCGCTGATTAAAAATTTCTAGATCAAACATTTAATGAAAAATCCTCCAGCCTGACGGGTTTGCTGCTGAATGCAGTCATTTACAGCTCAAAACTTATAATAACCAGAGCAAGTGTTGGAAAAGCTGTTCATGCCAAATGCTCAGCGACTGACATATATAATCCTATATCTTTTCATTCCTTTTTTTTTTTTTTTTTTTTTTTTTTTTAAATCTGAGACCTAATTATATCAGTTGTAGCTGTTCTGAAATGAATGGTGGCAGGAACTAATACTTGTTTATTTTCTTTCCTGACAAGTGCTCTGAATAAAAACAGTCTCTAGACATGATGGAATGACTTTTCCAATGACTCAGACACGTTCAATGAAACAAGGTTTGAAGAAACCGAAGCTTGTTTTCTCTCTAACAATAGTAATTGAAAATACCCAGAACTTTTAAGTATTTACACCATTTAGAAATACAGAAAAGTTACATAGGGAGCCCAGAAAGTTTCCAGCAAACAAGCCCTTGCCCTATGCTTTTTCATTTGGGTGAGATACTGCCCGTATTCACTCAGGCTTATTTCAATTTAATGAATTTCTCTTTTCAGCTTGATTTTCTTTCTCCTTTTAATTGACAAGTGCCACCTAAAATAAACAGCCACATTTCTAATTGGCAACATTTTAACATTCTTCACAACTCTGGGGCAAACTGGAGTTTTAAAATGAGTTCCTCAATAATATAGGAAAGGCACATAAAACTTCACATTAGTTTTCATGTTGCAAAGATCTAAGTGGCACACTTTTTGCAAGCTGCTTAGCTGCCACTACCTCCTCCATTTCATAGAATCATAGAATCACAGAATGGCCTGGGTTGAAAAGGATCACAATGATCACCCAGTTTCAACCCCCTGCTATGTGCAGGGTTGTCAACCACCAGACCAGGCTGCCCAAAGCCCCATCCACCTGGCCTTGAATGCCTCCAGGGATGGGGCATCCACAGCCTCCTTGGTGACACACTGGAACAGGTTGCCCACTTTCCGAGTGAAAAACCTCCTCCTGATATCCAACCTAAGCCTCCCTTGTCTTGGTTTAAAACCATTCCCCCTTGTCCTATCACAATCCACCCTCGTAAACAGCTGTTCCCCCTCCTGTTTATGCGCTCCCTTCAAGTACTGGGCGAGCTACCTAGTTCAGCTCTGCTTTATAAGGTTATCCTAACATTTGCTTATTGCTCTGGAGCACAGAGTTTAAAAGAAGCTAAATATCAGTACATATTATTCGTAAACTGAATAAAGAGAAGAGATATAGCCATTAACTTAAGCACAGTAATTGCAATGACGTGGCACTCAGTGACTTTTACAGGTCCCTCCCAACTCAAACAACTCTATGATTCCACGAAAACACACCCAAAATACAGATCTTTTTTCAGACTAACTTGTTAAATACCTTTGTCTATATTCTTCCCTAAGAATTCCCAAATCCCAGATCAGCACTCTGGCTGCCAACTGTTCTCCTGCAATCGCAATTAAAGCCTTTTGGCCTCTGACCCTCTGCCTCACACTCGGAACGTGAGTGCATCGCACCGTCCGCTCTGCCCTGAACTCACACAGCAACCATCTCCACACAACGCTACCTTCGAGCAGTGCGTTTGCCTGAAGAACAGCAAAAAAGCGAACTAACCTATAATTATAACGACATTCCCGGTCTTAGAATGGCTCGGATGCCTCGGCAATCCTAAATGAAGGGTCATAACGCTATATACCTCGAGCACGGAACGGTGGGCTCACCACGGGGCGTTTGGGAAGCGGGACCAGCGGACGCGACTCCGCGCCGCCTCCCGTGCCATTCCCCGTCAGCCAGCGCCCTCTACAGGCAGCTCGGGGCACTGCCGGCAGCCCGGCCCTCCCCCAGCAGGCGCACCTGTGCACACGTGGAGCCGTACGGCGATGGCAGCGTCCGCGCAATCCGCTCCGCCTGGGTGGGAAGGAGCGGAGGGCTCTCGTGGCTCTGCTCTGGAGGAGCTGAAGGAACACCAGTTCCTAGCGGTGTCCCTGCAGTTTCAGCAGCTCAACTGCGCTGTTACTGAATTTTGCAATGATGTTTCAGTGAGAACATCCGGATCGCTAGGGAGATTTAGACTGGATATAAGAGAAAAGCTTGCTCCAGGTGTGCCCATGCGATGCAGCCCGATTCAGTGCCCTGACCCCACTCACCCATCCCATGCATCCTTCACCTCTGCAGAACATAGAATCATAGAATTGCTCAGATTGGAAAAGACCTTCAAGATCATCAAGTCCAACTGCAACTTAACCAAACTACCCTAACTTTAACAAACCACTGCTAAATCATGTCGACTCTGAACACTACATCCAGACGGTTTTTGAACGCATTCAAGGATGGTGACTCAACCACCTCCCTGGGGAGCCTATTCCAGTGCTTGACAACCCTTTCTGTAAGGAAGTATTTCCTGATATCCAGCCCGAACTCATCTTGGCACAACTTAATGCCATTGCCCCTCGTTCTGTCACCAGTGAGAAGAGACCAACTCTGCTCTCACTATAATCACCTTTCAGGTACTGGAAGAAAGCAATAAGGTCTCCTCTCAGCCTCCTCTTCCCCAGACTGAACAGCCCCAGTTCCTTCAGTCTCTCCTTGCAGAGCATATTCTCCAAGCCCTTCACAAGCCTTATTGCCTTTCTTAGGACCTGCTCCACCACCTCAGTGTCCTTTCTGTACCTTTCTGAGGTGCCCAAAACTGAACACAGCGCTCGAGGTGAGGCCTCAACAGTGCTGAGTACAGGGGCAGGATGACTTCCCTAGTCCTGCTCACCACAGCATTCCTGAGACAAGCCAGGATGCCATTGGCCTTCTTGAAAACCTGGGCAAACTGCTGGCTCCTATTCAGCTGATTGTCCATCAGTACACCAAGGATCCTTTCCATCAGGCAGCTTTCCAGCCACTCCTCCCCTACAGGTACTCTAGAAATCACTTAAATAGCATTACTAAAAGCAAGAACAATTATTTTCTATTTATTTATAGATGACATTTTTGCTCTGCCAGTTTTATTATATGCTGTCCAGCTCCCAGAGAACAAAGGAGAGTGTTTATAGAGCTCTTACCTATAATTAGTGTCACCCAGCTAAACAAGGCACCTCTGTTTTATAACTGCCAAAGCTGCCACACTTCTTTTTTTCAGAATAACTTTCAGAGATGGACTACTCGAGCCACAGTTTCTTTAAAAACTATAAGAAAATGTGTTAGTACTCTACCCAACCATATCAGGTGGCAGGCTCTGCCACAGAGCCAGAGCTCAGAAAATGCTTCCTCTATTATATTTCCACTTAATTATTCTTGTACTTTTCAATAACACTGTGTCATAAAATCATGGCATATAGTCGATTTGGATTAGCTTTATCCAACCAGGTTATGACAGACTTTCAGCCTAGTCATTAATCTGTCGTCGTAAGTTTTGGAATTGTATAGATGTGAGAGCCAGCCATATTTAAATTGGGAAGGTATACTTTTATGAGTCTACATTTAATTAGAATTCCAATAAAAGTGACACATCCATTTGAGGCAGGCTTAATATGCTGAGTTTAACTTTTCTGTGAAACACCTTTCTCTTAAAAGGAATGTCTGCAAAGAAAAACAGTATTTTCTCCAGACATAACAATCTTCAGGCTGGCTTTCCCAAGGAAATACATCCCCAGAGCAATGGCCCCAACTGATACTGCAGTTCAAGAGGAAGAGGAGGAATTATTCGGCCTGAGCCTCCACAGCCCACCAGGACTCTTACAATGCATATTCTTGCTCTTCCAAGGATGAAGACATAGGTTGGCTTCCAATCTGACCAACCACCTCCAGTCAAGAAGATGGGATTCTGATGCCCTTGGAAGCAGAGAAAACAGCCTCTGCTTTTCCAGCCAGTCTATCATCCTCTACTACACTTTCTCATTTTCCTGGCTAAGGCAAAAAATTGCATCTTTGTCTGAGAACTTCCGATAAATGAGTTCCCTTGCTCAAAACCCCCATACTAACCAACAGTCTGACTACCAGACCTGCAGTCCCACAGACAGAAGAGCACAGGCTATCAGCATCACCCGCCTCAGTCAGCCCAAGAAACTTTAATTTACATGAGCCAAAATAACCCATAAACCTGATGCATTTTTAAACAATTCTAGCAGGATGGATAACATTTGATACTTTACTGCAGCTAGTATTTTTCGTGTTTAAACATATTTTTATTATTAAAAAATAGGCCTGCTTAAACTTACATTTGATTTTACAACACCCTATATTAGGGCCAAGATTTAATACGTGAAAACTGTTTAAGTAGACTTAAAAATATTCTGAATCAATGAGCTCTCCTTAAACTCTAATGAGATAAAAGGTGCTATTCTTTAGTTATATGTAGTTAAGGAAACTTTTGAGGTCAGCTCACCTTATAAATATGTTGCAGAGTCATGCACTACATTAAATATTTATAATATTTTCATTCTCTGCAATTAAGCAACGGGAGGAGGAGGGGATGGAAAAGGCAAGAAAAAAGGGAAAAGGCAAGGAAAAGGGAAAGGTGAGGAAAGGCAGAAGGAATAGAAAAAGGGAAAAGGAATGAAGAAAAATTTCCCTGGTGAAATCACCCTAGAATCTAACCTTCATCACAATCAGATCTTATAGAAAAGGCATCTGCTTTTCAAAGGCATCAGAAGACACAAGGATTTCAGAATGTATGATTTCCACTGACTCCTCATTAATAAGCATGAAAGAGGTTGGGCAGTAAGGCTACTGGGCTCTTTCACAAATCCTTCTGAGGATGGAGACTACCTCTCAGACACCATGCCTACAGTGCACAGACCTAGCCTGTAATACCATTCACTGTAGTTACTGCTTCTTTCATACAATCATTAGTTTTATTAGCTTTATATGCAAAACAGTGATTTCGTAAATTGTTCTCTTTCTCAATATTTTCTGACAAATAAATTACTAAAATTGGTACTATTTTGTTTCGGCCATTGACATCACGTTACAGTTCCCAAATGCAGATTGATAAACTTCACAGTAAAAATGGCAATTCAGTAAATAAGCAGTGTTTCACTTGTCATTCTTCATGATGGGAAAATATAAACACTGAGAATCTGAATAAACCTCAAGCAATTTAATTTCTTAAGTTAATATTTTGAGATGCAGTCTCTCCTTTCTAAAAAAAAAAAAGTAACAAATTAAACATGATGTGTTCATTTGTCTTAATTGCTTTTCTAGCCAATGAAAATGAACCTTTTATAGGAAAAGCACTAAGAAAAAAAAATAGAGCAAGTTTAAACATTACTATTTTAAAAATAGAAGCGCACTGCTTATATCATTGTTAAAACTGGCGGTTCAAATTACCAAGTATGGGATTCCTCTGATCAACTCCGATATGTGTCTGAGTTTAAAGGGCTCTGACTTTCAGTGGGAAGAAAGAGGCACTTTCAGGGCTCAACTCTTCCTTCCAAAGGTAGTTAGATATCTTAAACCAGATGAGATGTACAGCATCAGATATCTAATATTAAAGATACACATTCTAAAAGATTAAATAATATAATAGCAAAGAAGAAGAATAAAATCATATAGTTCCACAGCAGTAAGAAGCATGAAGTAACTTAGCTCCTCTTTCTGCCCTGAGGGAGGATAAACTTGCTAAAGGAAGTAACTACTAATGGGGTAAAGAGATGAAAGAGAATCACAGCAAAAGGTGAAAAGATGCTCTTGGAGGGAATTTATAAGGTGATGAGCTACCACAGCACAGTAAGCCTGTTCCTGGCCAGAAGTGCCACGGACAAAAACTATATATAAACTTTTATGATATTCATTCAGCAGATCAGATATTCCCAAATACACCAGAATAGAGAGATTTCCCCACCTTTTGTTAGTTTGTGTTTCATCAGTTTCCAAAGCACTGTGAATTCCCCTCTCTGTCTTCCCAAACTCCATCTTCCTGCCTTCCCAAGCAGGGATGCCAACACTTCTGCCTCCTCTTCTGCTCTCCAGCATCAGGCAGACATCTGCTGCAGCTCCAGGATATACAAGAGTCGTGCTGGTTGGCACAGACCCATCCGTCCAAGTGCTGCGCACCACAGGCTGGGTGGCAGCAGCAGATGTCCCTAAAACTGGTGAGGACAAAATCATAAGTAGCTTCTTAAAACAGTTTCTAACCCAGTACCAGATTCTCAGTTGTCCTGGGGATATTCCTCTGTACAGCCTAGCCCAAGGAGCACATGACAAGACAGAACTCTCACCTCTGGGTGAGTTGAGAACAGAAGGACCCGTTTCCTTACGGTATCTGGGAGCACACTTGGCTCTCATTCACAGCCATGCATCCATGTTCATGTGTACAGACTGCATGGTTAACGTAACGCTTAAAGAAGCAAAGAGATTTAAACTCTGGTGGAAAAAAAAAAAAAGCTCTAACGTCTGCAGCTAGCTTTAAGGGCTGAGTCTGTGAAACACATGTTCATGAAGGAAAGAAAACGAAAAATCAAGTGAGGAATTATATCAGATGATTAAAGGCACTGTTTAATTATACTTTTCTGGGCCAAAATGTTCAGTGTCCTTTGATTTAACTTCAATAAAGAAATTATATTTATATATATATATTGTTCTTAAACACACACATTCCATTTTTTGTTGCCTTTCACTGCACTGAACTGTTACCTACTGAAGCTGCCTTTGCTACAGTTAACTGAAGGCATCCTAGCAGATGTGCTGATGGTCAGCTGTTATTCCTCGTATTGAGTCACCTTTAGCAGCCCACCCAGCCCCACAGTCGAGCCCCTGGTTAGCCAGCAGTGTGCTGAGAAATGGGCTTCTCAAAGCCAGCTCCATTAAAGACTTGTGCAGAGCACTGTACAGCCTCAATCACACATCACAGGCAGATGTACCTGTAAATCAGACAACAAGTAGGGGGTCAGAAAAACATAGCTCCAGAGGAATCACGGGAAGCTAATGAAATGTTTTTGGCACTAAGGAAAACACCTTCTGATGCTATACCTTCCTACGTAAGGCTGTCCCTTTTT
Organism: Lagopus leucura; assembly: GCF_019238085.1. Taxonomy (NCBI): domain Eukaryota; kingdom Metazoa; phylum Chordata; class Aves; order Galliformes; family Phasianidae; genus Lagopus; species Lagopus leucura. Next base: position 18,413,761 of record NW_024962334.1, read on the forward strand.
GCCTCATCCCCTTTCTTTTGGAGCTGAATGTTCTCACCAGTTAACTGAGTTAGTGTGATTTATTTAGTGTGAGCCTCCTTGGTAGGGATGCAATAACTTTTGACTTGTAGGGGGGCTGTCCCTCTTGCAAAAACTCTCAGGTGGTCATGCAGCACTGCACAGACCTCCAAGGCCGTGGCAATGAGGCTCTGTGTATCTCAAACTTTTTAGAGTATCACACCTGGGACACACTTAGCTCAAGGCCATTAACTGAAAAAAAATAAATAAATAAAAATGGCCAATCTGATGCAAATAAATCTGGCTCCAGGAAGAGCTGCAGAGGAGAGCAGGAAAGGCAAAAAAGGAAAAATGCTGCCCACAGCCTGCACACAGCCATCTCCCTTGTGCTACTGTGCTCCATCTCCGTTCATCACGCAGGAAGATCCATCTCAAGTCATTAGGCAGCAGTGACACCTAATGCATGAGCTGGTAATTCCTTTTGGTACAGAAATATTAAAGGCCTCTCTGCCTGTCCATGGCTACAATGCTCTCACAGACAGCATACAGGTTTTAGGGAGCTCCTGAGTGACCGGTGAAGGCAAGAACATCCTTGTCATTCCTATTCATTCAGTTTTACTCAGCCAGTAGTGAGTTCCTTGAAAGTGAGAAACCAATCTGGATTTGAAACATAAGAAAACTTGTTTTCCTCTTCCAAGCTATGAATAAAAACTCTGAGGGGCATGGATGTATTAATTCTTAAATTCTGAAGGACTTAATGACCAGAAATAATAAGTTGACCACTTACTGGTAAAATGCTTTTAACAGAAATCAGTTTTAAATGACTCATATTTTTTTCATGCATCCAACTCATTCCACACTCTTTATTTGTTTTGGCAGATTAGATTGTTTTCTGCACTGTTTGAATTTCCCTATCCTTCCAAAGGCATTTCTACCCAAGCATGAATAACAAGTATTCCAATAAATAAGAGGTATCATTTAATATTTTATAGCCCAATAACATCAGGATTTTTGCTTAAGGTCTAAAATGCAAAGTTACATTTTCAATTATATACAAAAAAACACCCCACATTCTGATGATTAGCAAAAATATAAATATAAGGTGAAACATAAAAGCAAGATTTAATTATAAACAAATATAAATTAATATTAACCTATCAAGAAAAACCTAACTTTCTTAGGAAAAGAACTAAATTCCTCAAAGACAAAACAAGATGAAAGTTTCTTATTAAGGTCAGTCTTCCGAAGGTTAAAATCTTCTGTTTAAAACAACGAGCTCTGCTTATTGCAGCTGGGCTGTTTGGGAATAAAGGTATTTCTCTGGGTATTACTATATCCGTTTCTGTGGTTCTTTATACTTTAGACAGGAATTTTGAAGGCTCATGGTGATTTTGAAGGTTGATCACGATACAAGGTTTTTCCTCTATTATGAACTATTATGTAAACCTAGCTTGAATAAGCCACGTAATTTTGCCAAATGATTCCTGAACCTTAGCCAATAATCTGATTAAAGAGAGCAAGAGCCCACTTTTTATATTTAAAAAGTGTGTTTGGAGAAACTCCACTGGTCATTCACATTTCATTAACCTCCAAGTTAATAATTCACATTCTGTCCATTATATTACATGCTGTCTTCAGGCCAAATTCACTCCTGGTATGCTCAAACTTGGGGAGAAGTCACCAAGAATGATCAGATTTGCTTAGAATCAAGCAAAAGTAGAACAAAGAAAAGGTATTACGTTGCAAGTCCTTTTCTTAAGCTGCCACGAACTTTTCTGCTACCAGCCTTCTCTAGAAGGTAGGACAGCAGCAGATCTGTAATGAGAAGCAGGTAAGAGTGGACTGAAGAAAAAAAAGAAAAAAAAAAAAACAACTGCAGAAAATAGCTTTCTTACCTAATGTGTCCTCAAAGCATTACCAGCTATGATGAACTGAATTCTGCACTTTGCTAGAGAAGCAATGGTGATTCATAGAAAGATCATACGCCGAGCTATCTCAATACTGTCTATAGCAATCCTAACAGATGGGACAGATCTCCTGGAGGGCTCCCCTGCCAGGATCCATTGCCTTCATTGTAAGCATGGAGCCAAGGCATGACTCAGTGCATGACCTGTCCATTCACAGAAGTCATGTGCTCCTTTGAGAAGACCCAGGGAGCAAAAGCAGAAGGAAAGGCAGCTTTTACGTAAGCCTTTTGTTTTCAAAAGGCTGTATATAGTTTCCTCTGTCCTGAATCCCAAAATGCATTGCTCCCCATCCCATTTTTTAACAGCACAGAAAGTATTTGGCTTTAAAGATATGCTGAGCCTTTTGCAAAGGAGCTGCTTTCCTTATGCTCAGCTATGTATACGAACCAGATCAAAGTACAAAGGAGTCAAGGCTCATTTTGAAGGAAAATCTAAGTATTTTTATGTATCTGTAAGGATTCAGAGCGGAGTATCATGCCTCTTCCCTGGGGCTTCCTTGTTCTCACCCATTCCCATCACCATTGTCCAGCGGTGAAAGTGCTTGAATGCAGGAATAGATGAACTTTATGCATTGTAACTCACTTGAGCTGAGAGTAGGCCACTTCCATTTCTCCCTTCCTCTGTCCCCTTCTTTGATTTTCATTGGTACATTACAATATGTACCAATAGTTTCATTGGTCTATTACAATAGAAAGCAAAACAGTACCCTTGATTTCTCTATTGCAGGATGACTGACATCTAGGTGATAGATCCTACACGCCTCTCTGACTGCCTCTTAGAAATAACTGAAAAAATACATACACTGTTCCTTGCTTATTTTAGTTGATCAGATTGTAAAAATCCCAACCACTGTTTCCATGGAAAAAAAGAAATCAAATAACCTTCAGCAGCCTTTACTGAGAGCAGGTAGGTTCGAAATGGAAAACATGTAGTTTTAGGTTTGCAATTTCTTGACCACTCCCTTCCCAAACACTGAAATTCAAATGCATCAATATAATCTACTTATAAACGTTTCCAGACAAGGTAAAATGATATTCATGCCCAGCTCTGACAGACTTTTTTTCACAAACATTGCAGGATATTGTCCAAAATGTGTTTAAATGCAAGCAATTTCACATCAAATATTTCTGCAGGTCTAATTTTAGAAAAAATTCCTGAAGATCATTATAGTGTAACAAAATCTAAGGTGAATTAATATGACCCAGCAAAGAGAAGTATGAAAAGTCTGCATTGATATTCAAAAGTCTGAATGCTTTGTTTCCGAGTTCTCGCTTCCCATCAACATTTGCAGAGCCCATTAAAACAATGAGACCAACAGCCAAACATTAAAAGGTTCTGCTTAAATAAGCTAATGTGTGAAAAAATTAATAAAGATGCCTGATACACCTGGCTGAATCATTCACATACACGGCTGCCTCTCAATTCTGTGAAAGCGCTGCACTCCTGGGAGCCTGTTGTACAGCCCTGTGGTATGTGGCTATTGGCAAACTTCCTATCAGAGCAAATCTGATTTACTTTTTTTTTTTTTTGCCAAAGCCCTCAATAAACCATGCATGAAAACAAAGTAGGATGATGGATGCGATATAAACATCAACCATTTGAAATGCGTTGTGCTGATTCCTTCCCATGAAAGACGCAGCGTAATGTAACAATCGCAAGAGTAAACTGCCAAGAACATTGTTTCACTGGGAATTCCTGGTAGAAGTTGTCTAATTTGAACCTAACATGAATATGAATGCAAAAGGACGAAAAGCTGACAATATCGTAAGACCATTGATGGAAACCAGCAAAACTGTCATGAACAGTTTTCAAAGATATTCCCCATTCTTTCATTTTAAATCCATATTCATGGAATAGATACTATGAAAGAAAAAAAAATACAGTCCAAGATCACCTCCATATTGTTGCCAAGATCAGCAGATGACGATGTCTCATTGGAAGTTGTTTTATTATAACAGGGGATATATTATTAGTAATAACAAATCTTTAGATGCTAGCCATTACTTCAGGAGATGAAAGAAACAACAAAAAGCTGGCTATGGGAGCCAACCATGGGAAGTAATCCCGAAGTAGGAGGAGGACTTCAAAAAACACAGGCATCTCCTGAAAAATTACTTTTTCAAGGAGAATGTAGCAGACAAATATGCTCCGTGTTTCTCTTGTTTCTTGCTGTTGGCTCAGAATGCCTTTTCTCAGAAAGAAATTAAGGAGAAAAAAAAAAAATTATATCTACTGATGTGCAACTTACGGTGCTGGTGCACGTAGATGAGAAATTGCAGTATGAGGGGTTTGGGACACTCAATTTGAACTATCATCTTTCAGAATTTGTGTAGGCCTTCTCATTTTCCTTGTGTTACACTTTGAATACAAGTGTACACCAAATCTCAGAGTCATAGGGGTTGAAAGGGACCTCTGGGGATCATGTGGTCAAACCCCATTCTTCATCTGTTTCTGCCTACCTTTTGGAAGGGATGGAGGATTTGTCTTGCCATATCCCAAATAAAAAAAAAAAAGTATGAGGTTGATATTTAAGAAGTGTTCAAATACAGGACTGACTTACAGATAATGAGAATGATAAAACAACTGACGTGGATTATTGCACCTGTGAATTGGAAATTCACTAGGGTAGAAATAAATATGCATCTTTTTATATAGCAGTATGCTTAAGTGGTATCAAAGTTTTTGTATTATCAGGTTATTTCTTTGTCCATTTGCATCTCCATTCTCCAAAAACCGTACAAGAATAACAAACTAGATGCAGTAAGGTGGCCCAACCTAGTCGTAGAGTTCTCATAAGACCAGACAAACTCTAAGAAACATTTTCTCATCTACCCACGTGCAAGAACTTCGTGATACACGAATATAAACAACTCTTCAGCAGAAGTACTCTTCAGTTCACGTCTGTGCAAGACATATTTTGATCAGAACAGAAAATATTCTACACTTGAGAGAGAAAATCCTGGTACAGTATCAATGTTTAAAATGCAATTACACTGTTTAGCTAACGCACTGTATAGGCTAATGTTTGCATCAAAAGAAGGGATCCTTCAGAATACAGTTGGATAGTCAAACACAGGATGAATCAGGTCAAAAGGCATATGAAAACAGCAGCAGATACTTGAACTGGAGTTGCAGAGACAGGAATTCCCTAAAGAATCAAGCCTATTTTGCTCTTTTCACTACAGAAAGATAAAGAGAAGAAGAAAAAGGGGGGAAATGGGGAATAAAGAAAGCTACTTTAGCACTTCTTAATTAATATTCTGAAGATTTTTTTTATTAGTGACCTGCTTGTCTACATGGAGCTCAGTCTGAAAAGGTAGCTAAAAGCAAAGACAGTTAAAAACAAGAAGCAGTTCTATGGGTACATCAGGAAAAGTATTTCTGTGTGAATACTTTCTCCCTATGGTATCTATTTGTCTCGGGCCTAAAACAATACCCTATTTTAAAATTACATATAACAAAACGCCTAGCTAAGACAGAAGGATGTGGGGAAAAAGCTAACAAACACTGAGATAACATTTGCTAGGCAGAAGTGATGATATATATCACCTAAGCAGATTTCACTAGCCTTCACAAAGAAAAATAAGATTTAGTCAACAATCCATTGATTGCACCTTCTTTTTTTTTTCCCCCACAGATACTTATAGACATACAAATAATAGCTTGCTATGACCAGATGATCTATGGACAGATCATAGACTTCCAAGCAAAGAGGACTTCTGCTGGCAGATCTGTGTGCAGTGTTTGGAGTGACTGAGAAGTTGGAAGACTGCTGTTCAGCAGCTCAGTCCTGGGATGAAGAGGAAAAAGGATATGGGATTCCTCTACCACACTGGCAGCTGAGTTCATCATCTTAGAGGAGCTGAACTCCTCATGGAATAAAGGCTTAGTCGTTAATTATGACATTCATCATGGATCAAGCAAGTGTCCCAGATATCACCTTTGAAAGCTTTGGCACAGCTAACACATCATACTCATCCCATATCTTCTATAGACTGGATTTCCAGCATAATCCTATGTTTGTTTGTTTGTTTTTTTAACTTTTTGAAACCTTTGCATTTTGAGCTAATGCCCATTCTAGGGAGTAATACTGCTAACTGTACAAATAAATAAATCTTCCAAATGAAAAAAAAAGGTTTCATCATTAAACCATATATAATGGTCATGTTTTACAATCTAGTATTTGAAACAATATGAACACTAATGCAGTGTTGTCTTGGAGATATCTTTTGTGTAATGTGACAGTGTCACCTACCAAACACGCCCAAAAATAAATGAACAAATGTCTCCACAGAATGACAAAGTAAAAGAGAGACCTCGGATAGATACACGCTGCCTGCAGAACACAGAATGGCCTGGACTGAAAAGGACCTCAATGCTCATCTAGTTCCAACCCCCTGCTACATGCAGGGTCGTCAGCCACCAGACCAGGCTGCCCAGAGCCACATCCAGCCTGGCCTTGAATGCCTCCAGAGATGGGACATCCACAACCTCCTCGGGCAACCTGTTCCAGAGTGTCACCACCCTCTGTGTGAAAAACTTCCTTTCTAACCTAAACATCCCCTTAATGTAAAGCCATTAGTTTAAAACCATTGTTTTAAAACCAGAAGTATGCAACAGTCTGAATACATATTAGATGATTTTTAAATCTCACAGGGAAAACTGGATATCTTCTTCTCACTTAAGTGTGAGTGGTGGATTATTAGACCTGTGGCAGAGAAAGAGAATGATTGCATCCCTTTATGCCACTCTTGATCCTATCTGACATAATACAAACAACAGAAATAAACTTGTGTACAGGCCTGGAAGGGGGATGTTAAACATAGATACCACCTCTAGTATCTATAACATTTGGGAATTTCAAGAGGGTCTTGGAGTTTACAAAATGTCATGGAAAATGATTAATAGGTGTAATATATGTACATACGTATACTTACATAAATCCGTATGTAGAACAACCATAGTCTGTCTCATACATGTTATGCCCCAAAGAAGCATTTCTTGTTCACAATCCACAGATCCCTGAAGTTTTCAAAAACTTCTGAAAAAAAAAAATAAAATAAAAAAAAAAAATCAATACTGTAATTCTAAAGGGACCTCCATATTCATTAGTTTAAAAAAAAAGAAAAAGATTAAAACCCTCCATATAGGCACCTAGTGAACAAAAAGATGCCTTATTTTCTAAAAAGATACAGATTAAATTCAACACACTATAACTGTTTCATTTTTATTCTTTCCTCTATTGAGCTTGCCAAAGAATAAACATTTAAATAATTTTAGAAAAAAATAGGTGTTCAAAAAAAAAGAAAAAAAAAAGTAGCCAAGCTCAGTAAACCCCAATTCCATTACAGACAATATCTTAGGTCCAGAATAAAACTTTGCTAAGTGTTAACAGGATTCAGGAAGTGAGGAGAAAGAGGCTAGTTTGGGCTAGTTTTGCAGTTATAACTAAGCAGCCTGAGATATAGAAGCTACTCTTAAGCTATAGAATGATAGAATGGCCATAGAATGATAGAATCACAGAGTGGCTTAGTTTGGAAGAGACCTTGAAGATCATCAGATTCCAACCCTCCACCATGGGCAGGGTTGCTACCCACAGAAGACTGGGATTTGTGCTGCACAGAAAGGAAGAGGATTGTTTGCTCAGCATTTATACTCACAACAAACAGTAACGTCCTCCCTCCAGCATGGAAATAGATTAATTGGGACAAGATAAATTGATCAAAGGTCACATATCTGAGTCACTGGGAGCAGCTGGTGTTTAGCAGCCTATGTATTAGGTACCAAGGAAACCTTAAAAAACAGGAAATGTCAAATGCAACTTAAGAGAGTAAAACTGTTGTGAATTTGTACTTTTCTGATTCATGCAATGACTTGCAGATGTCATCCAAAACCTATGGCCAAGTTATAAGCAGCCAGACAAGCTGGTTTTCAGATGAAGTTGCCCTGTCAGCCACTGATAGCAGTTCCAAGTGAAAATAAGATTTTCTTCTTTTTTCAATGAGATAACACAAAATAGTCTCTAAGTAGTTTCAAATTATTTTGTTCTGAAAGAAACTGACATTCCAAAATTCACTGGTTAAAGAAATGGTAAAGCATCTGTTATTATTTTTAGAGTTTCCGTAACTAATTACATTACAGTATGTAAGCCAAAGTCAGACCTGTAGCCAAATTCCTCTCTGCTACATTGGTGTAGCTGAAATCACTGACCAGCTTTCAGGGAAAATTTAAACTGATTGAACTGAAATTGGAATTTGGTCCATAGAATCATTAATTGCAATTCTTCATCAGTCCATATTGATACGATGCTGTTGGAACGGTTGGGCAACTTGCTCTTTCTTTGCCTTCAGGAAATGTACGGCAGCCTTGAACTGTTCAGAGGGCTCTGCCACACAGAGCTGGTATCAGGAAAATCTCACCATTAGCACTGAGGAGGACTGTTAATCCCTAAAGGAACTGAATAGGCAAAGTCACACACAGCAAGGGAGCTGGTTCTCTCCGCCCCTCCAAAAAAAAAAAAAATTAATGACTAAATTCCAGCCTTCAGAGAGGGAATTGCTGTGTTTCTCCAATGTTAAGCATTGGGAATAGAAATTCCCTCCAGGAACGCAACCTATTTATTGTGCTTTCAGCTGGACAGAACTTGCTTCTCTCATACTCTGGGAAAAATGAAAAAGGACTTTCTCTGCTCTACTTTAATTTTAGCTACATGTGCACAGATGAAAACCTGCAAATCCTTGTGCCTATTTTGATTCCTCTCCCACATCTTGAACGAACATTGCAATATATATATTTGTAATCAACACCTACACAGGAAAGCAATCACTTGAACTTCATTTTGCAAATGAGCTACTGATGACCTAAAACTTTATTTTAACATGTGAGAAAACAGTCTACTGAATTAGAGCCGAATACAACACCCTCATGCCTAACACTGTTAGAAAACATCTTAGCCTATGGAAAATGTATTGTTCTTCCTCTTTCTAGAGCACGATCTTCCCACCAGCTCAGGATGTTTGTTGACTGGTTGTTGTGAGAAGCATTTAAAATTATGCTATTGCAAAAATAAAGGTAGTGTGAAATTAAGAACTGGAAGAGAAGAAGGACATAAGAAAGATCACATGTAAAGAGAAACTGAAAATGTTGCAGCTGTCTGCCTCAGAGAGAAAACCAGCTACAAGGCATGGTAAGGTAATAATATTAGTCACCTAGAAGGAAAAAGAATGGACTTTAATTTATATTACACAAGACCAAGAGGGCAATCAGTAAAAACAAAAGCCAGTAAGTTTAAGTTAGTAAGTAAGTAAGAAGTTAGTAAGCTGTGTTGTTATTCTAATTAAGAATGGAAGTTAATCTATGCACAGTTTATCTGCAGAACTTTCTGAAGCCAAAAATTCAGAAAGGGAATAAAAAGACTACTCCAAGAAAAAAGATACAGGAGTGCTTAAAAGCATAAATGCTTTACTGATGCCTCAGAGAACATAGAACAAGTCCTGTTTCAAAACTTTCTGAAGTCAATGGAATGTTTCTCTATTCATCTTGAACTCAGATGGGCCTATTGTTACGAATTCCCATGATTTGTGAGAGAGGATATAAATTACAACTTTAAAAGAATACAAATGCAGTTTGTGTTATTATTATTTCAAAAGTACTTGTCCTGGTTTCTCCCGTGGGATAGATAATGGAATGGTATAAAAAAGAAACATAATGAAAATGAAATTTGGAAATAAAATTTACCAGAAAAAAGAAGTAATATCAAATAACAGTTCTCCTGAAATTGAATGCAGTTATGGAAAGCTGCCATCTGAAGAGATGACTTGTTCAAATCCATTACTCAGAAATCACTTCTAAGATGGCAGATGCCTAAACGTGTGATACTTAGTACTTCATAGAAAGATGCAGTAGATGCAGACACTGTGTAAGAAGTATTTCAGCTGTTTAAACAATCTGTTTTGCACTGAAAGCTTTTGATCTTTTGGCTGGTAGTTTTCATGAAATACGAGGAAAGAACTTAAATGTAATAACACTATTGCTTAAAACAGTACTTGGAGGCACCCGAAACAAAAACAGATTGGTAAAATTAACACGTACAGAGAAAAACTGGCATTGAAAATAAAATAAGTGTAATTATGTCACTCAATCCATACTGCACTGGACCAAAACCTTCATTACTTCGGATCCTAGTAGCACTGTCTCCTTGTGATTTGGAGGTGTGCGAGTTGTTTTCACAAGAATCAGAATCTATTTATTTACCTAACAGCAAAATCAACACTTCTTTCTATTTGGAGCAAGCATCATGTATCTCCAATACAGCATTTATCTCTAAAACAGATCAGTCAGGAAAGCAAGGTGGAGAAAGACAGGAGGTGGGACAAAAGAACCAACTGCACAAGAAATAGGAAATGAAAGAAAGTGAGAAGAAACAAATGAGACAGCAATGTCTAAAATAGAATAGAAAAGAAAAACTAATATAACATCTACATACGAAGTGACATTTCATCTTAAACTCTATTTTTTGAAGTCAGAGAGGGATTTCCATGGCCCATTGACCTTCTGCTCACCTTTCCCAAAGGGCTGAGTTTCATTCACCGTGCTCTACAGCTAAGAGGACCCTGCATTTCACTTCACATGATTTTGCACCAACACAAATTACTTTGCCAATTTTTCACTGAAAATGTACTGAAGTGTTGTCCCTCACCCTTATTTCCTTTCTTAGTTTGTTATGGAGGGGAAAAAAGAAGGTGTAACTAGAGAAAGTTGTTTCAAAATAGTAATTAAAAATAATTAGTAATTAAAAAGTAATTAAAAATAAAAATCTAAAATTTCAAAATAGTAATTAAAAATTTGCAGAAAAATCACAGAATAATAGAGTCATTAAGTTCAGAAAAGACTGCTGAGGTCATTTAGTCTAACCGCCAATCCAACCTCACCATACCACTGAACCGTGTCCCTCAGTGCCACATCCAGACAAATGAACACATGTACACATGCTCAATGAAAGTTTAGTGAACAGAATTAAGTTAAGAAAACGGTAGAGAAACAAATTTTGCAAAGAAAGTGAAATCTAGAAGAAAAATGAAGACAAAAATAGCCGTGGAATCTACAAGAAAAATAAAATGTGACACAAGAAAAAAATGTAAGGCAACAATGGCTGTTTTCATGAGTGTCTAGAAATATGATAAATATTGTAGGTACCAAAAGCTGAAATAATCCTGAATCTGAAATGACTCCATAAATTTTCCAGCTTTATTCAGGAAAATGCTTTAAAGTGGATTTGTTGGCATTTAAAAATCATTTATAATCAACGTAAGGGAAACAACCTTGAGTTACCCTGCAGTTAGGGAGGGATGTGAGCACGCAGCCTGAGCAGTGAGCTCCCACAGGTCAGCTGCTCCCTTCTCGCTACTCCGGCCTGGAAGCAGGGGGCACCAGGGCCCCCTTAACCCCCCCCACCCAGCCCTCCTTCCACCCCAACCCCGCTTCTTTACCTGCTACAAAGTTTCTCAGGCACCACCGCAAGACTGAGTCATTGTGCTGCTGAGGAACTTGGAGCCAGCTCTGGGACAAGGTCCAGCAGCGATGCAGCTGCTCTCACACGATGCTGAACCTGAGTCATTCAGTTCTGCCAGACATAGGCCACAGGGGGATCTCAGCACACAGATCCCCAGTGCTCCCACTTGTCAGAGAGTTTGTTAGCACAGGCAAAGTGCCAGAGCTTGGCAGACCCATGAGTCTGTGGGACTTCTAGGTGTGGGAGCTCTCCCTGCCTCCCTAGGTCACCCATTAAATGAGGTTAAATTGAATTTACCAAAGAGGTGACTGGTTTTGAGCTAATTTTCCCTTTTAATTATTTTCTCTATAAAAAAAGTTGACTAAACTCATTACCAAATACAACTTTCTTGATTATAGGTTAGAATACAGAATTCATGGGTTGTCACTGAACAGTTTTGTGTCAGTCTTTCCACCTGCTGCTCCAATGCCTGGTTCAGTTATGCTTCCGATCAAACTGGAAGCTCAGTTGGCATCTCCTGTTCAACTTGCTCCACTTCCACTGGGCAGTGTAGTCATTCCTCACAGAAACACGCAGAATCACAGAATTATAGAGTGCAGTAGACTGCGTCCAGATGGATTTTGAATATCTCCAGAGAAGACTCCATAACCTCCATGCACAGCCTGTTCCAGTGCTCTGCCACTTTCATAGGAATGAAGTTCTTCCTCCTTCTTGTATGGAACTTCTTCTGTTTCAGTTTATGCCTGTTGCCCCTTGTTCTGTTGCTGACCACCACTGAAAAAAGCCTGCCCCCAGTGACTTGACTCTCATGCTTTAGATATCTATAAGCATTAATAAAATCCCCTTTCAGCCTCCTCCAGGCAGAACAGTCCCAGGTCTCTCAGCCTTCCCTCACAAGGAAGATTCTCCATACCCCTGACCATCTTGGTAGCCCTCCACTGGACGCTCTCCAGATGTTCCATTTTCTTGAATGGGAAGCACAGAACTGGATGCAGTACTCCATATGCGGACTCATCAGGGCAGAGCAGAGAGGGAGGAGAACCTCCCTCAACCTACAGGCCACCCCTCTTTTGACGTACTCCAGGATACCATCAGCCTTCTGGGCCATAAGGACACACTACCAGCTTATGGCCAATCTGTTATCCACCAGGACATGTAGGTCCTCCCCTGCAGAGTTCCTCTCCAGCAGGTCACCCCCTAATCTGTACTGATGCAGGTGGCTATTCCTCCCCAGAACTATACACTTGTTCTTGTTCAAACTCATCTGGTTCCTTTCCATACAACTCTTCAGCCTGTCCAGGTTTCACTGAATGGCAACATAGCCTTCCAGGGCATCAGCCACTCTTCCCAGCATTGTATCATCAGCAAACTTGCTGAGGGTGGACTCTATCCCTTCATGCAAGTCGTTGATGAAGATACAGAGATAACTCTGAGGCTTCTGAATGATTAATGACTTGTACAGGTACGATACAACGTAAAGCTGGGCTGTGGGGATTCTCAGCTCTTGCGCTCAGTTTTGGTATTAGCCTAATCATACATCATGAGGAGCAATCTAATTGTGACAAACCCAGCTCCAAGGGAAAGCAGTATAACCATCCGAGAAGAGCTGTCAGTGCGCGTATAGAGGATCGCAGGAAAGAAGTCTTTAAACCCAGAAGACAAACAAAAGACATTGGCTTTCCTTCACCAGACAGAAAAATGAAGAAACTCAAAATATAATCTTAATTTACCTGAACAGCAGAAATAACAGAAGTTACATACTTCACTGCTCTGTCAGAGGAAGAGTATACGAGAAGCAGAGAGCCACTGACCTGTAGAAAGACTAAGGCAAATATGTATTCTGTTGGTTCTACTAACTGGGCTTAATTAGAAAAAATATGGTTTGCCTAGGATTTAATTAAAGATTCAGAGATTTTGCTTTTGTGAGTGTTAGAGACTGAAATCCTCCATCACTGGAAAAGGAGGCAATGAGGCAACAGGTCCCATTGGTGAGAAACTGAAAATCTACTGGGAAACAGCATTCACATTTTAAAATTGTTTCTAAAATTTCCAAATATGTATTTCATTGTCATTTCTAGAGCTTCTCTATCCTGTTTCTGCTAAAGGCATATAGTTGAAACCAGCTCCATCATCATTAAAATAGAATTCCCCTAGTCTCAGTATGGAAAATATTCCAGCAAGATCAATTAATCATAATGGTAGTGACTATAAAGAGATGCACAGTACATCAACTCAGTGTAGGATAGTGACTTTACCACCCCTGTGAAAAGAAGTGTATTTCAGTTTATTGGCACGTTAAAAGCAAAGAAAAACAACAACCACACCGCTAACTTTTAGAAACTCTTAGCACTGTTTCTCCCACTAAAGTTTTATATCCCATTCATCACCACAGTATCCAAACACAAAGGATTTTTAAAATTCCTCTATGGGAGCTTTTGGTGTTCTGCAGAGAACAAAACAGAAGCCCTGTGAGTACAGGTAGGGTAAGAATGAGGATGCTAATGAGAGCACCAGGGAAAAGTGGGAAATCGGCACTGTGTTGAAGACAGACCTCTCTATGCGTCAGTTTTTCCACCTGAATAAAATACTCACAGATCTGAACCAACTCTCTAGAGTGCTTTGAGCTTTGCAGAGAATAATTATCATGGAAATAAAAGCTATTACCTTCCTAATGACAATCAAGATAACAAAAGGAAAAAGGCATAAAAGCCCTTCTTTGTTGTTTTCATAGCGCTGCTCATGCTGGATCTCTAGACTATTTGAAGAAGGTGCACCAACCTTCTCAACCTACTCTCACTTTCTCTTTTTCAGTTTACATTGGAATAATTGCTGCTGACCATACCTTACATTAGATAAAACAAGAACCTACAAACTCTTCTAACTCAGATTTTTCCCAAGCATTTTACTTTGGAAGACAACTAGCTATAGAACAGAGTTCCTAATTTTCACAGACAACGTTATATTCCCTGACTCACTCCATAACTATTGTCTTTCTGCAAACCAATATGACGCTGCAATAGAATTCAGAATCTAGACTTTCCTGAACACTTCAGGGTGTCATATTTAAATACTTCTGGATGCCAGTTTGTCTCTAGAACAGCACAGGATATTCTTAGGCAGAATCAGACATTCCTCTGCAGCAATTTTCTTAGACTGCTGCCGTAACAGAACAGCTCTAATTCCCACAGCACACAGGAAAAAATGTTAGAAATGACATAGGAGGAAATGCAACTAATGGAAAATGTACTGGAACTCATCTCTCCCAAACTAATTTTTGTGGCATCCTTGTAGTTGGTGTTATAATCCAGATATTCCCTTTTCAGTGGCACAATGCCATCTTCTGTGAAGTCATAAGAGGGAGTATGTTTTAAGCTATATAAATAGTGGAACACAGAAGGACATCGTTACATAAAAACATTGTTAAATAAAATGATTCTACTCTTTTAAGCTAGGACATTGCATAAACTAAAACCCAATATTGTCAGGAGGTTAAGGAACATGGCAAACTGCACAAAAACATGAACTTATTCCTGAAAAGGAAGAATGAAGACAGAACTAAGCGGGTTGAGGGAACTAAGCAGATGGGCGCATTTTGTTTACCCTCTTAAAGAGTACTTCCATTTACCTTTATCTAACCGGTGGAAGAAACGTGGCATTCCCTTATTTCCTTGTTTCCCAATTGAAAGACAGATTTCTTTTATTTTCAACTCAGATTATCCTGCTCTGACTGCCTACTAGTTACCACATACAAAGCAGCAGCAGACAAACCATCTTAACAGTGCTATCTCAAAACAGTTCCACAACATTGACTTCCAAGAAAGAAAGAGGGTGTAATTCCAGTCCTCTATCTTTGCTGAGACTTGTAAAAGCATGATTATTGAACGGAACAGCTGCCGACTAAGAAATGGAGCTGCAGAAGCATATGATATGCTGTCCATACAGACAGCAATCATTTTATTCCAGGGATTAATTCAAATTAAGATACGGTTCCAAGGACAGACATGAACTCCTGGTCTAAAGGTGAAAAGCTTTGGAGCTTATAGAAATGATGCAACTCTTCACTGAGCAAGTAATGAACTGCATATTGGAGATGTCTCTTGCTTGTGCAGGAAGAATGAAAAGCAAAGAAATGTGTGCTGAACAAATGTGAAATGCAGCTAGTAGGAGCACACAATTCACTCCTCTGTTGTAGTTCAGAGCTTACCAGCATTTCAGGGTAATTCCCACAGTACTCAGTGGAACCAAGGGAAGCATAATTCTTCCTGGAAAATGAGAGATCTCATCATTTTAGTTTGCTTTTTTTTTTTTTTTTTTCTCCTTAACACATGTTCTTGATAACTGATATTTTGTACTTAGCAGATCCCAGGGTTACCCTGAAAACATAAATGCAAATACTTCAAACTAATTTTTTTTTTTTTAAACTAAGAGATTCCAACATGCTAATTAAAACAGACTTTTTTTAAAAAAACTAAGTAGATTCTTTCACCTCACTGATTCTGCCTGACAGCCTGAACAATGCAACAAATGTTGTTATAGCTCTATATCACCACTGTTGCTTTTTGCACAATTTCCAGTTCAATCTGAGACTCCAGCACCCTTTTTTCAGGCAATGTCTGGAAAAGCTATACGTTATCACCACTCTGCACAAAATCAAAGTCAATGATAAAAATGGAAAGTGTGGAGGG
Organism: Lagopus leucura; assembly: GCF_019238085.1. NCBI lineage: Eukaryota > Metazoa > Chordata > Aves > Galliformes > Phasianidae > Lagopus > Lagopus leucura. Next base: position 18,429,921 of record NW_024962334.1, read on the forward strand.
GAGGAAGAAGGAACAAGCCCAGATCAAGCTGCTAAACCATTGATTTATAATGTTGAAAACTTTCTTTGGGAAAAAAAAAAAAAAAAGGCTCACAAGGCCTGTTTTTGATAATTTTACTCAGAAAAGAGAATTGGCAGATAGTGATATGTTTTCAAAGCACTGCACAAAATTTTCACAACATGATTCCCATTGACATTAATGAGTCAGATAGCTGAAATACTGCACAGTGCTTTGAAAATGTACCCTACAGCCTTTTAAGGCTGCTGTTGGGAAACTGGAGCACTTGCCTCCTCAGTAACCTTTCAGTTGCAACTCAGGATTGCAACTATGCACTCCATCCCTTACCTACAGGAGAGCATTTCCTCCCATACCATGTGAGGGCCACCAGCACAGAAGCAGTTTGGGATCTGTGTGGAGATGCTCTGGTGACATCCCCACTCCTCTGTGACCAGGAGGGGATGTGGGCAGGGAGAGGAACATAGTCCAACACCAGCTGCTGCAATTGGAAACAGCTCTCAAACTGGTTTTAATTACGATGAGATTTGGCCTGGCACCTACTCTCTCTAGAATCAAGAGCACTAAGCCCTCTGTCTTGATTAATGCTCTCTCTGCTGTATAATAAAAGATCTTCAGATGCTTTAACAGGCCCAAGAATTGTTTTCTTTTTTGCCTTTTCTAAGCTACAAAAGGAAGAAAACATATCTTAAAAGCAAGAAGCTTGTGGTAACTGTGGTATAAGGAACAATGTAATTGTATGATACCATTACATGAAGCACTGGTTTATTTCTTCATACAGTCTTGTCTATTTTGCATTTTCAGTCAATCACAGCAACCTCTTCCTCATTACTTTCTCACCAAGGTGATGAACATTCCAGCTGAAACAATTCCTCTCTAGCAAAAAAAACAGGAAGAGGCTTCTCCCTTGTATTAAAAAGAAAAAACACACAAAAACAAGAACTTATTTTGGAAATCTTAACATCTTGAAACTAAGAACATTGCGAAAGCCAGAAGCAGAGGAAATATATCTGCAGCACACCTTCACTGATGTTAACTAAAGTGAACGTTGCTTATATCCAATAAAGCACAAGGAGATCTTGCAAACCTTTGAAATTTTATATCTGAACAGCCACATAGAAGAGTGTGGGTTATGTTAAGACTGCAAACATTTAGTCACGACAAAACTGTAAATACCTCATACATACATAAAAAAAAGGTATATTTAATAGCTATATAGGATAGAACTCTGGCTGAGCTCCATGGTGAAAGTACAGAGCATTTTTGATGAGTTACTTCATTAGGTGCCTTATCAGAGCAACTATGCAGAGAAGCAGTATTAATTCTGCTGCTGAAGGGACATGGGTGCCCTTCAAACACTATGGCAGGATTGTTTCCTGTGAAAGGTACAGGATGGAATTAGGGAAGAAATATAAATGAAGGATTCGATATTTGCTGTATCTGCTTTCCAGCAGCTGTTTGTCCAGTTCTGTTCAGGTAGTAGAAGACTATTATATTGTTGTGTTGTTTTTTAAAGAAAATAATGAACACAAATCTTTTTTTTTGTTTACCGTAGAAAAATGTATATACAACTATAAACTGAGACTTTAAAGACAGATTAAGGTTAATAATCAAGGTCTGCTCCCAGAGTAATGCCTCCTATTTTGTTACATTGGCTCACAACATCAGAGGTGGATGTTGGTGATATGACAGTAAAGGTTGATCCTTCCTACAAATATTCTATTGCATATTGTTGTAGTACAACAGATGGCAGCAGAGGGGCAGACTGGCAAATTGACAGCTGACAAGTGGGTCAAAGAAAAGGTGTTTCCACGTGGAAAAAGTGGCACCCATTCACACTCATTGATACTTGCTGAACATTTATGGAGATCAAGAAGTGGATTTGAACACAGTGAGGTGGTGGGTAGTGCATTTCAGCAGTGGGTCATCTCTGCTGGTACAGAGTTTTATGAGTGGGACATGCAGGTTCTTGTTCATCACTGTTGAAAATGTATAGCTAATGGTGGTGACTATGCTGAAAAATACTGTTTCATGGCTAAGAATTTGTTCTGTCAAGTACTGTTACTGTGCTTTTCGTAGTTGTTGTACTTTCCATGGAAATAAATAGAAGGCACTGCTTTTGGAGCAACCTATGTAGTTATGCCATATATTTACATGCATATATATACACACACATACACACAGTTTAAAAATGTACCATTTCTCTTCCTAAACTTCTGAAAAACAAACACAAAAGAAGTAATTCATCAGCAGCCAAATCAAGCAAACAATCAAGTTGGGAGGATTTGGGAAGTTACTGCGCATCAGCAGAACTGTGCTAACAACATACACAGATACTCCTGATCCCCAGCCAACATAGGATGAGGCAACTCTCTCCATTCTCAATAGTTATATTATCTCACGTTTGCTGTGGGCTTGTCATACACAAGGCCAATCATTTAAATTCAACAGGGGCTTGTAAATAAGTGACTTTGGTCACACACTTGAAGAATAAAAAGTCATTGGAGAATAAACATTAAGGTTGGTGCATGATAGGGTAGATGTTAGTAATAAGCATTTAATTCCAATTCTTTCATTTTCCCGGACAATCTGCAATCTTGCAGCTAAAGTAATGATTTTTACAGATTTTTACAGAACAGTGGTATTTCCTTGCACTGTAAGTGTTATTTTTTCCTGGGTTACCTCATTTGAGCAAACTGTGATATATATATATATATTCATATATATATATTCATATATATATATTCATATATATATATATTCATATATATATATTCATATATATATATTCATATATATATATTCATATATATATATTCAGTAATGTGCAATGTAATGCAGTGCTTTACAACAGAGGATTTTTCCTTTATTTTTCATTTTTGGATGGATCTCAATTTGTTTGTTCAAAACACCCACTGGCACACAACACGAAGTACAATAAGAGAACATGAAGAGTAGTATCATTACCAGCCTTATTAACGTCTTTTTTACTATATATATGTATACATAAATATTTAAATCCTCTAAAATACAATAGTCAGACTTGATTTTCCCCTGCAAATTGAGTCAACAAGATATTAGGCAGACTAGGAGACCTGTGACATGACTTGGAACAACATATGACGTTATTCTGCTTACCTGTGAATTACTGGCTGCATAGCAGAAGGCTGCTTCTTCAATGTGAATGCTCAGTCTTCTCACTGGAGAGTAAAATCCATTGATTTGAGTCATAATCTGTGGAGGAGACAAGGAAATTTCCGAAAGCTTTCTTTCTGCTTTCTAGCTTCGTAGAAAGGCTTCCTCTAAAGTAACAGCATCCTTTAGTTTTAAAAGCAACTGCATAGCAGCACTGTGCTTAAGAACAGAGATGTTTAATTAATAAATAACAGCAGTAAACAGCAATTTTTCCAGAATAATGTTTTCTTTAAGATTTCTTTGAAGTTTTTCATGTTTTGACAAAACCTGAACATGGAATATTTCCTTCTACTTTTAGATTTATATTTAAAAAAAAAAAAAAAAAATTCAGTACTCTATGTTGATTTTCAGAATAGATAAACACAAGTCTGGCTTCAGACTTCTACCTGCAAGCATGAACAACCAAAATTCAAAGCTACTGAGATGACCACAAAAATTAAATTCTACAATTAATTTGTTTCAATATTTTTAGAAGAGTCAAGGCATTAGACCAAAGTCTTCATCTTGTAACGGTTCTGTAGATTTGTTTAATTCAGAAGTCTTAAGCTCTGAGGAAAAAACATTCAACATGATGGATGGCCCTAAGAAGCATTCATTCTGCCCACTTTGAAAAAGAATAAGAAACTTAATGAGCAGTTAAGAGTAATAAGGACATCCTATTAAGTAGTTGAGAAAGTAGAGAGTGAGTATGAACACCATCTGAAGAAAGTTCTCACATTCCCAGTGAGCAATCCTCACGCCTGTTTCCAGCAGCACTAACATATTACCATGTAATTTTCTCATTTCTGGAGTCACAAAACCATGGAATGGCTTGGATTGGAAGGGAGATCAAAGACCACGTAGTTCAAACCCCCAACCGTGCGCAGGATTGTCACCCATCAGATCAGGATGCCCAGGGCCCCATCCAACCTGTCCTTGGGCATCTCCAGGGATGGGGCATGCATCTGGGTAGCAGTACCACACAGTGAGAAATTTCCCCTGAACTATTCAGAATTTAAAAAAAAAAAAAAAAAAGGAGAAAAGTACGCGCACTTACAAGGACTGGCCATAGAGTAAGCTCTCTTGTTACAGAATTTCATTTAAAGTATGCTGTCTAAGAATTGACATAATATGGTGTTACTGAACCTGTCAGTGCAAACCAAGTTACAGTAGCAGTAACAAATCAATACAAAGTGATAGCATAAAGCAAACAAAAAATTTATACATCTCTGGAGATAACAAATCCAGAGCTTTATCTCACTCTTCTATAACCCAAAATAAAAAATGCATTGTTTTGTCTTTCCTGCAAGACATGGCTTTGGTTACTCTGCAGTTTAAATGCTGTTATATAAATCCCTTATAATTTTTGTGAAAAAGACACCCCTGTAAATACCAAACATCATCTCTGTGTAAAATGAAAACCCATTATACTGCATTTACAGAGCAACAACAGCAAGCAAGCCAAGGCTGATGCTGACGCAAGCAGCTGTGCTGACTTTAGATACCCACAAATCCTAAATCTATTCAAGGGCTTGAGCTTTTGCATAAAGCCTATATGTGTTGTACCTGGCAAGTTTTTCATTGCTTTGCAGTGCAGAAACACTTAATTAAATCTATGTGCACGCCAGTCCTTTCAACAAAAAGTGCAGCCATGGGTGGACACTGGCTCTTTCAGTCTGACCTATGCCTGTCCAAATCTGAGACTGTTCCAAGTCATTTGCAACACAAATGATCAGTTGTAAAGTCAGATCTTTTGTCACTGTCCATCTACCATAACCTGTGGCCCACACAGATTTCTATTGCTAGCTATAGGAACCGTTCGCAATGGCACAGTTACAACATAAATGTGCTGTTCAGTAGCTTATCAACTGTGTCACAGGATTTATCCCACTTATGATTTTGAATCCTTCTTCTCATAAATAGTTGAAATGGAAACATTTTACTTCATTTTTCCGTTGGAATTAACAATATATAAAGATAACCTGAACTGGTATGCAACTGGGATCTATTCAGAACAGCACACATTTTTTTATTTTAAATGTACAACTTCTAATTAAAACTGTTAATTGTGTAAGTTGCTTTTTCACTGTAAAATGCAGCCAATGCTTCCATTTTCTTCCTTTGGGTAGGAAAATCAAGCTACCAAGTAGGAAAGAGATGAAGGTGGAGAGCTGCAAGAATCCTCCTCAGAAATGAGGGTTTTGTGTAATGTGAGAGTAGTAGAGGAAAGTAAAAAATGGATTTTCAGGCTTTTAATAAAATAAGGACTTGGAAGAGATAGCACTGTTTTTTCCTTCTTGAGAAGGCAATACAAAATGAGATGATAGCAACAAATATTTAGAAGATACATTTAAGGTAAGCTTCTGCGGTCAAAGGATGAGATGGGGGAATTCGTGTGGAGTGATAAGAGAATGGATTCTTGAAGGAGGGTTTAACGGAAAGAAAACAGCATCATGAAGAATTGTATCTACCTATTCTCTCCATATGTATATATAACTGCTATAACATTTCTCTTCCTTCAAAAGCGCCCTCCAGTAATCCTAAAAAACCGAATTCCAGCAGAAATGGTCAAGCTCCAAGTCTGCAGTGCTTTTAGTCAGGTTATCACCTTGCTGTTTTTCCTTAAAATCTCCATTGAACTGCAGCTAAAAAGAAAAGAAATTGAAGAGGCACCACTACTTTCATTCATATTTAGAATCCTGCAAGAACAGCCTTTCAAATTCTGTCACTCGTTACACCGCTGTTGACAAGAGGGCACTGCCCAGACAAAAGGAACCTTCCATACACGATTTGATAGTCACCTTAACTGAGCTACCCGGAAAGGCGTTACCTTAGTAGAGAGGTTTAGAAAAGAAAGCCATGGTCACTGGCAGCTGATGGAGGGGAGGGTGGTTTTATGAAAATACCAACAACAAGTTTTCCTAGAACAAATAAAAACAGAGCAGCAGTCTTTCCCATATTAAATGATTGTCTGTATGCATTTCCTAAAGTTCAAAGCACTATTTTAGAGCTATACAAAGAACAGCAAAGAGCACAGAAGAAATATCACTTTTGTTGGAATTTCAGTTTGGTCCAAGTACAACACCCTGCCAGACATATTGTTTTGTCAGAGGGTATCTGCAGTTTGCAACCATGAACACCACAGAATTCAAATTTGGTCCAGGAATCAGAAGTGAGGCAGTACTGCAAAATGTCCATATTTCAGTCCTGTGCAGCGTAGCAGTATATCCCCCCATAACATAGAGCTTACCCTTGCACTTGCAAGCTGAGAGTTTTGCAAGAGGATTTACCTTGACTGCTACAGAATTCCACCACTGATTTTCTGGGTTACAGCACTCCACATTGGAAAGGCACTGACTATGATTGCACAGAGCTTTCCATTTACAGCCAAAGGCTTAAAAAAAAAAAATCAGACTTCATCTGGTTCGTTGAACTCAGTTTCATTTAGGCAAGAGTTGTAACAATGGGCAGCCACAATTTCCTACCTGGTGATCCTGAGAAATGTGAGGATGGTTTTTCCTTGCAAGGTCCAAAGCATTTCCATGCAGAAGGGTGTTCAGTTATTTATCCTATTGAAAGCTTCATGCAACAGACTCATGAAACAATATACTCTCAGATACAGACAAGAGATGACTCCATAACTTCAGTAAGTGTTCCAAATCACAATGAAAATGCAAGCCTTATTTGCTCTATAAATATAAAAAATAGTAGAGATTTGCTGTCATGAAGAGGTCACCATTTAAGTAGACAAGACAGACAAAAGCTTGGGCAAGAATAATATTTGTTTCCCTAACACAATTGGGAACTGCAGCAACAAATGGTGGAATCCACTGCCTTTTCTAATTAGAACTGCACCAGATCAGAACTTTAAACTCAGTTGCATGGTTTGTGGTGTACTTAAATTACATATTACTTGCTGACCATCTGTCCACAGACCCTAAGGGGTCTTGCCAGTGCACTGAAGTCTATGCTGCCATTCTCAACAGCTATAACTGCTTGAGCTAGTTTAGAGTTAACCGTGTAAGTAAACTCAAGCTGCAATTATGCCTCCAGATAGAAGCACACTTAGTGCCTTGCCCAGCGTAGCAAATAAAGACTGCAATAAAGCTCAGATCTTAACAAGGTTATTTGAGTCCTGATCCGGTGTCTCACACATCTACCCAAAGTCTCTAGGGTCCCCCATTCCTATCTGTGTAAAATTCTAACTGTGTTGCATGGGATATATAAAGGGCATGAACTCAGCAGCAGGAGGAACTCTTTTCCTCAACACTCAAGACAGAAACAACTTTACTCCCAGAAAGGCAAATAACACAAGTTTAGAGCACGTAAGAACTATGCATGCCTCATCCCATGTTAGATCCCACTCTGGATTTATGTAGCGTTGAAATGGGAGGAGGGGAAGTACAACAGAAATTAACTTAAGTTGACAGCAATTGTTCTGGGCTTTGGCAGTCATACACTTAATAGTTTGGTGTTATTTCTAGATTTTTTTTAATTTAATGCACACCATTAAAAAGCATGCCTGTAACAAATGAGTTTCCCTTAAAAGAAACTAAATCTCATGGCAGCTTGTTTATTAAACCCTTAACTTTGTAAAACACCTGGGAAAACAATAGTAGTGACTTTCTGACAACACTATAGGCAACTTTCTTTGGAATAGCTGTGAACAGCTGTTTATTATTGGGTAATAAATTCTCTCCAGTAATAGCAACCAAGACATTTTCCACTACACCCGGTGGCAACTTCTTCTGGTGGCCCTCAGAGGCCCCCAGGCTCCTTGCTTCTTGGCACGGGAGCAGAAGAGCGCCTCGTGTGAAACGTTGTTCAAAGGCAGCTCTCAGAGAGCCAGCAAGAGCCTCCCTGCAGAAATATAGTCAGCTTTAACTATTTATAGCACAGCCATTCAGTGGTAACATTTTTTTCCAATCAGGGATCTCAGGGTCAGTATCCCTCATCAGTATTTTGACAGCTTGTGGCACACGAATATAGATGGACTGCACATTACGATTCTGAAGACCTCTGCAGCAGGAGGCAGTTTTACATTCAGAAGACCACGTGGTACTTTAAACTGATGGCCAAAGGATTAAAATTAAGATTAAATTTTGATAAAGAATGAACATTTACTTTTTCAAGACTTCCTATATTTCAGTTTTAGCAAATTTAAATTCTCCCTTTTTCTTTCACTACTCTTCCTCAAGCTAAACATTCATTTTTAAATTATTCCTATAAGACTTCTTAAACCATTAGATTTTTCTTAAAACATCCTAGACAAGCTCTTTAAAGATGCTGACAGTTCTTTAAACTGTAGTTAATTTTCTTCTCATATTTATCCCACTGAAGTATGCCACTAACAAAGCTTTACTTTTTCAATTCCCTTTGTCAAAATCCCACATAAAATCGAGAGGAGGACAAGCACCCAGTCAGTCCCATAAGGCAGTGGGATGTGCTTTCACCACAGAGACCAAGAAGTTCCAACAGCCTTGCCTATGCTTTCCAGTTCATTACTCCTAGCCAAATTCAAAGGCAAGCACTTGGTGTTTTTTCAGGAACACCACTGCGTGTTCAGTTTAGGACATACCTCTGCCAACACACACAGATATTGTTGATGTTTCTGCATGGTGCTGCACATGGCCAAGAGGACAGCACATGGGCCTGGAGACCCCAGGTCTGCCTTGTGTCCTCTATCCATCTTTCCATGGGCACAAGACTAGCAATTACAGGAGATCCCGCTAACTGTAGCAGAAACCTTCTTTTCGACATTTTTAAAGGGGAATGGGAAATGTAATTACTAACTGGACTAATTCAGATGGCAGACTCAGGAGATTTAAAACCATTACTATATTTGATACTCAAGACCAGTTCATGGACTCACTTTATTAAAGAAACATCAATTCCTGGCAAAGGTGTGACAAGTACTGAGCAGACCACTAAGGATTTATATGCTCAGTTTTGAGGGCCATTATCTCCTGGGCATACTGCTTAGTCTGACTCAAATGCACAGTAGCGAACATATATGACCAAGATCTCTGCATAAATTTTGCAATGCTGTTAAGATGCACTAAAATGCCTGCTTTGTTTTAGAAATACATTGTTAGACATGAAGTGCTTTAACAAGAAGTAACTTCAAGAAAACACACTGATCACATCTGCATTCAGCCACGAGCTATGCATACTCTTTCAACTTTTTGTGGCATCTCATGTGATAAGGTAGTATAGATATTCAATTGTCTCTGATGTAGGAGGGTAAAAGATAAATACAGCAAAACGAAATATTTTTCAGGTAGAATTTCCTTCTGTGGTTTCCAAATGGTGGCCAACAATTCTCTCATGCCTAGAACATCAGCTTGTAATGCTTAGGGGTACAGAAAGAGCAGGAAATTGGGAACCATCTGTGTTATATATGCATCTGCAGTGATTTGAAACCTGCCTGGCCTCAATGGTAGTATAGTTCCACCTTGCCTCCTATTTGAATGATTTGCAAAGCAAGATCTTCATCCAGACTTGATCCTCTCTCCTCTGTGCATATGTCAACATCTGTCCCTTTCTATAATGAAATGGCCTGTGTAAATGCAGCATTTGAGTAACACTGGAAGTTCAGTTATACTTACTGCGGTGGCAGAGCTGATGAAAGAGGTATCCAACACTCTATTGTTATGTCTATTCTTTGACCACACTGATTTATACGTGTGCTGACTCTGGAAAACAGAATAATGAATTAAATAGCACTGAGACATTAACATATTTCTCAAGGAAAATGAGATGTGTCCACACAAGAATATCCACCCATTCCAAACCAAAGTGATTTGGCTACTCAGGGATCACTGAGCACAGGAGAAGACACGGGGAGGGAGATAATGGTGTTAAGGTGGATGCAAGAGGAAACTGTTGAGTTAGAACGCAGCTTCTTTATCCTTTCTCTCAGGAATGCTTCCAGTTTGCCCCTTCTTACTCAGCTCCAAATCTGGTTCTGAGATGACATTTTGCTGACTGAATTTATTACTGAGCAAAGACTGGCCAAGGGAGACAACACAGAAAATAATCTGAAGTCAGTCTAAGATTGAAAGAGGTGGATCAGCCTCCTCTAACGGCAGAACAGCAGATAAAGAAAACATGCATGTTTATAAAAAACATCTTTGGTGTAGCTGTTTTGGTTTTTATTATTCCACTTGTCCTTAGCTGTTCAAAGTTGTGGCATTTACAGTTGTAAACATTAAAAATGTAATACTCAATAGTGACCAATGTTTGTGCTCCCAGTAATTCAGAGAGGACAGAAGCTCCTTCAGAGGGTTTGATGACTGGCGGCACTAAAGCTTTCATTTATACTGCTGCTCTGTGCAAATGTAGCAGCTGGAGAAAGTCCTCAGCTGGTGTTCTGAAGACTGAAGACTCGAGTGGGGTCATATCAGATTTGTTTTGCTGCACTCACAACATGACCAAATCTACTACAAAAGCAAAATACAAACTGTTCTTGTTGCTTTTCACAAGGCAGAGGTTTCTTCCTCCTCCTCACTCTGAAGGCAAGGCTTTCCGATGGTTCATTTTAGGATAGCACAAGGAATACTCTCCCTTCCCAGTCTACTTTAGTCATGACCCAACCTCACAACATGATGAAAGGGTGGAGTTTTCATAAAGTACATTCAGGGTTTGATTCCTGTGCTGAGACAATTAGCTGCCATTGTTTCTTTTCAGGATTTTTCCCCCTGAAGAGATCTGCTTACATCAGTATTAACAAGATCTTGGCCCTCTGCTACTCCTTAGTTTGCTCTTGCTTGTTCAGTGGCTTTAGACTTTTCACGGGGTCTTACGGATTTACTCAACTTAATACAAAGCTGCAAGCGCTGCATCTGGCTGTAAATAAGGTGAGCGCAAAGATAAGGACACTCATAAGCAGCTCACATCTTCCTCGTGCCAGCAGCTCCAGACCTGTACGCAGTACTGCAAATGGAGCCTCACAATGGCAGAGAGGAACAATCCACTCCCAGCCCTGCTGGCAACCCCGCTTCTAATGCGGTCCAGGATGCATTTGGCCTTCCAGGCCACAAGAGCACACTGCCAGCTCACGTTAAGCTTTTCTACTACCAGCACCCCAGGGGCTGCACCCAGCCCAGCCTGTGAGGCCACAGTGTAAGGGGATGTTTCCCACATTTGGATTTGGGGTAAACATCCTTTTAATATTCTGATCATTTGGAAGAACAAAACATCAACGATGAAACAGCAATGTCAGAGCTCCAGAGATGTTATTCCTCAATTGGATAAGGAGGTGTAATAGCACCTTTTGATAGCATTACTCATGTTTTTAACACACTTGGAAAAATTCCCACTGCCAATGTCTCAAGTCTCTCAATAGAAAGGAAAAAAAAAACCAAACCACAAAATACTACATGGGCCATAAAAAACAGATACCAGAGTAATGCAGATCCACTGATTATGATGTTACATATTTTGCACTTCCAAACAGTGAGCTTTAGAAATGATCTCAGTGAAAATAAGTTGTTTAAATATACCATTGTTCTGAAGCTTACCAAAAACAGACTAAATAGTTTGTTTCCTTGTCAATCTTTTGGAGCTGCTCCAGGATCATCTGGATAAACGTTGCATAAGTGCACTGAAAATATTAATGATCCTAATAATTTGATCAGCCCATTAGAATGAGAAGTCCAGAAGGTCCCACTTTGTCCCTCAGTATCAGATTGAGGAGATAATAGCAACTTAGAACAGAAAGGTTAGTGGGAAGTGATGTGAAAGAATGAGCTTCTGAGAAATACTAGGAGTTAGAAAGTGTCTCAAAGAAATGGAAAAGGCTTCTATTTTTAAAGGTCACAAAGGCAGAGACATTTGCATCTGTCTCAGTGCAAGCTGAATTCAGTCCACAAGTAGAATGCTCCACTATGCTGCCCAGCTCCTCTTAACTACTAGTACTTCTGTTAGAACCAACACAAAACTCCCAAAAGAGAATAGACTTTATTTCAAGCTATGTCTCTTTGGATCATCTTCAAGATGTATTTAAATCTCAGTAAGTAAATAAATAATTACAGCAAACATCAAATTACACTCAATTATGAGCACTTTATAGCCCATGCCCTCCTAAAAATAATGGCACTTTTCAACATTCGGTTAGTATAAAGTGAGTTTAAAGAACATAGTCTAGATGGCAGCTAAGTTTACAGGTCTTTCGGTGTACATTTTCACGTTTGTGCCAAAGATGCAGGCTAACAGATGATGCAGTCTTTATAACTCTTAACAGTGCAAGGTGATGAAAACTGACACACAGTTCTCCAGTTTTAACTTCACCATTATAAAAATACTAATTTTGCTCTGATACCCATAGTATAAATGAGATGGGCCCTGATTGTTTTGGGGATACTTATGAGTTGTCACAGCTGTTAGAGGTGAGGCTGGTTTTGGATTTCCTATCTCAATGTCAGCTAAACTCCAGGTGTACTTCAGTCTGACTTCTCAAACAGAGCTTCTTGTTTCCATGCTTATGTCTTAAAAGAGCAAGGCTTCTTCAATTGCAAAATCCTATAAATTCGGTAATAATCTGATGATTCTGATACCTATGATCATCTGAAAAAAGCCAGCACTGAGTTCTGACACTTGTTATGTCACATAGCTTACTAAACACAACCATTTCTGTATGCAAGAATCATGGATCACTTGTATGAGCAGTCATGTAAACAGCAAGAATGTAACTTCAATCAATCTTAAATTATCAAATTATGATGTCATAATATTTGTTACATCATTTACAAGTACAATAAACAGCAGGATGAATATTACACCTGCTTAAACCAGAAATACTGCAGCTGATAACCAAAGATGTAGCATAAATTGAAGAAAAGCCTTTTCTTTTTCATATATTGCAACAAGAACAATTGAGAAAAATAAATTTCCCTACTTTTTTTTTTTTAAACTTAGGTATCTTGTATATAAAAATAAAAACCCCTGAGCCAGGAATTCTAATTTACTCCTGATTACAGAAGTAATTCTAAATTTCCTCCTGCTTACAGGGCAGCCTGTTCCAACAGCTCACCACTCTCATAGCAAAGAACTTCTCTCTGACATCCAACCTTAATCTTCCCTCCCTCAATTTAAACCCTTGTCCTTCCATTATCTACCCTTGTAAAGAGTTGACTCCCCTCCTGTTTGTAGGCTCCCTTTAGGTACCAGAAGGCTGCAGTGAGAACTCAGCCTGATCCGACAGACATAAACCAACAGCAGTACAGCCTCCAGCAGAAGGGTGCAGAAATGACTTACTGCCAGCAAAAGTTTTAACTCAGCCAACAGCCCAAGTCCAGAACCTCTCAAACAAGGCCCAAAACAAGATCAGTTTTGTTTGCTCGTTCCACAGATAATGCTTCTTTTGCTATACCTACAAAACTGGAGCATCTGTCCACAGACAAAACTGGTTGCACTTCATAGATCAAGCCAAAGAAACTTCATTTGGAAGAGTGTTTTACTATGATGCCATAAGTTGATTTTTGCTTTGGGGAAGAAAGGCAAGAGTAACAATTACGTGCTCTCTTTCTGGAGCTCAACTTCATCATGAACAATAAACAATTGCAGGTAGCAGACACAATTTACTAAAGTTAATCTGACTTTGAAGTGTATGTTTGCCCCTAGAAGGCTAAACATCAGTTCTTAAGGAATCTGTCATGCTGAAAAGAACTTGACTTTTCTAATGGAGCAAGGGATAAATACAAATACAAGCCAACCTTTCCTTTGTTATGCCTCTGATTTCAGTTGTTCTGTGTGAAGTCAGAATTCAACATACAAATAATCTGGCAAGTGGGAAACTCTATAATAAGCAAACCTCCTACACCAATGAAGAAGGGATACTACCCTGCCATCATCAAATATTCTGAGGTGTGTTTAGTGAGCCACACCAACATTCATTGTGCTAGGGGTCAGTAGGGAAGAGCTCTTGCAATTCTGCTCTCTGTCACAGCCTTAAATAAGCCTGACTTACATTTTAACTACAATTACTACAAGTCCTAAGGGGATGGAAAGGCTTTGGATGTGCAGTACAGTAGCAAATGGTGAAAATTTATCTTTCAGTGGCTGTGAGATGGCAAATGAAACTGAGGAATTTATGAAAGGAAACAAATACCCACTGGCACAAGCACTGCCCAGGGCAGAAGGCATGTTAGCCAGCTCCAAGGACTATGCTCCAATTGCTGTATCTGCCCTTGCTCCCAGCTGGCTTGCAGCCACCAAACAGAGTTTGGGATGAGCATCCTTTGTTTATCTGCAGCTCTCTGTATAGGTACACCCTTTCGCTTACTGGAAGCACCTTTCAGCTTCCTCAATTTTCAAAGCTCACCTGAGCTTATAAATGCCTATAAAGTACTTTTATACATGATATTCAGTTCTTACTTCCAAGGAGTATCAAAATGCAGCAACAATCCATGCTTATTTCTCTCACTTCACGAGCACTGTTATGGGAACCTCTGGCCAACACCCTCTCATCAATTAGCAATTCTCATCAAGTGAAATACAGGGTCACTTTGCTTCCTCGTGAATCACATAGCAGCCACAAAGGATGGGAAAGGTTCACAACACTGCACTTTTGTACCTACTTTTGTAGGATGTGGGATTTAGAAGCATGTCACAGTAAGACACCCCTGGAAACTGAAATAGGAAGAAAATAAATGCCAAATTTGTTAAGTCTTAGTATGTCATTCAGCAAACTAGCACACAACTCGGGGAGATCGGTGGTTTTAAGGCAGCTTGTACAAAACAGTATTTGGAAGATAACCACTGAGAGAACTCATCCCTTGTGACTTCCTGCTGTCAGCTGCCTCTTGCACATGTTCAGCTACACAATCTGAGACAAAAGATCTGAAAAGCATCTTTAAAGGTCAAAACCACAAACAGGAGACAAATCCTTTATTTCTTTTCAGTGACCCTTGTGCCAGACCAGAGAGCAATACATTGGGAAGTACTTTTCTTCTCAAGCACATCCTTCTGCAATGATGGTAGTGCTTGAAATTCAGTAATTACTCTGTTTGATGAACACAGGACAACGAGGAAGAATACACTTCTGTATCACAATACAGGCACCATGAGCATTCCTGCTTAGCATGATACAATCACATACAATACAAACAGGCACACAAAGCCTACTGCCCTACAGGGCCTGATTTGTCAACATGAACGCAATTCCTCCCCTCTCAAAAGGAATTTTTTCTTTAAACAAATAGCCCTATTGATATCAATAATGTTACTGAATGGAATACAGTGCTCAGCAGGCGAAGAAATCATTGATTCTATATCTTAGCCAAATACTCTATTTCTGATAACATCTTTCTCTAATTCCACACTTTCACCCTGCTCACAACTGCCTCTCAACACCTATTTTCTATTCTCCATACAAGACCATTCAGATGGAAAACACCTCAAAATCCACTAGAAACAGGGAATTTTTAAAAATGAGGAGAAAAGAATTCCAGTTCCAATTGTTAGAACATGTGGGAAAATTTCTGAGAACTGACCATTACACTGGATTTCTTTCCATGGCTGCCACTAATGCCCAGTCTAATATAATGCTAAAAGCGGATTTCAGAATTAGTTAGAGTAGGAAAACACACAGTGAGGTGAAACTTGATCTGTGAGCTCATCCTACAGTTAGAGTACAGGAAACATAAAATAGTCAAGAAGTCTCTGAAAAATGCAAAGTAAAAGTGGAAAGATCAAAAAGGAAACCACAAGAGGGCAGATAGACTACATAATGGATGATGAAATGATTAAATGCAGACGGGAGAAAAAGGGAAGGTGTCCCATCTCTTCACAAAAAACCTCATTTGGGAAATCAAGTGTTTTATGCAGAAGACTAGAAGTTAAGAGCATGAGGAGAATTCTACTTGTTCCAATTGAAGACTGTAGAATTTTTAGTAGCTGAACAGTGTTTTATCAAAGGTCATGGATATTTGGAGATCCTCTGGTTATTCATGGGAACAGCTGACACACACCTTTGCTCCCACATAGCGTAGCCTCTCTGCAGGCACTGGCAAGCAAAGTGACAATTAAGTTGCTGGTCTCATGACAGAGACTTCAAAGTACTCTCCAGCACTGAAATCAGAGCTAAGGTGGTAGGCCAAGCCTGTATTCATACACAGGAACCTCACTATTTGGGAGGAAATTGGCTGTGAAGGGATTTCTTGCAGGAGTGAGACGTACGTGGCTGAGACCTGCTGTTTTCAGAGTCTGCCTTTACAGACAGTACTGTGGTCTTCTTGAAGACCACCTTAAAACACTCACTTATCTCAGCAGACCTTGCATTTACCCATACCTGCTTTACAGCTAGAGGACTAGTCAACCAGCATGCAGGAGATCTTTAACACCTTGCTTTCTTTCATGCCTGAGCCCTTTTGCACTTCAAGTTCTTACCGGGCATCCAGATTTGGGGCACTGCAGAAGACAACACGTCAGTTACTACTGCTGCTTCTCTTAGAGAGACAGCCCTGATCTGCAGCTCTCTTGCTAAGGCAATCTGGCCTGAAGCTCAGAAGGAAATCAATACTCTGATGCAGAAAATAAAGAGTAGGCACAATTTACAACCTGAAAGAAGTAGGTAATCTGTGCTTAGCTATTTCCAGTGTACTTGATCAGAAAAGCCTAAAACAGATGATACTTCTACCGAATGCAGAGTCCTTATATTCAACTTTCATTAATTGTGGCTATGTTCTCTACATTAAAGAACTACAAAAACCTCCCAATCACATTCTCAGCGTGCTACATAATTTATTGCAAATGTATTTGAGTAATCTGTAAAATTTTCAGTTTCAAAGGTTCCCATTTTCTAATGTTCACTCTGCTGTCTCTTGCAGTCTCTTAAGATTATTACCCATTTTATCTTAAAGATATACATTAAAAAAAAGAAACAACTCTATGCTAAAGATCCAGCCTAAGTTCTGCTTTAATTCACCAGAGATTTCCACCAACTTCAGAGGGAAGAAATCTAATTCCAAAAGAGAAAACAAAAATTAAAAAAAAAAAAAAAAAGCCTTTTAGTGAGATTAAAACCCACATCACCTGCCATCAGTTCACAATGCTACACAGATTATAATAAGAAGGTAACATGCTCTGAACTGCACAGATATTTTCAATACGATGCAGCTTATGGTAGTGACTGCACTACCATCAAAATCTGCAGATCCAAATTATTTGAAAGGGTGCTCAAATGTGAAGTATCCTCATCATACTGTATGATGATATGTCATCTAGGGAGATCTAACAATGAGATTGCTCATACTGAAAGAGCAGCGTAAGGCTGGATTTTTCCTTGTTGTATCAGGTTCTAAGTCAATAGCCTTCATTTAATTAGCTATAATCATTGCTTGATTAAAAGTCAAATTCGACAAAGAATATTTCAGAATGCAATGCAGCTGAGAGTGCAGCCTTGCTGACCTCCATTCACATGATCTATACCAGACAATCCAGAATTTCAGTAGATATCACCATGATGCGTCTGATGGAATTAAGGAAAACCCGTACATTCAATTAATGGTAGCTATTCCAGGGTAACGAGGACCTAAGGAGTCTGCTTCCACACAGAGCAGTTCTGAAAAGGGAAGGATCCACAGAGACCTCTCTAAGCAATACTGAAAAAATACCACAACCTTTGGTCCTCCATCCAAAGGGATGGGGGAAAAGGAAAGCTTTGGAAAGGGCTGGCATTTGGTCAGTTCCTAGCTGATTGTGATTTAGCTCAGGAAATGGACTAAGATTGAATCCAGTCAAGTTATAGAATATCTGTTGGACAGCAAGTATGGTTTACTAACAGAACAGTTAGATTGAGTCCTTTTGTATTTATTTTTTCTTGTATGGCTGTGACAAACAAGTTTATACACAACACTAATATTCTGTTTCAAATTTCTGCTTTTAGTTGCTCATAATTTTGCTGCAGTCAAAACAATGGTAATTAAGTTAAGTTGCCTGTGTAATAAATACTAAAAATGTCAGAATTAACTCTGACCCTCTGTGTATAGCAGAAAACAGACTATCACAAAATATTTTTTCTGTAATCTATTCATTGTATTGGGCAAAAAATAATACTCTCTGAGGAACTGGACTGGCTCCAAGAGATCTGCTTCTTTCCTAATTCTGACACAAAGCTATTGCACAAGGTAACATTGAGAAGATGTTTTTCTATATTTCAGTCAAAGAACCAAAGTTTCTTGAAAAGAAATTCTAAGACCATCTTTTGCAGCAACTCCACGATTGCTTCATTTTACATCTAAGTTAACAGGTAAACAGTCAAAGTTTGTTTTCAGCATCTTTTGCTTGCTTCACTGTATGCAAAAGGAAGACAAGGGGAATATTTTTTGCAATCGTTCATCCATTCATAAACCACAAGATAAAAAGTGTGGAATGACTGAAGTCTGTTGCAGCCTTTTGGCATTGGCATTACTGAATTAGGAAATTTGATTTTGAAAGTTTAACATTTCAGTGATTTTTATATTGTCAGGTGTTTTTTACTTTTTTTTTTTTTTAACATCATTTATAGCTGGATAAGCACAACCTCACTGTACCGTATCATTGCTGCTTTACTTCTGGACAATCACGGCAGCCCCTAAATTCTTATGTATAGATAGAACAAGTTCAGCTTTGTTTAGTATGGTAATTATTAGTAGACAGGTGTTGTCAAAGAAAAAGAAATTGAGAAATTGTGCTGTTTTCTATATTCCCTTTCATAGCTCAAGGAATATTCAGATAGCGCTCTCAGACAGAGTTCAGGTGTTTTTGTATGGAGACAGGGATTGGACTCAATGATCCTTGTGGGTCCCTTCCAACTCGTATTGTATCATCCAATGATATTATTTGATATACTATTTTTCCACTCTGCATAATCTCTGACTTCATGAATGAGGGTCTTTAAGGAGCTTTGAAGTGATCTAGTTCTAGCGGATAGATTTTATCCCTTAAACCACTGGTCAAAGAGAATGCTTCCATCTCAGAGAGTTTTGTTAGTAAAGTAAAAAAAAAAAAAAGAAGAAGAATCTGTGCAAGATACTGCTGAGAAAATCGTCACTCAATTTGTAGTGCAACCACTTATCCATGTACAGCCCACCAAGCTCCATATAACTCATTAACAAAAAGCCCCAGATAACAGTCAAAGAATGCACTATGCTCTCCCTCACCATTTAGTAATTTTTATTTCTATGAGAATTAAGGCAAGTACTTTGCCTGTAGGGACAATTTAATCTTATATGTAATATACAAAGGCATGGTAAATGGCTCATTGACTTGTGTGACTTGTATCAGAGGACTAAGTCATATTTTATAATGACTTTGCCTATTTTCTCTTCTACAGTTGCATATCTTACAAAAGAAGATCTTCAGACATTATTCCTTACATGGAATTGCACAACAATGAAAACTGGAACTGAATGAACACTTATGTCAGACAACTTACACCCCTGATGTGTGAAAAAAATAAAAAATGCAGTGCTTTCCTGTGACTCTAATGGAGATTCTAGCAGAGTTGGAGTGAGAAATGAAAAAACAGAACCATATCTAAACCTCTACAAAAACAAAACCCAAGTCAAAAAACACCAAGATGTAAAGAGTGTAAAGTATGCTCTACAACAGAGGATTCAAGCCCCTGTTAGCCTTGTCTGCTCTGAATGAGCAGGGACATGATTTAGTGCTCAGGACATGATTTAGCTGTAGGTTGTTAGAGTTGGGGTAGTATGGTTAGGTTGCAGTTGGACTTTACGATCTTGGTCTTTTCCAACCTCAGCAATTCTACAATTCTATGAGTTAGATAGTCTATCTACAGTAAGCTGCAGATTTTGCTTTGACAGTCATGCTGTCATTCCTCAATGAAGAAAGGAGGGGGGTAAAATGTACTGGTCTATGAAATTCAGTGCAGCCTTCTGGTAAGTAGTTAAGATCAACAGGGCATTATTCAATACACTTACAGTCCAGATTCCATACTAGTGAATCTCATTCAGAGGTACACATGCAACAAGAAACAGTCTTACATGTTTAGAAAGCCTACCAGGATTTTAGTTTTAACTGCTACTCACAGTGAAAATATAAAGGGCAAGAATCTACACTTACAAAGTGTTTAAACCAATATTCTTAGGCCATATAGCAATGAAATTCCCCGTGGTTTCCAGGGGCTACAGGCATGAACAACACTTAAGGAATGTGAAGTATATTGAAAGTACTATTTCAGCAGACATCTGAAATAAAATTCCATAGGCCAGCTTTTCCACTGGAAGGAAAAACAGATTTTCAGAGGGAAAACAGTACTTTAGGAAAGAAGTCTTCACCTGGTTAACACAGGACACCACCACATTTCTTGAAAAACAGACCATTAGCTATCCTTTTATCAGCTGCAACTCCTAACTAGACTTTAAAAAACAGTAATTCCACATTATATGTTGTAAACTATTGCTCGTGATTTTCCCTGCGCCAATTTTATTGTGCAGAGAATCGTAACCTTCTTTTTATTTTTTTTGAGTCTTTTAAAAACCCTTTCAGGAAAAGGCAACGTATAGAACTGCTTAATTACTCAGGCTTAAAAGCTGATCAGAGCAAAATGTAATCCATCATCAAAAGCAAAAATATCACAAAATGACAGGTTATTGAGGCTCTCTGGCTAGCCCACTCCCCCCACAGGAGCAGGTCTAGCCAGAACAGGTTGCTTGCAGCCCTATTCAGCCCCATTCTGGATACCTCCAAGGACAGCCATTCTCCAGCCTCCCTGAGCACTTGATCTAATTTTTGACCACCCTCATGGTGAAAAAAAAATTCCTAATAGCTACCTGGCGTTTCCTATATTCCAGTTGGCATCTGTTGTAGCATTTCTTGTTTTCTGAGAAAAATCTGACTGTCAGTACCCTGAAACAAGGTGGTTTGTGAGAGCAGTAAGGTCCCTTTGTAGCTTTCCCTTCTCCAGGCTGAAGAAACTATACTCTGTACACTATACACCATCCCTGATCAGCTTGGCGGCCCTCCACGGGGCCCATCAATGTGTCATGCCCTCACTCTGGAGTGCCCAGAACTCAAAAGGCTACCACATATTCAATATGATACATGAACGACACATACATACGCACATGTGTACACATACATGTATATGGAGAGGAAAGGGAAATAATTTGCATTACAAAGTAGTACTGCTTTTTGATTAGACCTTCATTTTTAGGCCCCCATAACTTATATTCAATTGTTGTCAATGGAAATTTAAATGTGAGAATACTTAAAGTAACTTATTCAAGTTAAAGTTATCTGAGGAAAAAAAAGAGAAGTAGGTAGCTGTGGTTCTTAAACTGCGGACAACTATAATTCTGGGTGAAAAGTCATACACACTGTCACTGTTTTTCCCAGCTGAAGGAAGGAAGGTGGAAGCCAGATTTTGAAAATACTCAAATTATTTAAGAAATTACTAAGTGTTTGGGAATTCAGCATTAATCACACTGTTACTCCAGAACATTCACAGTGAACGTTATAGTTACCACACATAATAGTAACAAGTTTTGGTTTTGTTTAACACGGACTTCATGGAGGAAAAAAAAAAAAAAAAAAAAAAAATCAAGAAACTTCCAGAGGTTTTACTTGAAGAGATGTGTCTGTTGTTTTGCTCCCCCTCCTCATTTGCTTATAATCTATGCATCATTTCCATTAATTACAAGGGTGCCAGAATAATATTGCAGACATTTGCAGAGGTGCTTAAGATGGTACTGCGTTTTCTAGAGGCAGAACTCAGGCTTCTGCATATTTTCTTCATTTATTTCTCTCTTCAAATGCTTTTTCTATTTCTGGATAAACCAGTAATCTAATCTTCACTCACTTCAGAAATAAAAGACTTCTAAAAGATATTGCAACTTGCCTGGATATTTATTAATGACTGTTCTTGTTCCGTGATTATACAAAGACTGTTTGCAGAAAGAAGTCTCACTGGCTTGAGTTAAATACAATATAACGGAACGTATTTAGGTCAGTAGAAAATGCTGTTGGAATCCTTTGTATAATCTTTAGCTATATAAACTTTAAATACTTCTCTGAAATAAAAGCAGTGTCAACACAAAAACTTATGCTAAAATAACAAAAGCTATTTTTAAGGGCAAATTCTCTCCACATAGTTTTATTTTCAGAGAAGGAAGCCCCATATTTGGAAGGAAACACTTCTTCCTACTACTAAAGCTGTACAGCTGTAACCAATTGCTCCATGAGAGTGCAACCTGATTGCTTCCTTTTGTCTGAAATGAAATTCAGAGAAACAGCTTCAGCTGTAGGTGAACTAAATTTCTCTTTATAGACAGTGATTTTTTTTTTTTTTTGCTTCTTGTTTAAATGGCTTTTGGATCATGAAGTTCTGTAATCAGTGAAATTGAAAGTAGGTTCTCAAATACACAATGTCTAAGGTGTGTTTTGTCTGTATTTGACAACAAACAAGCCTAATTCAACAAAATATTTTTTGTATTATTTATATAAATTTATTCATATGTACACATAAGTTTTACCCCTATTCTTTTTCTTCCATAGAACCACAGCACTGCTATTTGTTTTGTTTTAATTTGTCCTAAGCTCTGGCATTACTAAGGCCATCTAATAGGATTATTTTTTGACTCTTTAGTTGGTGCTGTGAAAAGGAGCAAAGCAACATTCTGCAGCTCAGAATCAAAAGCCATGATCCTCTCTCTCTCCCTGCTAGGCTAAACAGCAGCTTTAACCTTGAAGCATCATGCTGTTGAACATCCTTGGTGCCACACTAAACAAATAAGAAAACCTACTCGAAAACTCTATCAAAAAATAACTTAAGCATCTATATATATGCTCTCATAAATATAATATATATAAAATATATATTATATATAATACATATTATATATAAAATATATATATTATATATAACACATATATATAAAATATAAAAACTGTATAATCAAAGAATTTTAGGATGTTATAATCACAAAATAAACAAGAGAGTTAGGCAAAGCAGACTACAATAACAAAAGAGAATAAATAGAAAGCTTACCCCTATCCTGGGCTCGCTCACAAAACACCAGCAGAGCAGATCTCCAGAAGAGATCCTTCCCCACTGGTAGCCAGCTCTTAAATAGGTCTAGGAGGGCTGGAGCCTGGCTCCACTCCTTCCAGCAGCACAGGTGAATTGCCTTCACCTGTGCTCCTCTGGCTGACTCATGGCTCACCTCAGGTGATCAATCAGAGGTTCAGGCTGTGACTCAGCAGTTCCCATACATAAAAACTGACTTGGCAA
The DNA here is from genome assembly GCF_019238085.1 of Lagopus leucura. Lineage (NCBI taxonomy): Eukaryota > Metazoa > Chordata > Aves > Galliformes > Phasianidae > Lagopus > Lagopus leucura. The sequence goes on from NW_024962334.1 coordinate 18,453,346, forward strand.
AATTTCTGGACCCCAAACCTCAAATTGGTGCTGAAGTAGCATTCAGCTCCTATAGGCAAGGATGAAAAGGTTGTCCTTAAATATAACAACCTTGGTCTATTAAGGAAAAAAAAACAAAAACAACACACACACACAACAAGAGGAAGAAGATGCAATGGCCAACGGTCCTAAAGGAGACTGGCTGTTCATAGCTCTTCCCTTACACTACTCATCATCAACCTATATTGAATTCATAGACCCAAGGAAATCTTTGTGCTACCTCTAACCAATCCAAAGAAAATAATCAAGAAAAAGCAAAGCTTTCATCTATGCCTCTATTTAAAAGCTTTACAGGGTCTGCCAATACATATTAAAAAAAAAAAAAAAAACAAAAAAAACAACACTTGATAACCGCTCTAAGCAGTTGGGTGTAAACACAATTTACTCTGATTCTCATGAGTTAATATCTCAGCAAAGCAGAACTCTGGTCATTTAGTTTTATAGATCACAACCAATAGCTGAAAATTAGTCCAGGATCCAGAAAGCAGACAATTCAGGACCATAAGGAAGATTTCTAAGGTGAATAGGAAAGCAAATCTCTCATTTATTTTATACAGTAGCCTCAACCTCTCTTTGAGATGAAGTTTCATAGCAGAGAAGTCTATGGGAAAATGACCAGTGCGCTTAGCAGGCTGCTGAACTAAACAAATCTACTTATAACACTTACACAACCTTCTTCACACTAGCCATCTGCTCTCCTTTGCACTGGGTCCTCTGTCCCATTAGCTCATCTTAAGACACAATGAGATTGCCCAGAAACAATATATACAATCTAGACACCCTTAAACAGGCAGCATTTATCTCTGCTGACATGAGAGGAAAGGATGAACGGTTTGGTGTCTAACAGTGTAGTCCAAACCTTCTGAAGAGAATAAAATTGAAATCTTCTTCTCTTCTAGTGGTTGTACTACTTGGCTCTTGCCATGACAAAGTCACAACTGTTTGTCCTCATTCATCCTGGACGCTTTCTTCCACAGCTGATAGAGCGCACTGAGTACAAAAGAAACTGAACGTATACTCTCCAGTGACCACATATATGCATGGAGGGAAACAAGCAAGTATTGCATGAAACTCATTAAGAAAACAAACTTTGGCAACTGGAAATACTCAGCAAGGTATCATCAGCAAGAATCATCTAAAGGATACTTCATTCATATCATTTAGCAAAGAAAACAAGACCATTTTGCAATCCAAGGTAGTGAGGGGCTCAGCACAGATCTAAATCACCTCCAGAAGGAGATTGTAATGTATTCCTACTCTACTCACAGCTCACTAATCAGAACAATATAGGTCAAGCAGCACTGTGGCTAAAAGACAAATGATAATTGCCCCCATACAGCATTAAAACTGAAATGAAAAAACACTGGGAAAAGTGTGGTAACAACAAGAGCATTGGGTAATAATTAGCAAGATTTTCACCAGTAAGTAAGGAAACAGTGTGCTTTTCAAGTAAAATTCAGAGTTTATGGCCCTTAACAGAACTCTGACACCTACTGTGTCATTAACAGACTCAACACTTCTCTATACAATTCTAGAAGTAAAAATGAGATAAGTCATAAGCATCATAAGAGGACATCAGAAGTGTTAACAAAATGTATGTTATTCTATTGAAAAATTCCAGTAATGAGGATGTGCCTCTCTTGGCACTTCTGCTTCTCCTTCACAAGTAAATAGATCTGACAGAACTGAACAACATCACTCACAGAGAAAGAGGCAGCTCTCCTTTAGTGAGGGACAGTGTAACAATTTGGATGAGAAACACTGCTCTGGACTGACCTAACCTGTCCAGCAAAATGAAATCTGTTAACTACGGTTATGCAGATGCTGTGGTGACAGCATTAACATCCCTGTTTGTATTTGCCAAGTCTGGCCGAATGATTCCAGGAATAGATGCAGCCTAGAGCTTTCTACAAGAGGTACCTCATACCTGAAAATAACCTACTGAAGGCAAAGTCTGCTTTATAAAGTGAAGACAGGCACTGGGCATATGCTAAATAATTTCAGTAGTTTTCAAGTCCTTACCCTCAATAAGCTCCTTAAAACTGTCACATCAATTGCTCCTAACTGGAACAGTGATAATAATAACAAAAACAAAAAAAAGCATTTCATTTTTCTCCATTTGATGTACCTATCTGCATCTCCTGTAGACCAAAAAGCTGCCCTCCATTTTGATTTTGACATGTCCTAGCTTACGGAGGTTACAAACTTATGTTTTTGTGATTCTATGTTCTCAAAAGCTAAGTTGAGCCACCACCATAGCTGTTTAAGATCAAAGGAGCAAAGACAGCCACTGCAGAACTGGGGATGTTGCCTGAGTACTAACAACCCTTTAAACGTTTATCAAACACAGAGGAAAGAGGAAAACATATTTGGCTCCTGTTTTCTCAAGCAGCAGAAATAAAGAAAACCTGAACAAAAGTAAAACAAAGTGAATCATAAATTCCCCAATGCTGACCTTTTAAGTTTGACACTGCAGCTCAGAAAACATTAATGTGGGGAAGCAACTGTGAACTGCCTATAAATCCATTTAGGTGTGGAACCCCTCTGACTTCAGCTGGGCTTGGTTAAGAGGAGGGGGAAACGCAATCCATCTGCTTTCTATGATCAGGGCATGAATGGAAACACTGCAGTGGGATGGTTTGGTATGGCCACATTTTCACATCAGCCTGAGGAAACCTTCTCTTTCCTCCAAAATCCCACCTTAAATGAAATCCTAAATGAAGTCAGTTCAGACAGCCTTAACAAGTTTGTGATCATCTCAGCTGAAAGATTCCTCCTACTATACACAACATACTAAGTTTACAGAGTTTATTACTGTTTTGTACATTAAAAAAAATACTCATTTTCTATTAGTATATTGAAAAAAATCATTTCAGGTTCAAAATCTGGGACACAATACTTGTGTATACTTCCAAGACAGCACAAGATTAGCATGTAGTTTCTCAAGCAGCAACTAAACCAGTGGAAGATAAAGTGAGAACCTGTCAATGCCTTTGAGTACATTTTTACTATCATCACAAGGAGCCACAGTGCACCTGTTAAACATGTAAAAGGCCCCTAATTCTACTCTTCGGTAGATCCACACATCCCTGCACACAAACCTATACAAAGGGAAATACTGAAAATAAAAGTAGAACAAAGAATTCTCACATGTATGCATTGGTGAACCACTTACAGGGAAAAAAAAGCAATTTTTATTGAGCTCAAGTTGTTTTGTTGTCCCCCCTCCCCCCCCCATTGGTGAAGACTCTCGGTGTTCAAGTTATATGCTGAAAGACAGTTTGGTAGAGAAAATAAACACAAGTAACCTGAGTAGAAACCAAGTAGGAGCTCTCGTCAGTAAAGAAAAAAAAATCTGTTCTGTTTTGTCCCTCCTCAGAAGAAACACAGCAATAAGGATTCTTGTTTCATTATTGCCTCTGTGGGGCTGGCCATGGTCTAGTTACAGCTACATACACAGAAATGGGGGAAAATAACCAAAGACACTGGGACTTTTACCTGCAGATATACACAGACATTATTACAAAGATACATTTCCACTGAGACTTATGCAAGAAAGATACTAAAAATGAGTAGGGCTATTGAGATACACCATTTTTCCTTCTAGAAGACTAAGTATCTCTGTATCTACCAAATATTACTTCTTTCACATACCATAGTTTGAAAAAGTCATTATTGGAAAGGCAGTAAATTGTTTCAGTTGAAATAAGGTGAATTTGAATCTTTTTTCAGTCCTTCCTTCATTAAGAGCTCTTGACATCTAGTGGAGAGGCATGTCAGCTTCTTCTGTGTAAGATAACAAAACTCAGATGAGGTTCTGAAGGGTGAGTAATGTCCAAGTTTGTTTCCAAATACTGCATTATGCACAGGCATTTTTTGTTTGTTTGTTTACAAAACAGACCCATGACTTTCTGAGACTATGATGAGCACTTGTTTATGTAAAGCAGGAGCTTCTGCAGCTGTTTACAGATGAAATTATGCAAAGCACTGTATACCTAAAATTACATTCCAGACAGTGGGTATACACAAGTCAGAACATACATTCAGTGAGTGGGGTTTCAAAGTAATTAAGCATCTCCCAACTTCAAACCCTTATACATTGTTAGGCAAATGAAGAAAAGGGTATATGATATAAAACATGTGAAATGTATTGGAGGAATTCTGAATCCTTCCCAACTGTGCACTCCAGTGAGGTAAAAGGGGGAATCCTTCAGCCTTCGTGGCAATGAGCATTCATGTTTTCTTTGATATGGAGTTGTATGCCTTCCCAAATGCAGCAGACAACAAATACTCTTTGAGGAGATAGCAGAGCCCTATTCTTGATCATCTCTCCCCTTCCATGTTTCTCTCACATAAAACTCGTCACACATTTTCTCTCCATTTCTTTTAATTTTTTCTTAATATTTTATTACTGACCCAAGAGTTTCTTCAGTTTGGATTTTTTTGTGCAGCACCATTTTATCACTCCCTTTTAGTATCTCAGAGACACTAGTTCTCTTACTGCTGTTCAGTATCTACTTCTAGTGATGCGATGCATTTGCAGATACAAAGAGGTGATTCAGAGTAAACCTTACATAGCAATCTGCTAGATGTAGAGTCAAGTCTGTCTGTAAATGATATAATAGAACCACATCATAGAATTGTTTGAGTTGGAAGGGACCCTTAAAGGCCATCTAGTCCAACTCCCCTGCAATGAACAGACACCTACAGCCAGATTAGGGTGCTTAGAGCCCCATTCAGCCTGACCTTGAATGTCTCCAGTGATGCAGCATGCACCGCTTTTCTGGACAGCCAGAAACAGTGCTTCACTACCTTTATAGTAAAAAACTTCTTCCTTATAGCCAGTCTGAAGATTACTGGAAAATCATAAATTCTCACTAATAGATCAGTGTTAGATGAGTTCAGTGGTAGCGACTTTCAGACCCCATGATAAACAAAAGATGGAACAGAAGGAAGATGAGCACATCATTTGTATTGCTGATTTAAGCTGCCACAAGAAACACATGCTTATTTGACAGTGATAGTGGTAATTATGATTTGTAATACTTGCAATATCCCAATTCACAACATTCTTGAAGCTGAGCTTCTGACAGTGTTTGTCACAGGAGACTTTTTTTGGGATGTTTACTAAGGTAGAGTTTTCTTTTATTTGAAAATTGATCTTTTCTAAACAATGCCCTGTGTATCAACTTTCCAGTGCCATCGGGCTCTATACTCAATGAGCGTGAAACCTCCTGTTAACAAAGTTATCTGTCTTTCTACTCATAGAGACAGCAGGCCATCCCTAGTGTTATAAGTTGAATTCACATCAAAGCTTTCTTCTCCCTAACCTAATTTGAGGATGTCAGAAAAACAAGCCTTTTAAGAAAAGGAGAAATTCCCTATGCAATTGCTTGCACTCCCGCTCAAACACAGAGGATTCTCTGACCCTCTGTACTTCTGAGGATTTTTGTTGGAATCTATGCCTTGGTGCAGAATTTTCTGTATTGCTGGTATTCTTGGCTCAATGAAGAATTTTTTAAATGGGAAATTCTCAGGCTAAATAGAAGGGAGTCTGTGCTGAATTTGCAGGCTCTAAAATACACAACTTTCTGTGAGGAGATCCAGAAATGAAGGATCTGGGGTTTATTAGCTAAATTTTGATCTGGGGTAGAGGAACAGGAAGGAAAAATGGGAGATGGCACTAAGCTCCTACTATGCCTCATGTCTTTGCAGATCACTGATGCTGACAGAACAGCTTTAGGAATGCTTTAAATCATCCTTTAACTACAGCATCATAAATGATCTTCAGGGTCAGAGGGTAGGGGAGTTTGATGTTGTAAGTTGTGATGACACTTTCACTCCCAAGAAAAGAAAACAAGGAAAAGCTTATTCTAACTTTCTTTGGTGAAAATTATACTATAATTTTGATGCATTTTGGGATGAAAGTTTTTTCTGACTGACTTCGTAAGTTAATGTCAGTAGATGTCATAAAGTCAGCTACAAGTTGGGTCCTCAGTTTAGGAACTGGAACAGGTAAGAAATTCAGAATGTGCTTTTGAGACGCTGTGAAAACTATTTAACAGGAAGTTTCGCTACATACTGTTAGATTTAATTAAATGACAAGTTAAGCTTTCATTGAGATAGACTTACAAAATTGCTATTTCTTTAAGTGTTTGTTTTGTTTTTTTCTTTTTAATGCGTGTGTTCACTGTCTCTGATGTTCTGAAAGAAAAAGTTGTAGAAGTGTGCTCCTCCTCTGGGTTGTAGCAAAATAGAGTAGGTTATTCAATACCCATCTAATTCCAAGTTTTTTTGTTTTTTGTTTTTTTCTAAAACATAAAAAGACCACTGAAACAGCTTGTTTTTCACAATTCCAAGGCAAGCTAACACCGTGACTGTAGTTTATGGTATAACATCATAGAAGCTGCAGATTTCCTGAATTAGTCAAAACAAGAGGATTCCTTTTTTCCTAGGATGCTGGTAACTGAAAGTAGAAAGGCAGCTTTGATCTCCTATTTATCTCAAGATTTGTCCTTCTGAAATTGTGGAAGCCTCTCAAGTTCAACTAAGCAGGATTTCTATCTATTGTTTTGGGGCATCTGGAACTAGTGGGGAATACAGTGCTTTCCCAGCTTCACATTTTATTTTTCCATTGCACCCTGAAGCTACACAGTGCACTGCCAAGAGAAAACTAATTCAGCAGTATAAATTAAAAATAGGATTCTCGTGACACAAAATGCATAAATGTTTTACTTGTATAATGATTTTGCAGCAGTGATGCCTCCATTATGAATTCTTCCCAACTTGTGAGATGCATCTCATATTGCCAACATGCACAGGTAGAGAGAAATAAAATGGTAAAAACTCACATTGAGAAATTAATGAGTGATGCTTTAGGGAAGAGTGCTGGCAACATTTCTTTGTTATACCCAGTTATCCTTGAACTATTTTTCTTTAGAAAAAAACCCTAAGTAAATGTTTCAAGTATGACTTAAAGACTGTAACAATCAGGGCCACATTAAGACTATAATTTTAAGAAGTTTCACATCATTCTTGTGCAAGTCATAACCATGTTCTCAGTAATGCCTCACTATTAGAAATGCAGCTAAAACCAAGTACTTTAAATAAATAATACTGTAAATAAAACTCTGAACTAAATATTATGATTTTCTTATTATTTAGTTGGGGGTGAAATATCTTTAACAGAAGCTTTATCACCCTCAGGATGCCACAGACAAAGCTACCAAGAGCCTCCAGTTCCCACCTCTAGCTGTCCAGAGAGCACTAGGACAGAACAATCCAGGATTCAGAACATTGTGAACAGATGGCAGCAACCTACCCTCAGATAAGGCCCAGCAGTTACACTCCAGCAGTTATTACCACAATTTAATAACATTTTTACATTAGTAAAAATTCATTATCAGAAAGACCAGCAGTAAGAACACCAACTTTTGGACGCCCCGTCCCTAGAGGTGCTCAAGGCTAGAGTGGATGGGGCCCTGGGCAGCCTGGTCTAATATTAAATGAGGAGGTTAGTGGCCCTGCCCGTGGCACGGTGGGTTGGAGATTCATGATCCTTGAGGTCTCTTCCAACCCTGGCCATTCTGTGATACTGTAAGAGATAGTACACCTAGGGAGAAAAGGAACACCAAACCAAGACTGCAAACCATAATTTTAATGAAGATAACAACTAAAATCACCCAAGCATGTTTCTTTATCACAATTGACTTTACATGAAGCACATTTAAAGGTGTGACATTAGTGAAGAACAGATGCAGACCTGGGGTATGCATTTACCAGCAGGTAATCAGATGATCTAGCAATCCACTCAGCCTCATAAGGCCTGAATAGCAGCACAGTCTTTCCTCACCTGCACTCTGCTCTCAGCTGTGTGCAAGATTCTGCCTAAGCAGAAGTAACTGCTGAACCAAGGGTCTTAGTGGCCTTCAAATTAGCTTCAAAAATAAATAAAGCAGGGCCTATCAGCCACTTAAGCTTTTTTTTCAGCTCCATTTATTTAAAGTATCCTTTCAGATAGCTATTATCACCCCTGAAATAGATTTACCCAGCAATTAGCTGTAGCTTGACAAATCATTTGGGTCCAATTTGCATTTATTTCTCCCACAGAACAAAACAACAAGGGACTAAGTTCCACGTTCCTTTAGTTTGTTCCGTGAATACTGTTGTTTCTATCCCAGTAGAGCTTGAATAAGAAAATGATTATTCATAACAAAGGACCTTAAGATAGACTGGATTTGGTAAGTGATCTAGTCTGTTAAAAATGATTCAACCTCCCAGATGACAGAATTGTCTGAGATGTAAGGGACTTCATCTAGGGACTAAAGGTCACCTATTGCAACTCCCCAGCAGTGAACAGGGGCACCCACAACCAGATGAGGTTGCTCAGAGCCCTGTCCAGCCTGACCTTGAATGTCTCCAGGGATGGGGTGTACACCACCTCTCCAGTCAACTAACTCTGGTGCCTCACCACCCTCACTATAAAAAGCTTCTTCCTTACATCCAACCTAAGTCTCCTCTTTTTTAGTCTGAAACCATTTCTCTTCTTCCTCTCACAACTCTCTTGTCCCAAATGCTTAAATCATAGGAGAAAAAATGAAGTGGTTTAACTATTAACTTTCTAGCAAAGCACTATAGCTGAATATCTACAAACTCAGGCCCTGTAGAGTAGGAGGAATTAGCAGGAAAAATATACCTACTTGAATCCTTACTCTGTGGGATGCTGAGTACCTCCCAACTCTCCAGCTTAACTGCTGCAAGAGCTAAGTACTCTCCCTAGCTCAAAAGGTTTCAAAAATCCAGAGAATTTAACAAGCAAGAAATGAAAACAGACCTACAGCTAACCAACTGAGTTAACACATCAGAAAGCAATTGTGACATCTATTATAAGCAGGTGGCTAACCTTGGATGTTTACTATCCCTGCCTATAGCAGGGGGTTGGATCTAGATGATCTTAAAGGTTCCTTCCAACCCAAACCATTCTGATTACTTGGTTGCTACAAGCCTACTCTGACTTCTTTGTAGGCAGCAAGCATTCTGTTAACAGGTATTAAAAGTTACTGACACCAACCTAACATCCACCATAGTATTGGTTCATAATAGACTTTATTCACACACCTGTTGAACATAGTATTCCAGCCCCATGAAATTCTCACATTTAATACACATTCAAGTTAATCTTGATTCCCTGATTTAGGAATATTCTTTGATTTACACTGGCTGGTTTATACCGAGATGGTGCCTCTTAATGGGCAAACAAGTACAAAATCTGCAGTCCTGACCTTATTAACAACGTAAAGACTCCATGCTTACCAAAAACACTACAGGTTTAAAAAGGCCTACTTGTTTAAGTAAACCAGGCAGCTTCCAGTACAGCAGTTTATTGTGGAAGATACTCCTTACCACATTAATTCTTCCTTCTCATATGCTATTTATTGCTTTATGCCTTGATCACATGGGCACATACTCAATTTCACAGCATTATTCCCAGTGACAT
>NW_024962334.1:18462980-18697690 GCF_019238085.1 Lagopus leucura
CCCCCCCAACAAAAACACACATACACAAAATGCCTAACAGCACCCATTCCCCAGTGCTCTAGGCCATAGTTTGCCCTCATAACACAATGGAAAGCACCACAATAACAGCAGCAAGATCCCAGATTGCTACAACACTCAGCTACAACAGCAGCAAACACAGAAATAAAAGGAAAAAAACTACATACCCTCAAAAAGCCTCAGGTACACAAGGATCTCCAAAAAGATACCCTTCCCTTCCCTGCCAACCCTTAAATGAGGTCTGGGAAGGGGTGGATCCTGGCTCTAGCCTTTCCAGTCACTCAAATGCATTGCTTGCACCTGAGCTCTCCTGGATTGGCCCTGCCTTCCTACCAGGTGCTCAATCACTGGGTTCAAGCTGTCAGCTAGCATTTTCGCTGCAGCCCTCAACCCTGAAAACGTTCTGAGGACCACTGTATATCTGCCACCTATTTCCACCCTCACCCCCTAAAAGTGGTTCCATATTGTTAGCAGTTCCGTGGTTCAAAGTCTATCTACAAACTTTGCTTGCAAACTCTATGATTGAAGTAAAAGTGTTTTTTTCAATGTGGTGGTTTTTCAATAGTGGTTGCATTTGTACTAAGAGAAAACATTAAGAAAAATACATTTAGAAGAGAGGAAATATCATAAAATGTATGTAAAAGTATGTGAAAAAAAATGAACGTAAAAGAAAATGACTAACCCAACTTAAAGGACAATGCTTATTTTGTCACCACCACTGACAGGCTCTGTGATACGTAGGACACTGTTAAGTTAAACCAGGATGATTATTCACACTTTTGTGTTGTTTGGGAGTGGGCAAATGCTCATTTTCCGTACACTGACCATACTACTGCATTTTCAGGTTCAGCTACTCTTCAGCTACTGCAGCATCAGGAACATCCCCACCTGCAATACAGTTAACAAAACAAATGTGGGTTCTATTTCTTCCTATATGTACGCCTAATTTTATAGTGCTGAGAACAGTCTGAGGTTGTTAACTGTCAGCAGGATCAGTGCAATTATTTATATCTATACAATCAACAGAGCTCTATGCAGATTTTGAGGCTTTTTTTTTAGTCACACTGTTGCTCCAAGTAATTAATAACATTATAGGGCTGTATAAATATAGATAAAGATGATAACAGAACTGGAGTGGGGCAAAAAAAAAAAAAAAAAAAGCTTTCCTAAAAAACACACTCATTTTTTTTTTTTTTTCCTTTTTATTTTAAATAAAGCTGTCTGTGAATTTGAGCCTAGGGAGACCTTCATTAAAATCAATTAATCAGCCAGCCTCTCCGCTGAATAGCTTTCTGGAGACAAAGTCAAAATAGGTTTCAGGAGCGCGGTGCGGTCCCCCTACACTCTCCGAGCCCGCGGGCCGTGCAGCGCCGTGACGTTCCAGCGCTGCCCCCGGGCACCTCGCTGCCCGCCGAGGCCTGGCAGGTGCCCCAGGCCCCGCGCAGGTGAGCGCCGGTTCCCGCGGCCTCGCCTCCCCTCAGCCACCCGGCTGCGTGACCCCGGCCGAAGGCTCCTTGCGCTTTCCGATGCGGCTGAGGCGGCGGCTGTGTGCGGAGCGCCCCGCTGCAGCCCGTTCCCTCACCTCGGCGCCCCCCGAGGGGGGAAAGTTGGCGGCCGAGCGCGCCCTCGGCTCCGTGCCGTCGCTTCCGCCGCCCCCGCGTTGAGCCCGGGCGGGTGTCCCCGGCAGCGGCGGCGGCCGTAACCCCCCCCCCACCCCCGGCCCAGCGGCGGGCGCGGAGCGCGGTGCCCTGCACAGCTGTTACGGAGCGGCGCTGGTCCCTCCTCCCAGCTGCGGCTGCCTCATCTCCCCCCACCCAGCCCGGCCCTCCCCTCCGCCGCTCCCGACGCCGCCGCCGCCACCTCCTTCTCCTCTCCCCACCCCCACCTCGCTCTCTCCCCATCTCTCGCTCCGTCCCGTTCCCCCCCTGCCCCCGCCTCTCCCCGCCCCGCCGCCGCCGGCCCTGGCAGAGCAGGCACGGCACGGCGGGGGGATCTCGATGTAACACCATGACAGGCATCGCCGCCGCCTCCTTCTTCTCCAACGCCTGCAGGTTCGGGGGCTGCGGGCTGCACTTCCCGACCCTGGCGGAGCTCATCGAGCACATCGAGGACAACCACATTGGTGAGCGCCCGGGGCAGGGCAGGGCACGGCCGCGTGTGCGGCGGCACAAGGTGCGGCGGGAGCCGGGGGGCGGCGGCCGCCACCGCCGCTGGGAGCGGGCGGGCGCGGAGCGGTCCCGCGGGGCGACGTGGAGGGCGGCCGCGGGAGGCGGCCGCGCCGTGGGTGTGGGCGCGTGCAGCCCGCTGGGCGCAGCGAAGGGAGTTAGTTGGCGTCGGCAGCGGGGAGCGCGGAGACCCGGAGGAGGAGAAGGAGGAGGAGGACGGGCGCAGCGCGCCGCCTGCTGCTTCCGCCCCGGCTCCGGCTGTCAGGGCTCCGGGGAGGGAGGGAGCCGCCGCGGCGGCAGCCATTCCGCTTCCTTCTCCTCCCGCCGCCGCGCTGCGTCCTGTCAGCGCTGTTGCTAGGTGTGGCGGAGCACGGCTCGCCCGCCGCAGCTCGACCGCGCGGGAGGCGCCGGGGGGGACGGCTGCGGGCGGGGGGGCGTGGAACGGCGGAACTCCCGGGGCCGAGCCGCGGCTTCGCGCCGTCCGCTCGGTGGAGCCCGAGCCGTCACCTGTAGGCTCGCCCCGCTCTCTCCCCGCGGCTCCGTCCCCGTCCCGGCGAGCCGGCGGGGCCTGCGGGCGGCGGGGCGATGACTCGTCAGTGCCTTCCCGGCGAGGAGGGTGCCTCGTGGGCGGGCGGCGGGGAGGGAGGGAAGGAGCGTGCGCAGGGGCCGCCGGGCCGCCCCTCGGCTGTGCGGGCGGTGCTGAGGGGAGGGGGCGGTGCGGTGCGGCGCGGCGCTGCGCGACGGCCGTTCACGCCAACTTTCTGCGGGCCGCCGCTAGGCCCTAGGCGTGCCCGCGTGGAGCGCGGCGCCGGGCCGGGCGCTCGCGGAGTGTCTCCCCGCCGCTCCGGTCGGCTGCCGGCGGCTCGGCCCCGGCAGGTGTTGCCTGGAGTTTCAGGCGACTTCCCGGGCTTTCTCACGTTTCTTCGTTTATAGAGAAGCTGCAGTGTTCGAGCTGCTCCAAACGGGGCTGCTGCTTCTAAAATCGGGGCAGAAAATACAGAAGTTTTAAGCACCAGTGGGCTGCAGGCTGCTGTGATGCAGTGGCAGCGTAACAAAATAACGTGCTGCTACAAAATGATGGAGCTGATGGTGCACGCTTCAGACTAATTTCAATAAGCAGGCCTGAACGACTGAAAAATTAGAGAAGCTTAAATCGCAAGTGTAGCATTACCTTCATGCAATGCTGTGGGTCAGGGAGATGGGAGGTGTGCGGCTCGTAATTACCATCGTGTTGAGCATGAGGTAACAAAACCACACACCACAACGCTCTAATTTATGACTCGGCGTGCTGTGAGTTGTGATACTGCTCTGGCTTTGGGGGTTTTCTGCTGAATCTCAGTTGCCGAGCTTTTCCTGCATTGTGCATTGCAACAGAAAAGCTCAGGAGAAACAGAGACCAAACTGAAAGCTGGCAAGTCATCTTGCATCCCTCCAGTGGTTATCAGCCCAGAGGTGCTACAGCCTGTGGGGTGTCAGGACAGATAGAGACCAGCCCACGTGGCCTGTAATCTGGGGTCAGCAGCTCTCTGGCTCCTCTGCACAGAGGGTAACTTCATGCTGAAATGTTGCAGTTCCTTAATCATCGTGTATGTGATGTTTGCTGCTTATTTTCCTGTCTCAAGAAAGCAGTACACTTTCAGTGTGTACACCTGCATTTAACATGTTTGCCACTGCTTGGACTACAGAGAGCTGAAGCTTTGCCCATGTGATGTCATGTGTGCAACTGATGGGGTGCAAACCAGTGGAAAATAGCACAAATGTGCTTTAACATTTCCTCTCCACGTGGCAATAAGGTAAAGGCAACCTGCTCAAGCATAGATAATGCAGGTAGGTTGTGTTGCTCAACTTCATCAAATGCTTGACAAATTAGTAGGGAGTTGCACCTATTATGCCAAAGTGGATCTCAGTTCTCACCTCCAGGCCTCAGCTACACGAGTTGGTGCATGTGGTGGGCTCCTGGAGCAGCCTGAAGGATCAGAGCCCCAAACTCACCAGGTGCAGATTCTTCCAGAATGTGATTAATGTTTTTTCTTGGAGTGAAGAAGCAAACCTCCAAATAGGAGCTTGTGTTGCACCTCCTTTCTCTGTAAGTCTGGTGCAGATGGAGTCCAGTGTTTTCTGTCACGCAGGGCAAGAGATGTGCACCAAAATTTGCCGTGTTAATAGTTAACTGCAGCTTCTGGCATACATACCATGTAACATACCATGTAAAACATAGGTTGCTTGGGATGTTCGAGGTGTGCTGCGAAAATAAAGGAAACTCAATTATTTTCCATTGTAACTTTAAACTGAAGTGAGAGCTTACAAGGCAAATGGTGTCACACTGCAGATAACAAGCCTGATGCTTTGAACAGCTCTGTGGGACACCATCCATAGTGTGATAGTGTGGACTCCTGGTGGTCTCTGCATGTAGTCTCAGTTGCTGCAATGGATGCAGTGGAATGGGAGCTCTGTCAGTGGAGTGCTGGTGAGAAGTTGGTCATTTTTCGAGCTATGTTGTCTCTGAAAAGATGGGAACAAGTACTTACCCAGGGATCTTTTCCATCAGCCTTGCCAATAAAGCTCAACTTACTGTAAAGGCTCATGGCATTCCAAGGTCAGAATGTATTTAGTTTCTACTGTTCCTTTCCTTACTTGTAACATAGCATTCATGAATAATGACATGATAATGAAGTAGTTCATTGTGCAGTTATGGGACTTTGTGTGTGTGTGTTTGTTTTCTCTTACTAACATCTTATGGACCACCTGATAAATGACCACTACATTGAAAAAAAAGATTTATGCTGGTAGACTGGGGGAATTGGGCATGTTGGATGAAACATTCAAATTTGAGATGGTGCTGACGACCCATCAGCAGATTGGCTTTGGTCTCTACTTTTTCGTTTAATTATTACATTTATGTATTCTGTTGCACTGAAAATAGTTAAGCTAATTTGGGAGCATAGCTCTTGGGACTTCCCAGAGGCCCTAACAGTGTCCTCTGCAGTGAGAATGTCTGCAAAAGGAACTCCTGTAACTCTGCAGCAGCACTGACTATAAAAGTGCTCTATTTGCATTTTATATGGCTCACAGCTAGAAGCGGACATTGATTCAAAACCATTGATTACTAATTTTTATGATGCTTCTCTGGGAGCTTTTTCTACCAGCGTACTGTCCATGCAGTCTGAAGTGCTGCCACCTCCTCAGCAAGTGTGCCAAGAAGGGGCCTGTTTGTCTGCCTTAATAGGCAGTCACCCTGACTCTTGGTTTTTCATTGCTCTGTCCTCTTGCAGGTTGCTGGTTTACTTCTCTGATGTTGCTAGGATGGGAACAAAATGCTTTGGTTTTTGGTTTTATTTCATCTGTGATTTGATTTATCATCAGTCTGCCTGTAGCTGAGCTGCATCCTTTAGATCATGTATGCATACATACAAACGATTGTGCAATCACAGAATGGCTTGGATTGAAAAGGACTTTAAAGGTCATGGGTTCCAACTCTGCTGCCATGAGCAGGGATGCCACCCGCTAGATCCTGGAAGCTAGTTCTTCATTTAAAGTTTATTCTGACTAAACTCATCACTAAAGTGAGCTGAATCACTTCATCAGATTTTGACAACGTAATTAAAAAGAAAAAAGTAGTTTGGATTTATAGGTAGGTATTTTTAATCATATGTGGAGGTGAGGTGGTTGTTTGTATGAGCTGGTATGTGTTCACTTGTTCCACGTTAAGGACTAGCGTGCTATATGCTCACCTGTGCATCTGTATGGCTCTGGACAGCATTTCTTCTCCTGAGAAGCGCTGAGGGAATGAATGTGAATGAACTGAGTGTCTGAACATAAAGCGGTCACTGGAATAGCCTGCCCAGAGAAGCAGTGCATGTTCATCTCAGAGGTGCTCAAGGCCAGGTTGGATGGGGCCCTGGGCATCCTGATCTGAAGGGTGCCAGCCCTGTCCATGGCAGGGGGTTGGAATTAGGCGGTCTTGAAGGTTCTACCCTAAGCCATTCTGTGGTTAATGGAGTTGAAGGCTGTTAATTGTGTTGCACTGAAATGGTCAGTAGATCTTGATGGAAGGAAGAATCCACCCACCTGCACAGATAGTCACACAAACTGACATGATTCACTGTAGGTACATGTCATCATAACTTCATAAGAAGTTCTGTTGAGTAGCTTCTGCTGAGGTATAAATATACCAGCTTCTGCTGTCAAAGCTGAGAGCAGTGGTGCTTCTCGTCAAAGTTGACCAGTTCCCCAGCAGTAGGATGAATCCTGCGACAACTCTTCAGAAGTGCGTGAACGTGATTTGGGTGGTTATTTCACACAACTCCTTTTTAGCATTTTGCCTAATGTGTAAATTAACATTTGAAGTTGGGAGTTGCTGTTTTGAAGAAGTGGTAGATCTTATCCTGAGGCTTTTTATGCAGTAAGTGATACACCAACTGTATGGGATAGTCTTTGGGAGAAAATACCAAGTGGCTGCTGTCATGTGTGCTCTTTGGGGCATGAGGGAATGTTTGTGGCTGAGCAGCAGTCCTTCTGAGGAAATCAGGTAGAGTAGTATGTGGGGTGCTTTGTCCAGTACTTGGAAGCTGAGGGACACACACCTTGTACTCTCCATCGTGCTACCTAATGTGTAATTATATGGCCTTGCAAAATAAGCGAACAATTACTCACTTACCTCAGCAGTAGTACCAATTATTGTTCATAGAAAGCAACTAGAGAAACCTAATTGTAGCCATGTTTACCTTAATTTAATCTTCTGTCCAGATCTGTCCATGATTTTTTGTTCTTTATGGAAAATGCATTTCCCAGCAGTGTGGAGGCACGCATGTTCCCAGGATGTTGCCTATTTGCTTTGCAAGTTGGTCTGGTGAGAAAAGGCGTTTTATTTCAGGGAATTGTTTCTATCTTAAGTAAAGCCTTCTGTGACCAGTGGTTCTGATCAGCAGTTTTTTCCCTGCTTGTAATCTTGAGAATAACAGATTTGGGAATTCTTTTCCATTTCTAGATCTGATTTCCGTTGCTGCTTGGGTTTGAATTGAAATTGTGATAAAATGTTAAATGCAATATTGGTAACTAAGTCCAAATTAAATTGATCACATGGAGCTAAATGGAATTGCCATTAAGCTTCAACTAAAATATGATTTTTTGATACTTCTTGACATAAAATACAGTCCTGTTCTGAGGTTACCAGTTACATAGAGAGGCTAACGTGTACCCTAAAGTTTCGGTTGTATATATTATTGGAAGAAAGGGCTGAAAACAAACATCTGGTAATGTGTTACAAACACATTTTTCCTTTTTAAGGCTGAAGGCTTTGTATGAAGCTATTGGGAGTATTTTCTTTGCCTACTTGAGTGGCTTTGGGTGAGGTCTATTGCTCGGCTGTGTACTGGCAGCTTTCATTCTGCTCATCTTGTACAATGACAGATACGATTAAATATGAATCAGCTAATAAAACAAGCTGAAGAAATACCAGGTAACTTGCAATGCTTGTGTTACGCTTTGCTGGTGCAAAGCATGCTTGTCTTTGGAAGAAAATGTATAGTGATTACTGTGTCTGCTCTTCAGGGTGTGAGAGAAAGTTTCTGTGACTAATCAGTCCTTCTAAGTCCTTATGACAAATGTTAAGTAACCAGGTAGATACTTAATGAATTATTTTCTTTGTCTACTTCATCTTTTCCTGGAGAATGTGAAGAGTCAAGGATGCGAGTAATAAAATAATTAAATGAAGAAGTGATGCCAAAAGATGAGGGAACATGCCTGTCTAATTCAGAGGCAAATTCTTCTACCATTCCTTCCTCCTATATGATACAGTGCAAACATAAGCAAGTAATCAGAAATATTTTATGTCAAGCTGCAGAATACTTCCATGCAAAACAAATAAGCACTGGAGGCCAGCTGCTTTAAATGTATTTCTTGTATTTCTTCTGAATGTGCTTTTTTTTTTTCTTGTACAAGCTGTGTTTCACTGAGTACTAATTTTATTTGTGTTTAGTAAACACCAGTAATTCAAAAATTGAATGATAAAAATCTAAGTAGATAGCAGCTATATACACTTTGAGAAAGCAGAGACAAAGATTTTTAGTGTTAATTAAACAATATATTTGTTAAATTAGCTGCAATTAACAAAAAAGATCCTTGGTTTTAAGGGTCTGTGAATAATAATTCACAATTAAACTTAAGCAACCTGTCCTGTTATTCAGTTTTTAATTCTACAGCAAGACAATTCCAAGTGCTTTATTTATTGTACATTCCTTTAGTTTTGAGAGGCTGAAGTAATATTCTGGTTTGATGGTTTTCTTTGATTATGGTTTTTGCATTGTTTAGCTCACGTTCTTAGGACTTTCCTTCTTAACTATGTGCGGTGATAAAGAAAAGGAATGGATTTCTTCACCAAGGAGACTGCAGTGCTGTTTGTGTCTCTGATGTGTACTCAAATTGGAGTATATTATTACTGTTGAGTTCTGTTTAAGGTAACATAATACATTAACGAGTAAATTGACTGAAATACAGGTGTTACATCTTACTAATGTTCCGTTCTGTGGTTCAAAGGATGAAGTGGAAATAGAATTCATGAGTTTAAATAGATTTTATCAGTTAGGGGGAAAAGTGGGGGAAAAAGCAGTGAGGTTTGAAGCCAAGCTTGAATCAAAAAGGTTTTATTTATGATATTTTTGTAAAAAGATGAGCACTTTCATTCTGAAACATCGCTGTTTCTAAAACTGCTCCATCTGAATGTTTTTTGTTGTTTTGCTTGTTGTTGTTTGTTTGTTTTTTAATTTAGGAAGTATTTGGACACTTCTAAGGTTCCCCCCACTTTTTTCTTTCTTTTTCCCCAGGGCTAACTTGACAGGTCTGCAAATGTTTCTGTTCTCATGAAAATTTGAATTTCATGAAAAAAATCATCAAATCGTAAATATTGGCTGAAAGAAAATAGAGCTGCTGGATATCTGTGTGCTGTGGAAGCAGGTAGCTGTAAAGTATCATGTCTTCAGTATCGTGTACTGTAGTCATCTTCCTTTCTAGGAGTTACCCAGGCAGGAACTGTAAATGGAGCTGTAACGCAGAATTTGGAGGTGATGCATTTAGGACACCAGAGATGCAATTTCACTGCTATCTGAAACTAGCATGGGTATGTGAATGTGAACTTAGCCCCATGGTGCGCTGGATGGCTGTAGCATTCCATGAACAAAACCCTATGTCATCACTCCCTCCTTCTTGCTAACAGCAAGCTTTGTGTGTTTGTATCGTTTTGTGTGCTTTCATCAGCACACGTGTGGTTGATACGGGAGTTCACTTCAGGGCTTGGTGAAGACTTCAGATGCTTGTGTACTCCCAGTTACCAAATTATTGAGGATCTGCCCGTTATTCATGTTTCCTTTTGTGTTTGGTGAAAGTGCTGACTTAGATTCTAGTAAATTTAGTGACAGACTTGTGGGGAGACCAAAAAGCTTACCTCTTTTTGTAACAATCTGTTGGAGCAGTGTTGCAGCTCCTGTAACTGGTAGAGGAGTGTCTGCTACCTCTCAGGCATCGTTGGTTGTTGCACTGGGTCACCTGGATGCTCTGTGAGCTGTTAAGGTCCTAGTTCTGCAATAAATACATGAATAAACCACTCATCTCTATTTCAGTTTGGGCAAGGGAGGTTTTTTTCTGTTTATCCCATTAAGTTCCTGGGATGTCTGCGGAGCAAGTTTTATGGCTTCATTATACGAGCTTTTTAAGATGAGAACAGAGGGGGATGCATAAGTAAATGCTGTAGAGATCTATATAAACTGCCGAAGAACTCCTTTCCCCCACAGATTCATTTAGGCCATGTTACAAGAACTTGACTTGTTTAGTGAGTTAACTAATAAGATGGATTTGTGGAAGGGCAGCAGAACATCTACACAGCTGTGAGAGCACAGGAGGTAACTCAGGAGTATGCTGTTGGTGTTCTCAAGCCAGAGATTAATCATTTCAATGCAGAGTACTGTGGACCTCTCTGTACCTTAGGGAGGCTTTCTGCGTGTGCTTAGAACTTTTCCCAGACAGTGCTAGCATCAGTAATACTTCAGCTTCCTTACATATCAGAACATTTCTTAACTTGACTGGGTCATCCTGAGCCACATAAATGCTACTGTAGGTGAGAAATGTAGATGCTGTGCCTGTGTCAATCCTCATGCTTTTTATCTTTGGCATTTATGCTAAACAGTGTAATTCCAGCTATTGTTCCCTGTCCTAGGGCAGCTATCCAGAGAGCCAGTTATCTGGATGTAATATCTTCTCATTTCAGCTATCCAAAATGATCTCTTTTTCACTGGCAATTTTGGTGAGATTTTGTTTTCAGAACAGAGCAAACAACCTATTTTTGCTGACAGCTGTCTTGAGGCAATTACCAGGGCTCTTTTTAGACCAGATTCAGGGTGGGAAATAAAGTCTGCATCGGACATAGTGATCTGGAGCATAGTTACATGCCAAGGACTTGTAATGGCTCACTGAGCCAGCTTCCAGGGCTGGGGTTAAGTATTAAGAGCCCATAAGCACAGCTTGTTACATTGTGAGATGGTAACTGGATGCTCAGGATGGGGAAGAAGTATTTGTTGCTCTTACCTTGTGTGGATAATTTTGATTGCATTCTTGTATTTTAATATTAACTTTTTAGAAGAAATTACTTTTGAGCCACCTTTACCTGGTGGATTTTAGCTCTAGAGCAGTTTTCGTATTGCTAGGCCTGAAACTGAGCTCAGACACTCATTTTGGTTATTCATGTTCTGTAGCAGCAGGTGTGCATAAATGTTTGAGGCATGTGAGTATTTATTTGCATCTTTGTGTGGTGTGTGGCTAGAACTGTGACATGGAACTGAGTTCTTTAGGCAGTGCTGCTAACTTATGTGTTGTGGTAGCACAATGTTTATTCTGCAGTCATTTTGTTCTATTAGACTTGTTACATCAATGATTAGGGATAATAATAATGTTGATCTTTTTGCAGTTGTAATTTTAAAATATTAATTCTTACTGAAGACCAACTAGATGTTTTGATGAAGAGTGAGAGCTGGAGAGAGGTGGTTGAAACTGCCCACCTGTTTAGTTTGTTGTTGGCAGTATTGACAGAGGATAGTAATCTGCAGAGGTAAGAAGAAAAAAAACCTTCCTGTACCTGCATTTTGGGAAGACAGTTGTGTGGGATAAGTCATCCTTTCACATCAACATCAACAAAAAAGCTGCATACTGGTGGGTAGCATGAAATTTAAAATAAAATTTGAAAAACCTCATCTGTGTGTTGTCACATGGAACAAAGGCAGACCTTTACGCTTTTTTTTTTCCAGTTAATTTCCTGGCTTTGTTTCCTAAACTAGGAAGATTCAACTCCACTCCTTCCCTGCCACCTTTCTTTTCATCTGTGAAGCTCTGACAGGTGGAGGGAAAAGGATGATGAATCCCACACCTACGTATTGCTGCCTGCGAGTGAAAATCTGTTCAGGCAGTGATCAGCTTAAGAGGAGCAGTTGTTCCAGTACACATAAACACAGACCACAGATTTTGGTTATTGGTGACACAAAGTGTTTTGCCCTGTGTGTAATAAAAATCCACAAAGAAAGGCATGCAAGTATTTTGTGCTAGGATTGGTAGGTACGTGATTTAGGATTTTTAGGCAGATGAGAAGTTGCTTGCCCTTCTATACTGCTTTTCAGAAAATCTCCAGCCTGTCTGTGCTCTCCTGCTGTTCTGCAGGTGAGTAGTTTATTTTTCTCCATTGGAGTGGGAGCTGTTCTGTCACAGCTGCTGCTCCTCTGTTCTGGAACCACAGAACCACTCCATCGTGTAAAATCTCAAAGCTTTCTTTTCTTGTGAATGCTCACTGTTCTGATTTATTTATTTTTTTATACTCTGGTGCAAGTACAGCTTAGGAACAGAATGCTTACACAAGTATAATAGTATGATACAGTTTACTTGTACTGATAAGAACCCTGTGTGTGTACTTGAACCCTCTAAGCACAGAAGGTTCCTTTTCTGTCTTCACCAAGTGTGTCATATTCATCTCTCAAGCTGAAGGACTAATGCTGAAATCCCAAGTTTTGAAGTTAAAGGGAAACCAGTCAGCATGTATTGGCTTGACTCTTTTCTGATGCCTAACATCTCTTTTCTGATGTTTCACACACTCTTTGCTAGAAAAAAAGCAAAGAAGCAGAGCATAACAAGGTATAAAGAAGGATAAATTTGAAGTTGAAGCAAGGAATGAAAGCAGTTTGTGAAAGATGTAGTGGAAATGCTGAGTCACGGTTTGAATCGGTGATTGAGCACCTGGTGGGAAGGCAGGGCCAACCTAGGGGAGCTCAGATGCAAGTAATGCTCCTGAGTGACCAGGAGTGGAGCCAGGATCCACCACTTTGCAGGCCTCATTTAGGGTTGGTAGGGGGAAGGGAAGGGTGTCTCTCTGGAGATCCCTGTGAACCTGAGGCTTTCTGAAGATAAGAAGTTTTTTTTTTCTTCTGTTTCTTTGTCCATGGCTGCTGCATTTGAGCAGATCCTCACTTGGCTGCAGCCTGGGCTGTTTTCTTTTGCACAACTGCAATAGCACTTCGTAGTGCTTGAACTGTCATATATCCGTAGATAACTCTCTGTGTTTACTTTGGAAAGGGAGAATTGATGATTCCTCTTGATGGTAGAGGAGTATTTTAGCTCTTGTGTAGTCACTGTAAATACATTTCTAGAGGGGTTTGTACTTAGGGACTGCTGAGTTATTTATTCATTCTCTTGAAAATGGCAGTACCTTCTGCAGCGCCTGCTTTCAGTATGGTCTGCTTTTTGAAATGGATGTATATGGCTTAGTTAAACAAACTTGATTGATTCTTACATGGTAAACGTGCAGAAAATATTTAAACTGACAAATAAACCAAACGTGGTAGCTCTTCCAATCAGGTGACCTGGGAAAAGAGAAGATGCAGTAGTGAGAGGTAGATTTAGTTAAAAGCCACTCCATCCTCCATGGATGTGAATGGGGAGACTGCAGAGAGAGCACAGGGTTATTTCTGTGCTGTGAAAGAGATGTGAGGACTTCACATCACTTATAAAAGTTTTCCTGATCATTCCATTTACTAGCTGTTTGGTGTACATAGTAATATACCAGCAACTCGTTTAGCTGTTTTGTTGCTTAGGGTGTGTTGTAATATGAAAGACATCCAGTAACAGTGACGTGACCTTACCAGAAAGGCTTGAATAACGTAGTTGCTGGCTTGTGCACAGACTTCTTAGTAGATATCTTGATTGGAGGAGAACAGGGAAACGCCTGTCACAAAGACACAGTAGTAATAAGACTGGCTACTCAGTGTATATTCATCGGTTGTATTCAAGCACTCAGATAACCACAGTGCGGCCCCAGTTTGAGGCATTAGATAAATGGAATAGCAACTCGTACTATTTTTTTGTTTGTTAGGGGCTTGAATTTGAGGATCGATTGTGGATGTTTGCTGAGAATGAAGATGTTCCGATGCATTTTGCATTCCATGGGTCTTGTGCTGAGCACGTGCCTATGTATGGCCAGCTGACTTTCATCAGGTTTTGTTTTTGGGGGAGTAGCTCGTAGAGGCCTTCTGTTGAGGAGCAAACATTTTTAATATACGCAATCTTTTTTTCACTGATGTGTATTTGTGGTGTCAGTGTTACCATCTTGAAGTGGATTTAGAAAAAGGGAAAACAGTGCTCCCTGTTTCCTAAACTTGGCTTACCCACACTGCACTGTGTAGCTGATTCTGAGTCCATGGTGTTTGGAATGAAATTTTTCTGCGTACATCCAGCATTCCTATAGAAATGAATGTTGAAGATGACTTCTAAAAATCACCAATGCTTTGCCACTAAATAGAAACTTCTGCATTACTTTCAACATCATAATTTCTTGTCTTGGTACAGCTTTGGAGTTAGTTGATGTGAAACAAAGATTTAGTCCTGTATGTTTCTTCTCATTTCAAACTGCTTCAGCCAACTGAAGTTACCTAGATGAAGTACTGCCTGTGAGAGATGGCCAGAGCGCTGCTGTTGTATATATGGACTACAGAGATTAATCTACTTATCAAATACACTGTAGAGTGGAATTTGTGTATTTCTAACTCTATGTAACTGCAGCAGAAGTGCTGAGTCTGGTGATTGAGCACTTGGTAGTAGGCAGGGCCAACACAAATGAGCTCAGGTGCAAGCAATGCAATGTGCCTGAGTGATGAAAGGGCTGGAGCCAGGATCCACCCTTTTCCAGACCTCGTGTAAGGGTTGGTAGGTGAGGTATCTCATCTGAAGATCCCTGTGTACATGAGGCCTTTTGAAGGTAGGCAGATTCTTTTCTTTGTCCGTGTCTGTTGCATTTGAGTAGACCCTCACTGGGCTGCAGCCTGGGATTTTGTTACCGTGCTGTCATTGTTGCATTTTCCATCATGTTACAGTGTTAAAATAACAGAGAACCAAATTTGCTGTTGTGGATTTTGTCTGAGGATTGAAGAAAATAGGAAGGCACTTTGCAAATCAGGTGGAATAACATCCAATTTATTTGCTGATGCAGTGTTAATAGATCTAGAGTACTGAAAGATTTTCATTTGCTTTGCCATCTAATCTCCTATTCATGACAGGTTTAAGTATTGTAACAGGTCTTGAACTTTTACTTTGGGAGTAATACAGTAAAAGAGATAGAAGGAAGATGCTGGAACTGTGTGGTGGTGTTGAGTGTTGCTTCCTGTGGGGTTACTTTTTTTTTTTTTTAACTTAAAGCTCTCCTATCTTATCCTATCTATGCTTTGTTTAAAATGTTTGTTTTGGTTTTGTTATTTTGTTTTCTACTGAATCTTTCAAGTAGTAATAAAATGGATGAAAATATGAATTCTGAGGTTTCCAGTATGAGACCATGTTCCTGTGGAGATGAAAACGCTGTTTCAGGTATTGGTCTGGTGCATGAATTTCCACATTGATTTAGGTGAAAGGGGGAAGGGAATACTGTGTAATGAAAGACAGCAAGTGAACGTAGTTTTCCTGCTGAAGTGCAAGGTATTGGTTGATAGCAATGTTAAAATTACAGATAAATTGATGGCAGTAATAAACATTGATGCTTGGTAATGTGCCTTTTCTGTATGTAGAAGTTACTGCAAGGGCCGCTTGTCTCTGCCTAGTGACTGAGAGAATGAATTCAAGGGAGGTGGAAGCAGCTGGTGGTGGGCAGCAGGGCTGTGAAAACAAGGGCTTTAGGAGACCTCTGATGACTCTGGATTGTACGTGGGTGACTTCTCCACTAAGAAGATGCCAGTATTTGTATCAGGTGATGTAGGCTCATAACTAAGCCTATGCATAAATAAAGATGAGTGACATATGCAAAAAGGATCTTTTCCTTTCTCTGAATGTGAACATGCTGCATGTAAATAAATACTTTGGGTGGGAAACTGAAGTCTGAATTCCCTTTCATCGTGGAATTCAAAATGGATTTTACTTAGTGGAGTATATGGCTACTTTGTTTTTCTGATTGTTTCTTTTTTTAACATATGTTTACCGTAACTTTATCTTGTTTTTCTGTGTGAAAACAATCTGTTTCTGTGTGCTGTTGAGATTTTAGTAGTTAGCTCAATTGATTCTGAAGGAGAAAATCTTAAATGGTCAAAATATGTGGACAGGTGAGGTGAACCATAAGTATTTATTTCAGCAGCCAAGTATGATTTTTAAACTCTGTCTATGAGCCTTATTTTTCAGAGCAGTGTCTGTGAGGCCGTTTCCAAACCCAGTGCTTATTAAGTGCTTAAGGATTACTTACTAGTTGCTATATTTATATTTTTCTTCTTCTGCATTTTCTATTATATATTTTTTCCTTTCTTTTTTCTATTGATCCTCTTTGTGTGTATGCCTGAAACAAGAATATGCCCAAAACGGTCCTAAGAAAGTGAGGGACAGAGAGAGACTCCAGATCAGCAAGAGTGCTGTTGCTGACTCTGTTGCTATTGTTTTAGCTGTTGAAGGAGTGCTTTATTGCTTTTTAATGATCTCGGATTATATTTGACTTTGTATTGAATAAAAGAATGTGCTGCTGCCAGATTGTCTTTGCAGAAACAGAACAACTGGATGAGGAGAAAATTGAGGAATAAAATGTTAAGCAGTGGTGGGACTGGGATTGTAAGAGTTCCTTGTAGTTAGCAAATCTTTTTCCTGTCTTTTCCTTTTTTTCCCCACACTCTTTGTCTCCTCTCAGTTCTTTGAAAACTGAGGAAATTTGAGTAAATGGGGTCTGATGCAGCAAGAAAGGGTCACATTTGCCACTGTCTGTATGTCCTAGTGGGACAGATGAGTTAAGAGTGTCAGGATCCTCAGTGACTGTGGCAGTTTTGCCCTGATGAGCAGCTGAAGTCCCTCTCCTCAAAGGAGGAGGATGGCAAAAGATACATTTGGATTAGACCTGCTGCCCTGGCGGTGTCTCCTTCCCAGCCTACTGGTTCTAGGGGAGTTGAAGCAAGTCTTGATGCTGTGCTCTGCTCAGCAGTAGCCAAAACATCAGTAATGGCAACTTTGTCCTAGCTGTAAGTGCAGGGCACAGCACTGTACAGGCTGCTGTGGGGGAAGTAACTCCATGGCTACACAGCAGCAGTGTTGCGAAGCTACTGAGGATCACAGTGGTGTTGATGAGCAGTTGGTCTGTTATCGCATCCTTTGTGATAACACTTGCTGATACTTGCCTTGCAAAGGATGCTGATGTGGTGGTGTTTCTCCAAAGCCACTTGGGGTGTGCAGCTGTGAGCTGGAAAGGAGCATGCCAGTGGTAGAAGGCTGATCTGGGGTGCTTACAGAAGGCGCTTCTTAATTCAGATACAATTTATCTACCAAAACCACTGCCCATGAAAGAAGCTAGGGCAGAAATCACAGCCTGTGAAAGTAGTTTTTTCTCTATGAATCATAAACCATACTGTGGTCTGGCCTGCGGCCTGCTTGTGGAGCCTGACACTGCCGTGAAGACTGCTGCTATTTATTTTTTCTTCCGCCTTCCCCCCTCCTGCAACTCCTGCCCTCTGTAGAGATGGAGGGCGACTGAGGTCTCACACACTGTGAGGCAGGGTGGTATTTCTAGGTCATTGCACTGTTTGTGTTCATTCATTCACAGGTGTGTGGTTTTCCTTTTCTTTCTTTTTATTTTCTTCTAAATCTGGAGAGGTTTGCCTGCAAGATAAAAGATTAAAGTGCTTGCCAGGGTCATGTAGTGTGCGTGTGGTTGCAAGAGAGTTTTATATAAACTCCAGTTCTGCCCCTCCCCTCTCTGTGTCAGTTCTTTCACGCAGATGTGAATATCTGAGAGCCAGAAGAAGGTTTCCTGTGACTGGTAGGTTGTGTTACAGGTGAGTGCTGCCCCAGCATCAGGAGAGTAGGGTGAGAGGTATGCTGCCCTGGTTGTATTCCCTTGTGAGATGAGAACAAGTTTTTGTTTGGATTCTTCTGACTGTCAAGCTGCTTGCAACTGAACTGTTTTATTCTATGCTTCACTGAGGACTTAGAGTAATATTTTTGCAGTCGTTTATTTTGCTTTTCCTCCTTTTTTTTTTCTTTCTGATTTTGCTGCTCCCCTACCCTGCGCTACTTTTGCATTGCTGTGTTTTTAATCCTCGTGTTCGTTTACTTGGTCCTTCTGTGCAGAGCTGAATGGGATCCTCTGGATCAGCTGTCCAGACAGCTGTGTCTCACAGTCACGTTTAGAAGCATTTGAACCTCTATTTTAAAAATCTGTCTATTGAGATAACCTCTTATTAGGAATATAAAGTGTTTAAAAACTAGTGTCTGTCACGTTTGCTAATCTTACTCAAATTTTTGTTTAAACCTGGGTTAGTTTTTCTCATCCTTCTTTGTACCATTTTCTCTCGCCTATTTCATTGTGTCCAGCTTACCCCATTTTGTTTTCTCCTCAGTTGTGTGTAAAATTCATGGTGAAATGTTGAACTCCACATGCTTGGGTCTGTAAGAGTGTTACAAGTGGTGAAAAAATCTTTTCCAAATGAACTTTGACATATGTCATCATTGTGAGTACACTGAATCGAATGCTCATGCGAAGCGTATGCGAAAGGTAGTTACATACACAGTTGTGAACTTCAGGTGTGCTTTATTTGAAATAAAACACTTTTTTCTTGAAAGTTGAGCTGCTGGTTAATTTAAGGAATGGTTGTTTTCTCTACACCAGGGTCGTGGTGCATCATGCAGTTTGAATAGCTGCACTCCTTGTTTTTAGGAGTCTCTGCAGCACCTCAGCCAAGGCTGAGCAATTCCTGTGAGGCTCTTTCTTTAGATGAGGTATCCGTACTGAAGTACAGGTTGTTGGTTGGTTTCTTGTCTGCATTTGACTAACTTCTGCTGATTTATGAGTTTCAGTTGTTCAAAATCTTTGTAACTGGAGCATTGTTGGCAATGGTACTCCATATGGTATAGAGTAACTTTTTGTTCATGTCCTTCCTGTGTTTTGTTTACATATTTTTGTTCTGTAGCAAATGTTTCTCATGTTACTTGTAAATGTGCCTTTTCTCCAGAAACTTAGCAGATTGCATGTGAGTCATTTATTTTAATTCCAAATCAATTCCAGTCACGGTAGTGGATATGAACTGGCAAATTTGGATTGTGATCTTCAGGTGCAAGTCCAGTCAACTGATCATTACTGATGCCCAGCTGTGCTTCAGCGTGGATCTGTTGTATCTGCCCATTGCTGATATATTTAATGGCAAATCTTACACTTAATGATGTAAGTCTTTCAGTTGAATTGGTTTTCCTTAGTTTCATTGGCTATAACTGGAAAATGGTTCATCGTATCATCTGCGGGATTCGGACTGAAATGTTGGGACTATCTGGTTGTTAATCATTTAGAGAGAGTCATGAGATTAAAAAAGCATTGTGCTGTGTGTTTAAGCATATTGCCCATGAAGTCAAATGAAGTATTTTCTGTGCAGTAAATAATTTTGAGCAACCTCTCAGGCTGTGAAATTAGCTTGAATATATTTATTAATAAGGGGATAATAGAATTTTCATGTGTCTGTACTGTACTATAAAGGTTTCTGGAATAATTTCAAACAGAAATAACATCAAAAAGAAAAGGCTGCATTACTCTTTTTCTCCTCCCAAAAGGTAGATTTGAATGGAGCACCAAGCATGCAGCGTAAGGATGAAGGATTAACACAATAAGTTCCAGACCTCTTTCTGCCCCCCCCCGCTTTGCTATCATCTCCTGTCTGATTCAGGATGTTTCTCCAGATGCAGGCTGTATCTCTGAAATCGTACTGTGGCCAATAGTTGGCACACGTAAGAACTCTGTACAAAGTGGGGAAGCAAATAGGAATGGCATGGGAGGATGAAGTGGTGTTGCATGTCATCCTGAGTTTCCTTCCCTTCCCAGCTCATGGTTTCAAAGTTGGCTCTGTCCCAGATCCATGGTTTTGAAGTGGGTTTGGCTTTCTGAGAAGGGGATGATTTGTTTGATACTGATATAAACATTTTGACTAATTGTTCTTCTTAGTTACTCATCTGTTGTGTTGTGCTGTTTGCTGTGAAGTCTTCCATATCAGCGTTCAGGATCTGATATTACTGAAGTTTGCGGGCTGAGGCTGCAGAGAAGGGATTGTGCCTTTCAAAAAGTATTAACTCCAAGCTGGGATAGAGGAGATAATCCTCAAAAGGCTTGCAATAACTGTATTAAAAATCTTCAGTGGATGAAGAAAGTGCTTCTGCTTTTCTTAGGAGCATATTAGCTGTTTTACAGTGTTTTATGGTGCTGTGTGCTAAATTATCTGCTTTGCACTGATGTAGTTGATGCTGTGCAAGTCATTACGTTGTAAATGTGCTGGAGTAGCACATTTGTGTCACTGTGAGCTATCAAGGTACATCGCTATAAGAAACAAATCTGGCTTATTGCCAACTACAAGTCTGCTTTATGCCTGTGGATATAAATCTAGTGTTTGAGCCTGTGTCTTTATGGAGATGATTACAAAGGAAGGATAATGTTTTCTGCTAGAAAATGCTCTCAATTGAAGGTGTTAATTCTGAGTTCTTCTAATGTGCTGAAGGTGCAGTGCATCTGTTCTCAGCTTCCTGCTGACTTTTGGTTAAGTAGCAGCAAATCAGCCTGATGTAGTGTGCATATTGTAGAACTATATATTTTAATACTCATATTGTGGAATGCTGCACTAGAAGAAAAACTGAAGTGTTCCCATTTAAGCCTCTTCTGTCTTATGCAAAAATTACCTCGTCTGTAATGAATGCATACCTGAATGTGTTTGAATCCCGAAGTTGAATCTCAGTACCAAGAACAAACTTCCAGACTTTGAAAGGAAGTGATTTAAGTTCAATTCACCCCTACCTTCAGTTGTCTTTTTGTTTGTTTTTTATGCTACAGTTGCTGCTAGAAGAGGCAAGAGAACTTGTAGCCCATATGGTATTATGAACATTACTCTCTCCCCAGTGCTGTATGTATTTTTCTACAGCCAGCAAGTTCTATGGCTGAAAAATGAAACAGTATTTCTCAAAACAATGTATGTAATTCAGATACAGCTGATGCTTTGCACTTTTGAACAGTGGGTATATTGCATGTAGTCCAAAAGGCTCTATGTTTGTATCTGTTTTAGTCTTGAAGTGGGAAAGAAGGAGATGAGGAAAAAAGTGATTCTCTAACCAATTCTCAATTCCCTCTGTCTTTTTAAGGTTTGTAATAATGTTGCTGTGTACATGCAAATGATGTTAATCAGGAGATTTTCCTATCAGCTTTGTCAACGTTTACATTCACTTTACACATTGAATTTGCATTTGAAAAGGGTTGTTATAATCAACATTTAAGGGATAACATAGTCAAATTTACATTTGATTGAGTGGAAATGTTAAGTCATTTTAGCTGAGCTGTTGCTAGGAAACAAGCCAATGTTTTTCTATTTTTTATTATTATTACTTTTTTTTTTTTTTTTTTTTTTAGAAATCCATAATGTCTATTTAAGTGGGAAGTCATCTGATAGTATAAGAACACCAACACTCAGACACTGTAACTTTAATGTCTTTGTTACTTCTCTGGATGCATATTTTTTGCTACTTTTGAGAACTTACAGTGAGGTTCTGGATAAATAAATTTGAAATATGCTTGTAAATGGTTTAGTGATCATCCATGACTGATTTAGTTGTCTGGTGTTTGTTTGTGTTTTTTTTTTTTTTTTGAACATAGACAAGATCAGCTGTTTGGCTTTGGAAAAACAGTCTGGATATTTTAATGCTAAACCATCTTTTTAGAGGTGCACTAACTCTAATGCCTTTTTTTGGTGGCTAGTGGTTAAAGTACTAGTCACCAGCCAAAGAACATTGTACAGTTGCCTAGAGTGCAGATGAATTTATGTATGACTTTCCAGGGTTTGTGTGGCACATAGTCTTTGACCTTTGACAGAGCGATCATTTTGTGATAGTTGTTATTTTCATTCAAGTAATGTGAATGACTCATACATGGAAAATGAAATCTTCCAGTTTGGGCTGTGTTCTGGCAGTCAACTGTCTATCCAGTCGAACTCCTAATAGCATTCCACAGCTTGGCACTTTGCAGTGTTCATCTAGCAAAAATGCTAATTAAAGGGAAGAATAGTTCCTATTCATATCAGCCTCAAAGCATTTCGAGTGCATTATCTGTGTGGTGCATATAAATGTGGCAATGCCCTGCAACTTGCTAAAGGCAGTTGAAGGAATGTGGCTTCTCACGTGGTGGATGGGAGACACCTCCCTGCTCAGCCAGGCCAGACAGCATCCAGTTTTGTTTGGGATATGCCATCCTCCTCGCTTCACGGACCCCAGAGCTTGTTACAAAGCCATCCGTCAGGCTGTCGCACAGTGACTGTGTAGGCAAACACAGCAGCCATTATTCACACATCAGCAGCTCACAGACATTCTTGGACATCCAAACTTCACTAAGCCTGGGAAGAGGGTGGCCCAATTTCAGTTGTTAGCCCATCTTAATCCCTTCAGAAAACAGCCCTAATTCTTATCTTTCCACCTTCATGGTCAAGTTAAGTGGGCGAATGAGCTTCTGTGCTGTGCAGAACTAGAAGGATTCAAGGTTTACAAGTGTGACATGTAAACGGCCGTCTTTCTGGCCAGGACAGGAGTGCTACTGGGTTTAATCACACTGACTGCTGTCAGGGACTGCTATGATCGTAATGCTGTGTGAACCAGGCAGGCATTCCATATCCCTGCTGCAGGAAAGCCCATGGATTCCTTATGCTTTTTTACAGTCTCCCAGCGGTATGGGCTGCATTCCTCAGATTCTGGGCAATCTGTGCATGTAAAATATGTATTGTAAAATGTGATCGGGCAGGGCCTGCCATCTCAGGGGAACAGATGTGGGTTCCATTCAGCTCTTAGCACCTGTTGCATTCCTTACTGGAAAATACCAAATAAAATTGCTTTTTCTCATTAGCAGAGAAAAGGAGGGGGAGGTGGGGGGAAAAATAAAAAGCCTGCGTGGTGCAATGTGGTTGTAGAGAAAGGTCGGTGTGCTGATTCTTATTGGCATGCTCCTGTGTTTCAGGTGCTGGTGGTTGAAAGCCTGCAGTCCTTCAGCAGGCCCTCATTGCATTTGGGCGCTGGCAAGGAAGGAGGACAAGGTGTAGAGCTTGAGCCCCACCATGCATCAGCAGAGAGGCAGCGTGGTTAACTCAAAGTTGGAATTATCCATAGAGAGACTTGCTAAGGAATTCTGTATCTGTGTTAAGTGACTGTTATCTTCCAAGTGTCTTCAGAAACCTACTGCTGCTCCCATGTTTCACATGAAATGTTTAAAGGGCGCATGCAGATACATTCTGTGACGCTGGCCATTGAGAATGCTTCTGTCTTGCATAGTGCAAGATCACTGTGTGCTCCTTGCTGTTTGGATGCTTACAATTCCTCTATAATTCCTGTAACTTCTTTTTTTCTGGAACAATAACTGCAGTATAGAACAGGATTTTTTTTTGTTTTTGCTTTTTCTGGCAATATTTTACTAGAGAGTGACTTTTACAGCATGAAAATGCACACAAAATATTCTTATTTGATTGATTCTGTATATTAAACTTCTGCTCTGGGTGCTGGATTTAATTTCTTGTTATACTGGAATTGGTCCATTGCCCATCTCTGCTCTTAGAAAGATGCACAAAAGTAATTTGTGGTGTTATCTTCTACTTTAGAAAGGGTTATTGACCTCATGAAGTCGCTGTGAGTGGGTGGGCTCAATTGTTCACCACTGTATTTTCTCGATTAGTAATAAAATATCCCTGCTTGGTTTCTTTTTGCATTGATTTCAGTACCAACTCTGAACTTTTTATTGTTCTTTTCATGGTCCTACAGCAATGCTTACTCATTCATGCATTTGCTGCTTTTATCTTTGTCTTCAACAGGGCACCTCAGGACATGGGACATGTTTTTAGTTGTGTTGATCCTTCAGTATTTTACTGGCTATATATTACATGCTTGTAGAGCCACTGATGTATTACTGCTCTTTTTTAGTTGCAACGAACCCTCTGTGCTATTTCTATCTGGTAAATTAGTCTCCATTGTTACGGTTATTGCTGACTATCAAGTGATGCTACTTTTTCCCTGTGCTTACAGTATAGTTTTCATCATGTGTTTGTATGCACCTCTTTCAAGAGAGTTTCTAGTGATTATACTGTTGCTAGCTGCTGGCAGGTAAAAGCATACATGGTTTTGGTGAGCCTAATTTGTTTTGTGGTTTTCTTTTTTTTTTGCATGAAGATGAGCACAGCAGCAGTGGACAACCAAAGGGGGCCTGTAGTACAGTTATACGAATTAACTTGAGTATTTAATCGAGTATTGTTGAATATAGTCTTGAATATTTACTACAGTAGTCAAACAGGTTTTGAGAGTAATATCCTAGGGGTGTTATTATCACAATACTTGAAAAATGAGAGAAGCAGATATCCAAAAAATTAGCTGAGTATGCAGTCTTTATGACTCATCAGTGTATTTCTTTGCGTTAAGACTTTGCAGGAGATAAGCATGACTGTATTATCCTAAAAGCACATTGGTCTACTTGGCGATAAAAGAATTAGTTGTTAAATAGCAATTCAAATGTATAATCTATCTGTTAGCAGCTTGAGGTGTCCAGTATGTTTTGTGTGAAGGGCTGCAGGACTCCTAACACGTAAGTAAAAAGATTTCCAACTTGCATTCTCAGTCCTCTAAGATGTTGTAGCCTAAGGGTTATAAAAGGCCTAGGCTACCGTTTCCTAACTGATACAGCAGTATTAATGTTTCTGTTTGGAAAAAGTTGTAAAATTCAACTCCATGTGTACTTCAAGGTGTACAGAAGGAAATTTTCCAATCTCTTTAAAGCCTACTGCTAATTCTTGCTCAGATGTGACTGTGCCAAAGCTCTTGTAGATAACTATTTATAGTACAGGCAGGCTATGCTTGATCACAGTCTTCAGTTTGGGGAAGAGTAGGCAGTTGTTTATTGAAGGCAAGTATTGGCTCTGTTATAATGATGAAATTGCATTTGTGGATGCGATGAGAAGGAAAATCAGATTAGTTCTAGTGACTTTTAGTTCATAGTTTTTAGTTATGTTTGAGCTTCCTAACTCTTCAATTTTTTCTTCAGAAGAAGATTCTTGGAAGTGGTTGACACTCCTTTAGTTTGAAGCCATTTTGCCTTGTCCTATGACAACAGACCCTGCTAGAGAGTCTGTCCTCTTCTTTCCTGTAGCTCCCCTTCAGATACCAAAAGCCTTCTCTTCTCCAGGCTGAACAGCCCCAGGTCTTTCAGCCTGTCATTGTAGGAAAGGTGTTCCATCCCTTGGATCATTTCTGTGGCCTCTGGACATGTTTGAATGAAACTTCCTGCCTTCAAGGTGAAGAAGCAGCCCGTCTTTGTGTCATAACCGACAATGAAAAAAGATGTGAGAGCACGGTTTTCCATTCTATTTCAGTACTAGAAATATTTTCTTATGTTTTTCCTTAAATGTGTGTCATTGTATGGCTTTTTTAGATAGGACTGTTGCTGGAGTCTGTGTGCTGAGTTGCTGATTTTCATACTGCACCACGAGCATGCAGTTGTCCCAGAAGGCACAATTGCAACTCTTCTGTCCTGCATTTTTCTGTACGTATGTGCACCCAACCACCTACTTCTGTGTGGCTCCTCCAGGAACTGGGGAAAATAAGTTTACCAGGGAATTGATACAACTTCAATGTCAGCTGATTGTTATTTTTAAGCATCTGGTTGACTGGGCTCATTCCATCTCCAGTCCAGCAGGAAAACTCAAATGGTCTTCCCTCTGAAGTGTAATCCTCATTTAGGTGAATACGAGCCCGATTTTTGGTAGGAATCTTCTAAGTGGATGTTACCACTTCCTAGTCCTCAGGCACAGAAACTCTTTCCCCGTGGGCTGATTTTTAAATGTCTAAGCAGTGTATCTAATGAACTGTCAGCTATGCCACTTCTGTGAGCTCTCAACCAAGCAGAACTATCTGAGGCTTCAAGTTTCACGGAGAAATAATATTTCTGTAGAAGTAACTTCTGTATCGCCTTATGGGGTTTAGTTGTGAACTAACCTCAGAATTCTGCTTCAGCTCAGAAAAAAGGCCCCCAGCCCATTGTGAAAGATTAGCTAGACACCCCAAGCAGCACTTGTTGGACAGCAGTGCTTGCAGGAATCTGGTGGTGGTGCTTGCTAGTCTGTCATCTCTTCTCACCCAAGGTCTTGCACCTTCTCTAGGCTGGAGCTGTAAGAACTTAAACTCTTTGGCATGGTTATTGCTTCCAGCTCTTCTGAGGCTATTTGCATACAAAGTTTCAGGCCTAGGATTACATCTTCATAAGTTGCTTGCTGCCTCTGGGAAGCAATTTTTGAATCTTCTGAAGGCAGGCCTGGCCTGTGCTTTGCCTGGAACGGGCATTGAAAAGATTGAAAAGCCATGGGGTTTGGCTTTATGCCCTGTTTTCTGATCTTGGGGAAGTATGTCAGCTGCCTCTCCTTTAAATGGTGCTCACTGAATCGTGGGTTATTAGGATCCCTGAATCCTTTAAGTTGCAAGGGACCACAAAGGGAGGGTCAACACTGAGCTCAATGGATGTTGTTATGGAAGTATCTGAATTTAAGTCGTTGTCTACATTGGCTGAGATAACATTCCAGGTCACTGCATCTCTTACCTTAAAATGTACTCCCATAATCTTTTTTGTCTGCACCCATGTTCTGTTTAGATACTTGGTTGGAAATGCAAAAAGATGATCTCATTCCTGGAAAGTTCGTGGTCAGCTCTTATCCTAGTGCACACAGTGTTCTTCAAACTGGTGGCTGGTCACATTCTGGCACAAAATGTTCTACCTGATTGCTGTAGTTATATTAAATAATTTGGTGTCATGCTGCAACACCTGTAGTTTCTTTAGGATTACTTGTTTGAACAGGGTTTACATCAGATTGAGAGCTGTTTTTCTGGCTTCATTCTGACAGTACTCTCCTTTGCCTGGTGCCAGCATCTTGTTATTTGTTTTTTATTTTAATATTTGGAGGTGGTCTCAGTGTTGTTGGAGCTTGCTGTAGCCAAGGCAATCCAGAAGTGGTCTGAAGGCCCTTACAGCTGCAGTGAGTAGCTATCAAGGTAACCTTGTGTCTGTGGCAGCTCTACTTCCTGACTCAGCTGCTCATGCATCAAACCAAAGTGCTCTGACATCAAACTTGTCAATAAAATGCTACCCTGTATGGGGTAATCCTGTTATTAAATGTCACAAATGGCAAGTGGAATATAGACTTCAATTTTTTTGTGTAACCAGAGCCAAAAGTATTAATTGCCAGAATGTGCTGCTGTTCATGCTGCTTTCTACCAACACACAGTGCACCTGTGCATCAGTGTTGCCATTCATGGAGAGCAGGAATGATTAGCTGCAAAATCGAACAAGTGGGCTGGTGTGAATTAAGCTTTGGACTGTGTACTCATCAGTGCCATGATTTTGTTAGCACTATCATTCTTGTCAAGCATTTCTCCTCTCTGCACTTGTCGAGGTTGTCATTTAGAGATGGTGCTATAAATTACACCTAGATTATGAAAGCATTACTTTTCAGTGTTGCTTCCAAAAGCCTTTTTATTGGGGTGGTGGGGATGTTGGGGGTAGGGATAGAGATAGAGGTGTTCTTCTGCTTATTTCTTTAAGTTGACTTTGGATTATTGCCAGTAGAAATCCAGGTTAAAGAAAGGGGAACTGTAAAAGCAGCAACAAAAAAAGGCCCCAGGTTTAAAAGCTGGGGCGTCCCTCTGCTACTTGCTGTGGCTCCCTGTCTGCTTGGATTCCTGCTGATATTGAAAATGCATAGTAATGTAATAGTGAAGCATCTGCTGTAAGCTGTGTAATGAGTTAGAGCTGCCTTGGCCATCTACAGTATTATGATGAGCCTCTACTGAATACTTAAGAATTTCTTCAAATCAGTATGGGCATCTGAAGCCTGCCCAGGTGATTTTTTTTCCCTTCTATACACGTTACCTTCCATTGTGTGCTTTGAATCCCGTGTACTCAGTGGGCAGTGTGGAAAGCTACCAGTCCAGCTGTGCTGAAGGGAACATTTCAGTGCACTTAGGGCACCCTTCAGTCCTAGATGCAGAATAAATGGAATTCCTCTTCAGTCTTGGGAGGTGGCAAGTGCTTCCTACCTCACTATGTTTGTGCTCTTAGATGGAGATGTTTTCAGGAGGAATAGAAGACAGTATTTGGAGTCTTCTAAATACAATGCAAACTCATCCTGAAAGTATCCTCTTCCCACACCCTTTGGCAGTGCAGCCACCTGACGCTTCATTGGTGATGCCCTCAGAGAGTGAGGGGGATGAAAATGTCATGCCACTGAACTTGTGTTCTTATGGACGTGGTCTGTGCATTCACTTCATGTTGGTGCTGTATGGAATGGTAGATCTCCCCTCCAGGTGCTGCTCTTTCATGTGTGCATCATTGTAATGACATTTTCAGTTTTTCAGAGATGAAGTTCCACAGGTTTTGATCAGGAGTACTTGATTCTCATATCTCATTTGGTTTACATCATACTTCTCAATCTGAATATAGTTTATTGACTTAATCTTTTCCACTATCTTTGAAACCTAAATCTTATCTATGATACACTGTCTGTTGATACACTGAGGAGAAATGTGAAGTGACTGTAAGGGCCTCCATTATAAAAACAGACTAGATCAGTTTGGTTGGAAGGAACCTTCAAGGATCCTTGAACCCAACTGCCTGATCTCATGGAGGCTAATAAAAAGTACATTCATAAGGACTGTCCAAATGCCTCTAATCCTGACAGGCACGGGATATCAGCCACCTTGTTAGGAAGCCTATTTCAGTGTTTGGTAAAAAATGTTTCCTAATGACTAGCATGAACCTCCACTGGCCCAGATTTGTGCCATTCCCTCACCTTCTATTACTGCTTATCAGGGAGCAGAGCACAGCACCTCTCTCTGCCTCACCTTCTCAGGGAGGTGCAGTGAGCAGCAAGGTCACCTCTCAGCCTCCGCTTCTCCAGACTGGACAGCCAATGTCCTCTGCCACAGAGATGATCAGAGAGTTGGAGCAGCTTGCCTGTGAAGAAAGGATGAGGAAGCTGGATTGCTCCTTCTGGAGAGGAGTAGGTTCTAGGGAAATCTTGTCGCAGCCTTCTGGTACCTATAACGGGCCTCCAGGAAAGCTGAAGGGGGACCTCAATAGGGAGTGTAGTGAAGGGGAAAAAGGTTTGAACTGTGTAAAGTTAGTTTTAGATTAGATATTAGGAAAATATTCTTTACTAGGAGGGTGGTGAGGCACTAGCACAAGGCTGCCTAGAGAAGCTGTGGTGCCCCATCCCTGGAGGTGCTCAAGGCCAGGTTGGATGCGGCCCTGGGTTGCCTGAGCTGGTGGGTGGCAGCCCTGCCTGCAGCAGCAGGTTGGGACTGTGTGCTTCAAGGTCTTTTCCAACCCCAACCATGATGTGATTCTCTGACTGTCCCAGGACATGCCTCAGAGCCCCTCCTCTGGATGCTTTCAAGGAACATAACATCCTCTTTGTACTCTGTAGCCCAGAACTGTAAATAATATTCAAGGTGAAGCTGCACCAGCATTAAATAGGCGATTCTCCTGTTATGACCCAGCTATGCCATGCTTAATGTGCCCCGCAATACAGCTTGCCCCTGGGTGCACTGCAGTCTTGTGCTGAGGCAGATGTGTCCATTGCGGTAGAGTGGGCCGGGGCAATGCCCACAGCCTGCAAGAGGTTGAGGAGAGCCGCCATGTGGCCATGCTGCAGTGCTGCCTGAGGCCTCCCAGTGCTGCAGGCCTGCTGCTGCCTGCTTGGATTGTGCTATGGCTTTTGCTCCGTAGGTATTTGTTTTTCAGGCTTTCTGTCTTGGCTTTGTGATGCACGATGAGGCAGGTGAAGGAAAACATCATTAAACCGCTGTGAGATTTATTCTCGTCACAATCCAAACAAACTGGTTTTACATTGCGGGAGCATGTAATTTCTTTACTTCAGAGCGCTCGTTATATTTTGGCTCTGCCTGATTTATGGCAGTGCCTGGCCTAGGTATAAATATTAAAACAAGATATCATAAATAGAGTGTTGGGAAGCCAACATCTGGTTTAGATAATGTTTTTCTGAGCTTGAACTTTCACTTTATTCTGTGCGCAGGTTTTAAATCCTTTCTTTAAACTCTAGCCCAGCTTGGGTACCACATTCTGTTGCTGACTGGAATGACACTTGGAATAAGAATACTCCAATAAAATTCACCAGTCCTAGGTTGAGTATATATTTTTGTAGCTAAAATGTTAAAATTCTCCAGCTAATGTATGGGTGTGAGAATGCACTTCGTAATGAGATTGCCAATTCTGTTATTGCTTTCTGTCTGTTGTGACTGTGAAGCAATTTCATACTAAGTGTTTTTTGCTTTGACATTTAGTCAGGAGGCCAAATACCAGCATTGCAGTGGGTTTTATGTAGCAGCATAGTACTAAGAAAGCTTCCCCCTGACTTTTTTTTTTATTTTTTTCAAATTAGATAACAGTGAATTATTAAGGTTGGAAAAGGCCATGAAGGTCATTAAAT
This sequence comes from Lagopus leucura, assembly GCF_019238085.1. NCBI lineage: Eukaryota > Metazoa > Chordata > Aves > Galliformes > Phasianidae > Lagopus > Lagopus leucura. Next base: position 18,493,180 of record NW_024962334.1, read on the forward strand.
CCAGCCATCAACACATGTCCACGAGGTCATGTCTATTATTGCCACATCTCCACGTTTCTTGAGTACCTCCAGGGATGGTGACTCCACTACCACCCTGGGCAGCCTATTTCAGTGTCTCACTACTTCTTCTGAGAATGTTTCTTAATAACCAACCTGAATCTTACCTGGTGCAACTTCAGGCCATTATCACTCATCCTGTTGCTGTTACCTGGGAGAAGCAACTGACCCCCACTTTGCTACAAGCTTTCAGGCAGTTGTAGAGCAGTGAGGTCTCTACTGAGCCTTCTCTTCTGCAGACTGAACATTCCCAGTTCCCTCAGCTGTTCCTCTCAAGACTCCTGGGCTCCAGACCCTTCACAGCTTTGTTGCCCTTCTTTAGACACACTCCAGGGCATTAACATCTCTCTTGTAGTGAGGAGAACATGCTAAGAAAAAGTCGTCATAGGGTTTTACCCATATATGTTATGATATTTTAGTAGCTTAAAAAAGCAATAAAGCAGTAAGGACTCTGTTTTTCTATCTCCCATAAACAGGGAGAAACAGGCAGCTCAATAGACTGCTCGTGTACTGTAATATGTTCTTCCCCAGATTTGAACTTCTGCAACAGAACAAGTGTTTCTGTCATACTCTGTAATCCTACCCTCTCATGAGATATTCTGAGAAACCTCAGATATGGCATATCAAAATTGTAAACCACAAAGCATAACCCCTAATATAGCCCTAGGGCAAATCTCTGTCTTCTGAATTGCACAGCACAACAGAGATCATAGAATAAAGAAATATTCTGCCTTGGAGGGTTTTTTTTCCCCTTCTTCCTAGTGAGTTTTGGTATTTACAGTATCTCAGCTCTCTGCAGACTTAATTGAGTCAATTAAGATTCTTAGACTTGATTCCCCCAGGTGAAGGTTTAGAGTTTCTTTTTTATTTTTTCTTGTCCATTTTCCCAGCCACTATTCTTTGGTTTTCCCTGGCTATGGAAGATGTGGCTAGCTGGTATTTTGGTACAATTTGAAAAGCTCTTTTAATTGCAACTGGCTCATCTGCTGTATGTGTAAGCATGAATAATTCCTGGTTTCATTTGCCTTTGTTTCTATTTCTTTTCTTGTGGTCTATAGTCTTCCAGCTCTTTGAACTGTCTTCTGAGTTCTTTCTATTTAGAAGTCAGCCTCCATGTTTTTCATTAGTCTTAACTGCTGATTTCTTACACCTTGCTGCAAAAACAGTGGGCATGACAGTATTTCAGCCTTTCTATGTTCACCTCTGTGCCTTATCAGTGCTACTACCATAGAGTTTACTTGGTCAATATGTGTGGCTATTGATGTTGAAACAGTAGGTCTCTTTCAGGTCTGTAAGCCATGCAGTGTTCTTAAATATTTCTATTCTCTGCTAGCTAGGTGGTTTCTCTTGCTTGGCTTCTTGCTCTGCTTTGGGACTGCGTGAAAGTGCCTGGTATACCAACAGGCTGTGTTCTTGTGAGCGTTGTGGCATGTGCCTGCCTTGTGCTGAAGTGCATTTGTCAGAGGTTTCAGTTTAGTTATTTGGACTACATCACATGGGACGTTGCCAAAGAGCATCATCTTGGAAGCCCAGGGCAAGAAGTGTCGTGACTGTGGGTACCAGGAACGCTTTTAGCTCCTGCACACAAAAGAGCACTTTCTGTTCTCTGAGATCAGACCTCTGCACTTGGCACAAGGAACAGCATTGTTCTTGGTGTTGTACTTCGCATGTGACTTGGATTGTTTCTTGTGTTTTAAATACTATTTTATGTCAGTCACGATATTTTATGTGTTCTCAGAACTCTGCAATTACTTATTTGGGGAAAAAAAAACAAATTCACAAGGAGGCATTGTGCTGGATATTGATAATGATTTGGATTACTTAAATTGATCATCAGGGACAAATTTAGCTGAAAATAATATAATTTTAAAAGAATAACGTAGAAATCTGTCTCCAATCCTAAGAAGTGTCTTAAAGCAAACTGAGGTGGTGGTTGTGGTTTGTCCTGTAGGCCTGATCTATAACTAAAAATTCTCTGCTTAACTGGGAGCCCTGTTTTATGCCTTGTTTTAGTGCATCTATGGCTAAAGTTTTGGGAATGGCCCACACTGCCTAAACTTCCTGAGCAGGCAAGATTACAGGAAATGTTTGGCAAATTTGTTACTGGATTGGCAAGAAGAGCAGGTGATAATGACCCTCCAGACCAGAGCTAGGAAAGGGTGCCCAAAAGAATCCTGAACGTGGCTTCTGGGTATGTAATGACTCCAAGTTAACCATGATTTGACTTCAAATAGTCATGTAAATATTAGCTAGACCTTAAACATTGCTAAATGGTTGGTTTGGAACTTTACTCATGAGTTTAACCTGGCAATGAAGTTAGCAGGGTTTGCATCCCAAGCTTCTTCACCATTAAATACTGTTGTGAATGACTGCTGTCAAAGCAAACAAAGATATATTTATGTTGATTTTCTACTTTGTAGTGGTTTTTCACTTTGTGGCCAGCCTGCACTGTCAGCGATTTTTCTCTCTGTTTAATAATGAAGATTGGTAACTTTTACAGTATATAGGAAAAACAGAGAAAGCTATAAGCTTAAGCATGCATGTAGGGCAACTGAGACTGTACTTTCTAGCCAGAATTTCTTTCAAAGGATTAAGTATATGTGACAGGAGGATGACTTCTGGGGAAAGGGAAAGAATATAAAGTGGACACTGAAATAAATGTTGCGCAGGCAGCTAGAGTGCATGTGGGAATATGCAAAAGGTTCCTGTTTGCAGTGGGTTTTTGGTGCCACTCAGGTCCTTGCATTTTCATGTGCACAAATGGTGTGTCATCACTGACACGTGAAGTGTCCAGCAGCATGGTCAGGTTGGGTGCGTTTTTTGAGTGTAGGGGAAGGAGGAATTGGTTCATACCTCTGTGATGGGGGATTTTTGACTGTTTTTGTTGAGGCGATGCTTCATATCAAGAAAAAGATATTGTGTTGGATCTGGTAGACTTCAACACTTTGCTGTTGAATGAGAATTCCCAGTCTCTCAGGCTGACTTTAAAACAGCAAATCCAAAACTTAATTGGTTTTGAATCCCTGCTGCATAAGGGAAGTTTCAGCTACTCCTTAGTTGACCCCACGCTCCAGAGAAATGAGTTATGGGGTAAGAATCCTCCGGGCTTGATAGCACAGAGTTAGCTCTGCTCAAATCGCTCCTATGGATAATTGTGGTTCAGAGTCCCACATAGATGTGGCTGTGTGCAACTGGGATTTATGTTTGGGCTTTGGAGCCAAGCGATCAGCCCGCTGTATACTCTTCCCTCTGCTTCAGCAGCTCTTTAAAGTTTAAAAATTTTATTGGAAAAAAGTGAAGCAGTAAACATTGTTACAAAAATTTGGTTTACAGACAGGGAAACTTCACTATATTGATCTATGCTGAGACCCTTGCAGAGTTCTGGTTTTGGGCTTCTATAAGCACCTATCCAATTGTGAGTTTAACACTCGTGGTACCAGTCATCTTAATACTTGGTAAGCTGCTTCAGTGGTTTATTCTCACTGTTAAAAACATGTACTTTATTAGGAGTTTGGACCCCTCAGAATCCAGCTATGGAATCTCTCTGCTACAGCTTTCCCACCCCACTCCCCGGTCCCTATTATTCTCGATTCCCTAGTTTTTCCTGAATAAATGTGTCCTGAACAGACGTCCTATCTTCACCATCCTGTTAATACTGAAGACGTTCTTGCATTATTTTGGGATCTTCTGACACAACTACTGTCTTTTGGATTCTTGCATCCCGATTCCCATCAGAGAAAGAAATTGCAGAAAAATGCTATCTCAGAGTATTCATTGTCTGTAAACAGACAACAGTAACTTGCTTAAAGACCTGAACTTTAAAGTCGCAATTCAGAGTAACCGTGCAGTTTCAGTTCCTTCTCTCAGCAGGACTTTTCCCCCAGTGCTGGAGCACGAGGCGGCACCCTCAGAGGCTGCCTTCTGCCTGGTGTCTAGGAGCCTGTGGCTGTATGGCACCCAGCTTAGCCACAAGTGAAGGCAGCAGGCAGCCCATGGTTTTGCCGGGCGTACTCTTTGCTGAGTAAAAAACTAACTAGATGGCCAGGTGCAGAGAATGATAGTGAATGGGGTTGAATCTTGTTGGCTATCAGTCACAAATGGTGTTCCTCAGAGGTCAGTTTTGGGGCTGACTCTATTTCTTATCTTTTTTCATGATCTAGATAAGGGGATTGAGTGCACCCTTTAAGTTTGTAGGTGATACTAAGTTGGGAAGAAGTGTCGATCTGCCTAGGTGTAGGAAGGCCCTGCTTGTCTCAATACTTAGTATTTTTTAAGCTAGAGCATTGAGAGCCCTATCATTATAGTTCAGGACATGAAGGTCAGGTAGGTGGTTTTACACCAGTGTGTCCTGCCCAGGGAGGAGTGCTGCAGGTAGCTAAGTTTTAAAAGCAGATGAAGAATCATAGAATCACCAAGGTTGGAAAATACCTTTAAGATCATCCAGTCTAACCATCCACCTGTCACCAGTGTTTCCCACTAAACCACTTCCCACAGTACAACATATGAATGTTTTTTGAACACAAATCAGTGCTCTGTTTTCTCAGCTTGTGTGTCCCTCTTTAGGGCACTGTGAAGATGGTGTCCATTTTTCTCCTAAACAGCGCAGAAAGCCTATCTTAATGAAAGTTGTACCATGTTTGTACTTCAAAATGCTGTTTAGTTTTAGTTAGTCTTCAGCTTCGTTTCCAAAGGCAATACTTATTAATTTTGTAGGAGTTAGTCTGGAGAGTTTGGGAGTTTGAAATACTGTGCATCTGTGGACTTAGGTGTGAGTTGGTGCTGTTTCAAAGTCTAATGGAATCAGGAATAAATGGTACAGTGTCATAATGCAGTTAAGTGTGTTTGAATCTTCCCATCTCTGCAATCAAAAAATGTTGGGAATGGAATGACATGTGGACAAACACTGGAGTGACACCTGGCTAGCTCTCAGCTTCCTGCAGCAGGCAGATGTGAGGTGCATGCATCACCAAACCCTATCAGTACATTTTGAAAAATTGTGATTTCTTTTTTTAGTGTAAGATAGCAGAGGTTATGTTATGGGAGCATCCTGTTTACTGAAATTGAAAACCACTGCTTGCAATTTCTACTTCTTGATATTTTCCTTCATGGATTCTACTTATAGCCTCAGCCTCAAGGGAGAGAAGAAGACAAGGAATTGTGCTGGGCTGCATTCCAGCACTTTTCTCTTGGGGAAGATGCAGAAAAATCTCTTCCTATACTTTTTAGGAAAACACATTTCCTAGAAGCATGTTATGTCTCCTTGATCGCTGCCTTTAACTGCAGTACATTGCTCTGTTTCATGGTAGGTGGCTCCAACAAAGAAGCTGCATACTGCTTGGAAGAGGCACTTTTTGCAGAGTTCTGAACTGACGTTTTTAAAAACCATGTGGTTTAATGGTGCCTGATGCGAAAGAACGTGTGCTTTGTCAGTGTGAATGGTGGATTCTGGTATTTCACACATTTTGCTTTTGTGGATCACAGAAAAGAAACAGCATCATCCTTTGCAGATGGCTTTGGAAAGGGATCCTGGTTTTTCTTTTAAACAGATGCAAAATACAAACAAAGTGACTGCAATGCACCTGACTTTACTAGCAGTTTTATTGTCTGTTTCACAAGGATTCTGTCCTGTTTTTTGCTGGCCAGAATTCTAAGGGTACGCTGAAATAGCACAACTGAAGAGAGTTACTGTAACTGGAAAAAGTGTTACTTGAAAATACATCCCCATCCATCACAGAAGTGGAGGAGGCATTTAACAGAGGTACCGTGGCAGTAATTGAAGGACGGGTCATACTCATAGTGTACACTAGAGTCGAGTAAATACATACAACTTAGGCAAAGTTGTTTTTTTTTTTTTTTTTAAGTGTAGGAAAAGATCTTATGCTAAGAGAGAACTTAAGCTGCTTGACTAGAATTGAAATGTATTATTCCTGAAGCCTTAAATACCCGTGCCTACCGCTACTTGCGTATAGTTTGTCCTGTGGGCGTGTTTTCGTGTAGCGGAACTGCGGCTGTGGGCGTTCCTGCCGCAGCCCGCCTCGCGTCGGAGTGCGCTTCTCCCCGCGCGGCAGCAGGGGGCGCTGCAGGGCCGCCGATGGCTGAGGGGGGCGGCTCCGCCCCGCGCTGCAAATGCGTCCCGAGTCATTGTTAAAGGCGAACAGAAATCATGACAATTTAAAAAATCCCACCCACTCTGTTTACAGCACAGTTTTATTTTGCAAGTGTCTGGTAGAAAAAGGCTGACTGGACGATTGAGACTGCGCTGTGTTAAAAGCCTTCAAGAAACTGCCTCTGGTTTTACTTACGAAGAGTGGGTGTTCTCCTGTGAGCTGCGGGGTCCCTCTGCATGCTGCCTTTCTCCAGGCTTCTAAGAGCCTTCATCACTGGAACCTTGTCTTCCTGCAAGGCTCAAGGCATTGGAGTAATTGAGGATGCCTGGAAACAGTACTTTATATTTCATGTAGGGCAAGTGCTTTGGCACTTCTCAGTGAGTTTTGGCTCAGTATCCTGCAGTTTTCCTCCCTGCGCATTACGATGGGGCCGTGTGGCAGGGGCCTCTGAAGGTGTGGCTGCTTCATTGTGTCTGCAAAGCAGTGGCATCAAACAATGCTTCTACGCCATGTTTAACCTCATAGGAATTAATGATGGCTTCTTTTTTGGTTGGCACGTAGCTACTTTTGTAGCTTCCATTGTCTTGTTTTTGTGTTCCAGACTCCAGGCGGTAGGAACGCTACTGCTTTGACACTAGGGAAACAAAAAAAAGCAGGGGTTGTGGCAAAGTCCTAACAGCTCTGTTGATGCTGTCCAGTTAATGCAGGTGGCCTAGGTTAGGTGGTATTTTGGCACAGGCTGCACTGAGCAAGTGTGCACTTCTAGGGCTGAGCTTTCATTGATTCTGCTGGAGGGTGTTCTCCCAGTTATCTGCAAGTCAGGACCCATAGTCTTCTGATGCTGAGGTGACATCTCTGTGGCTTACCAAGGGTGAGTGAAAATGAACAAATGCTGCTGTGAGCACCTAGAAAGTTACTCCAGAAAGTGTTGGAGGTTCCCTCATCCCTCTGGCTGTGGATGGCATGATGCTCTCTGTGCTAGATCAAGATGCGTGCGTGAAAACCTGTATGAGGGCAGGAGGACATCAAGGCATAGTGAGTGTGCATGCACACGCACAGGGAGGGCTCTTTGCAGACTGATTGAAGGCCTTTGCCTTTGGGCTTAAACCACAAGCATCAGCATTTCATTCATTATAAATAGACTTTAATAAAAACACAGCTTTTAAATTTAGTGTAAACAGCGCTAAACCATCTTGATTCCAAAATAAGTGTTTCAGGTGATTCTGGGTGGTTGCTTGGTTGCTTTTGTTTATTGTAACATTAGCACGTTACAGAAAATAAATGGTTGGCAGCCTCAGCTTTCTCAGGAGTGAAGGGAACAGAAGGCTGGAGAATGACACAGTTGTATTTCAGATCTTATTCTGCATCTATATACAAGTAGTGACTTTGGAAACCAACCAGAATTTTTGTTTTCAGACAAGTTTCACCCGAGCCTGCCTAATTCTGTAACCAAATTGAAAACATTTTCTGAGAACTTACGAAGTAATTTCTTAATTGTTTTTTTTTATACTGCTCTGTCAAATTGAAAAATAAAGGCGTTGGGTCCAGGAACTCATCCACATGTGAGTGTGGAGGAGGGAGCAAGGAAAAAATCCGTGAGGGTTATCGGTCAGCAATAGACAGACCATGGAACAGCTGAAAACATGGAAACAATTTCCTCCCTAATTTGGGCAGATTGGAATGCATCCCCAAAATCCAAACGGAAATAGTAAAATTTAAAAACTTTTTATTAGTGCCTAACCCAGCTGCACCTGGCCGGCCTAATTGCCTTCAACCTGGTCATTACTCAAAGGCATGAAGTTTAGCCACCAACAGCATTTATTAATGTATAATAGGAATTTACTTGTAAAACAGAATTATTGGAATGGTGTGATATCATAAAGAGTGAGGTGCTGACATTTTAGATTGTTTTATATAGGGATGTTGAGTTATAATTTAGGAGTTGGTTATTCTTTGGGTGATTAATCATTCTTAGGTATAATTTAAATGTCTGATGGAAATACAAAGAATTAATGTTTGTAATGACCAGCTCGTGAAACACACTCACATGAATAAGGTCACGTTTGGTTTTTGGACAACCTTCTTCTCCAGCTTTTTGCAAAAAGGTTGGTACAAAAGCTGGAAATGCTGAGGCAGCAGATGAATGCAGTGTTTCAGCAAGGCAGCCCCTCACTGATTTCTGTAAAGATGTCAAAGCCTAAGACCACAAAAGTGCCTGCAAATTCTCCCCTTCATATCAATGGTGTGAAAAAGTGAATACATTAATTCTGGTGGACCTCAAACTTAGAATCTGTCAATATGATTTCAGTGATTAATGGTTACAGACTTTTACCTACCTCATAAATATAATGTGCCTTGATTACAGAGGCATGTTAGCGCTGCTATAGTTAGTTATGTCAGCACTTCCATTGTAAACCCTGTTTCTTTAGGGGTTTATAAGTCCATCATAAAAACTCACTCTGGGATGAAATTTATACCTTCGACTTCTAGACTGTAAGCAAGTAATTTAAAATACAGATATACTTTAAAAAAAAAAAACCAACAAACCAATGGTTGTATAAAGTTAGACACCACCAAGGTGGGGGTTTTTTTCCCCTTAATCTATACCGAGTATTTCTGCCGCTGAGAAATGACTTTGTTTCTTAAAATGAGAGGCTGCTGCTGCCTTTTGCTCCCTAGTGGAAGTCAGGCTCAGTGTCAGTGTGTGCATTTATATGCATGCATACATACATACATATATACACATAAATATTTTTAAAATGTGGTACGTCTGCAGTAGCTTTCTAAAAAAAATCTTGCGGTGTTAATACCTCAACGCTTTTATCTGCAACATAAACCAACAATAAACACCAATTTATAGATAAAATATAATTGCTGCAATGGAGTGTGAAGGTCAGTGGGAAAAGCATTAAAAACATATTCAGTTAAATACAGGGATCTAAGCATGATCCTCACCTAGATTAAGTTAACTTATGTAAACCCGCAGAGACTGCTTGGAGCAAAATGTCACTGACCCCCATCTGTGATTTCACTTTTTTCTTTTATTAAAAAAAAAGTGTACTGCTTTAAAAAGCATGTTTTAAACAAGTACAAAAATTTGGAATTTTGTCAGTGGTTTTACTTTAATTATGCTTTGTGCTCCTTGTGTCTAATGCAGTAGAACAGACCTAGAGAGACTTCTGTGCTGTTGGTGGTCAACATTGCTGTGAGATGTCTACTTTTAAAATAAAGTTTTGAATGCTTTTTGTGGCCTCTTGTAGTCATTATCTCAGTGTTAAATGTACTTTTTGTTTGTCTGTGGTTTGTGTTTTTTTTTTTTCCTTGCTTTTATAGATTGAACGCTGGTGTTCAAATTTCAAAGCAAACTACATAAGCTGTATTTGTAATGTACCAGAATGGTGTTTCTGTATTCCAGGCTGATGATATGGCAAATAATGATTGGACCTTAATGCGTGGCCTCTTCCCAATAGGGATGCTTGCAAGTACTTTTTGTTTCCATATGATTATATGGAATATAATTCAATACATATAATTAGTTAGCATGTCTTAAGATTTATCAGTCTTTTCTTACCTTCCATACCTTCCAGGCTGCACCTGAGCAGCCTTCCTGTTTTTCAAATACTGTTTAAAAAGGAGAAATAAATTTTCATCCTTTTTTTTTTTTTTTCCCTGTGTATTTTCCATTTGTGATATGAGTGGAAGCTGCATAGAGTGGTTTTGATTCCCTCCTCTCTCATATTTCCTCCCCTCTTCCCCACTATCTGCAAATAAAAAGCCCAATCCTCCCCAAAAGCAGCTTGTACTTATCAAAGAAGGAACCTGGAATCTCAAATAGCTTTATTTATAAAAGCAGAGGGAGTGGGTGGTGGGATGCTAGGACTAAACCTTCTGACGGCAGGCATCCGGCTCTCACGGTTTACTTGGCTGGTTGGGTATCTTGAAAGCCTTAATTTAAAAGTCATCTTACAATCCTTTTTAATTGGCTCCAAAATAAGTAGTTGAGCATTTGGTCTGATAAGGAGGTTTTTGGCTCTATGTGTGCCATAAAATCAGCAAAAAGAGGGATCTGTTTAATACAACAATGATGCTGGGCTTTTTTGTTATTAGGGTTTGCCCTAAACAGGATTTTTCCCTTAAGGCAGCAGTAGCACACCATAAAAAGGGGCATTCCTTTACTTTGTGGCAGCAAGGCTTTAACTTACTGGTTTTCGGATATTTTCTTTTTAATAGGCAGCAATAACAGGACTTACATAGGGTGGCTGCTATAAGTACAGTACATGGTGTCTAAGATCAGAATGCTTTGCCTGCAGTGTTTTAGTGCCTTTTGTTTATAAAGGCCTGGGAAAGAGCATCTAAGAAACGCCAAGGTTCTGCTCTGGTGTTTGGGAACTTTTCTGGATGTGGAAAGTTTGTAGATGGGATGAAGTCCACCCAGTTTTGCTGACTTCTGCACTTCAGTTCTTACAGTTCTCAAATCTGTGTACTTCCAAACCCAGAAGAGTATTGTAGGCAGTTCACAACTAGAAAACAGTCAGCAAAAGCCAGCAAATTTAATTGAAAACGTGGAATTAAATACTTCCATGCACCATTAACTTTGTTGCTATAGAAATGTCAGCCTTTCTTTGCTCCCACATATCTATTCGTTAAGTAGATGTGGTTTTTATCTGAGGGTATGTTCCTGCTTCCCCAAGAACTTCAGTTTACAGCTGTGCAGACTATTTATTTGGAGAAGCTGCTTTCTTTGTACCACGCTCCTGTGGTACCTCAGCTCCTCTTATCACCTCTGTTTTCACAAGATGGTTAAAGCCTCCTCCTGTGTAAGCTGCAGTCGGCCCCGACAAGCAGCATGTCGAGCAGACAGGCACAGCCCCCTGCTTGGTTCCTGTGTGCAATTTGTCCTGGGAAATTTCATGTAAGCCCTGTGTTATAATTTGTTATAAGATTGTTTTATGGCTGCTGAGATTGTTAATTACCTCCTCATTAAAATTCCCTTGGTAAGTTATTTGCCTATTAGTGAATTAATTCTGTGAATTACTTGGCTCTAAGAAGTCTGAATTCTGTGGCATTCTGTGGTTTTCTAACACGGTTTTAGTGCATGGAGCATGCTGTAATGTCAGTGGCAGTCGAATGAGCTTGAAAACAGATTCAGCCATGCTCCTGAGAGCTGGAGAGCCTTATGGGGCTGAACACTTCTGGTGTATTAGATAACACCGATCAAAAATAAAATGTTACAGAGCTTAGGGATATGCGTTAAGAAGCAGTTCTGAGCCAGTTCTGTCACTTGTCTGCTGAAGAGTTTTTGGATATAATTCAGTTTTCTGGAAGTTACTGGAGTCGTCTTCTGTTGAAGCTTGAAGCTTGAAGCTTACCTGTGATGTTCAAACCGCATGAGGTCCTCTCTTTTGATGCTTTTTATAGAACTTGTTTGAGCTAGACCATCTCACTGCCTTTGGAAGATAGGAGAAAAGGAGGGCACTTTGGGAGAGGTGAAGCTGTGTACTTTTTCCCTTCTACAGAAACAGTCCTGCTCATCACAGAATCATAGAAAGGTTTGGGTTGGAAGGGACCTTTAAGACCATCTAGCTCCAGCCCTGCTGCCATAGGTAGGGACACTTTCCTCTAGACCAGGTTGCTCAAAGCCCCATTTAGCCTGGCCTTGAGTGCCTCCAGGGTGGGAGCATTCACAGCCTCTCTGGGCAACCTGTTGCAGCCTCACCACCCTCACAGTAAAGCATTTCTTCCTGATGCCTAGTCTAAATCTACGCTCTTACAGTTTGAAGCCATTTCCCCTCATATTTTTGCTACATATCTTTATAAGAAGTCCCTCCCCAGCTTTCCTATAGGCCTCCTTAAGATATTGGAAGGCTCCCGGACCTTTCTTTACTCCAGACTGAAGAGCACCAGCTCTCTCAGCCTGTCACTGGGAAGCCTGATGCTCCCTGCTGTCATCAATAATCTTGAGGTAGGATGTGTCTGCTCTCTTTGGTACAGTGGGCTTGCAGTCGTGACCAAGCAGGAAGGAGTGGAAGTATGTATTCTGACAGCATGCTCTGTTTTGGATGTGCAATAGGGTGTAAGCTGAGTCTGTCTCTGAAGAAGCAAGTTTGTTTAGAGGTCTTATGCTAAGGTGCATGTGAGGTCTGGGAAAAACACACATCAGTTGGCAGCAGTTGCAGCTGTTCTTGACGTGTTTGGGATCCTCCAAAATTGGGGAGCTGCTCTATAATGCAGCCCATCCTGACTGTTTTCTGTAGCTGCCATGAACTCTTTAAAGCTCCCAATGCAGCTGAGAGCTCTCCAGCTCCTGGGGACAGGGAACTCTCTGTCCTTCCTGAGCATGTGCTAAAAAATTGACAGTGGCAGAAGCAAGGTATACCTGGCTAGGAAACAGATGCATTTTCTATCTTTCAGTCTCCACCTGCAGTGTAATGAAATTCTCTTGTGGTATCTAGCAACAAAATGGCCTGTCAAAATGCCTGCTAGTGACACTTCCTTCAAAAAACTTTGGTGACATTTGGCATGTAGTATTAACTGTGAGAACCTGAAGAGCATTTCTGAAAGGTCATTTAGATATACGAGAAGCATGTGCCAGAATCTAATGATCTTTCTGATGATTGTGAGGGGCGCAAAGAGTCTGCAGAAAGATAATCTGGGTGCTAATGAACTTTACAGTGTCCAGCTCTGTGGAGGTTGCTTTAATGCCCTACTTAGCTGCTGTGTTTCTGTTCATTCTGAAGTATGGATGTCACTTGAATACTGATAAAATGCAGGAGAGAACTTTGGTGGCTTTTTAGGCTTTTTCTTTACTCTTCTAGTGAAGGCAGGGACTTATTTTTGCAGCAGGGAAATCCTTCGTTATCTCGGTGGATTTCTGACATTCTGAACTCCAGGATAACTGTGTCCTTTTACCTTTTCAGAGCAGTTCACTTGTAGTTGATTCACCATGACTTTTCAATTTTTAGAAGACCTTTGGGATTTAAAATTTTTGAGATAAGATGGCAAAAGAATTAAATGCACTATCGTTAATCCTTTGCTTCAGAAGGAGTGAGGATGGTTTTTGTGTGTGTACGCATGCATGCGTATGGAAACTGACATTCAGGTAATTTAGAAAGTGGATACTTTTGTGGGCTCTTGACAGTCACCAAGGCCTGAAGCTTTTTTTAAAGGACTCTGCTAACTGCCTAAGTTTCATAAGCTGAAAGTAAGCTCAGTTATAAGGCATTGACTTTGTTTTAGTCAAAATGTTAAACCACGTGAAATGTTTCAGTCTATCATGCGAGTGAAGGGGAAGGCACAAACTTTTTCTCTGTTAAATGGTATTACTGTGAGGGTTTAGCAAGTCCGAACTGAATGCTTTTTTCTTTTTCTAATGCAGTCTGAGCAGTCTGTACAAAAACAAACCCCTTAGGATCTGGCTGTAAATGTTAGCTTTTGAACTGCTACAGCTTAATACTTCTGAGAATACCAGCAGAGCAGATGTACTACTGTGACTGCTTTGCCCTTAGGTTTCAACATTGTCCCCAAAGAGCAGATAGCTGCGGGTGAATTAACCTACCACACTGAGTCGCACAGAAAGAAATGGAACACAGTCCTTTTCATCTTTGAATATTCTTCATGTTGCCTTTACTTTGGGCCATGTCTGCTGGCATTCTGCAAGTTCTTGAATTTTTTTTAAAAGCTAGCAACAAATCGTAGGCACAGGTCAGACTGCAAGGATTTTTGATTTTTCTTCCCCCGCTGTTTACCCTGGAAAGGGAAGAAGGAATGTGTGTTTGATAAACCAAGGGATGCAGACTATCTAGAAGACTTTTAGATGCCATTGTATAACTTTTGCTGTATGTTTCTAAATGAACAGGCAGAGCCCTACGGATTTAGTGACGCTGCTATGACACAGGAATATATATGCCAAACAAGAAAAAAGAGTTGAGTGAGTTTTGCCAGCACTGTTCTACATTTAGTTTTACATTTTAAATGCAAGGTTGGATTTAATTTGCAAGATGATGGTGAGAACCTTGTAAGTAGCTCGTGGTCCACAGGTCTCTTGACAGCTCAGGCTGAAAAGGGCCAGGTGGAACTGTTGAACCTGTAGGTGAAAATGTGGCATTCCAGCCTTTTTCTAAAAACACAGATGCTATTTAAAAATAGAGAAGATGGAATACTTCATTAAAAACACATCAAGCACATAGGTATTATATTGCTGGAATTTGTACATGTATTTATTCAGGTATGCAGAGCATAAGAATGTTCCCTGCAATTCTGAAGAGCGTTACTGTTCGTGGCACTTTTAAGAGTCAAACATACTAGCTACTTTAATCAGGATAATAATTTAGAGTGTCAAAAGGGTAGTGTACCTTCTCAGCGTTTCCATTTGGTATTATTTTACTCCTTTAATAGTACTTTATAGCTCTCAACCTTACCTCAATTAGCAGTACTGACAGATGCTAGTTCAGCATTTTACCTCTCGCCAGTGGGGCTTTCTTTAGAATAAATGTCAGTAATTTTATGCTGCTAATTTGAGGTGATATACCTACATGTAAAATTACGTTTTAGCTTTCTTGTTACACTTGCAGTGAGAGATGGCAGCATAAAGAAATATACGTGAATGCTTCTGAGAGATAGTTCAGGACTGGAAGGTTCATTATGGAACTTTTATGGCTAATCTTGAGGTGTACTGCCGTTTTTGTTAACTCTTTCTTTTGCTATCCATCTATTTATGCTGTGTCTTTCTCTTCCCCCTTGAGACTTTTTTAATTTAAATATATATTTATGTGCATTTTTTTTTTTAATCTTTTCAGAGGCTTGGGGCAAAGGTGGGGCTTTGAATGCTTTAAATCTTTAAATGCTAAGTGCTGCTTAATAAAATAATTTACTTTGTGCAAATATTTGTTACTAAACTAAAAACAAGTAAAATAAGGAAACGTTTCTTCAGAAAAGCCTTAAGCAAACTTGCTGATGGGAAGAAAGCAGATGGAAAATGTTTCTGAGAAGTATGCTGCTGATCAAGCACAATAGTCATGACAATAATAATGATTGGTATCAGCAGACTCCATCAAGAAGAATCTGCTCTTGTGCATTGTCTTCTAATTTCCACACAGAATAGCAGGGGAAACTGCGTGAGAGGGCAGAGCTGCAACTTCAGATGAAAAGACATTGCCATATTAAGTGTTCTTTACGTTAGTTGTGATCCATTTTTCAAGACGGTGTATTTGTACCAGTGTAGTTCTGTAGTTCAGCCTTCCTTGAATCTGGTATTCTTTTTCTTACTGTTTAGCATAACTGCAGATTTTCTCAGCCAGCTGCTAAATCACAGTTTATCTGTTTGTTAACAAAAAAATACCTCTTCTGTATGTGCTAATAACTTCATGTGAAGCAGTGTATCTGGTCGTATGTTCTGACTGGAAAGTGAGCCTGTCACAATTGTCAAGTGGGAGGAAACAGATGCTTTCTACTGCAGCCCAAAAGCCAATCTTCTAATCGAAGTATTTATCTTTTCCAGCATATTGTTAGAGCTAACAAAAAATTTCTAAGTTGTCAAGCTCCTGTCTTGGTATATTAAACGATTCCATACTATTTATAAGGATTTGTTTCTTGTTTTTGAAACATACATTTGTAATTGTTCCTGGCTGATATCATTCTTAAGAGTTAATTGACAGTTACTAAGTCACTGCATAGTTGAATTTTAATGCACTCTTCCTTTACTGTGATTAGTGATTACTGTGGGAATTTTAGCGTTTCAATTTGAAAAAAAATTGTAATAATAAAGCTAGTTCATTGTCCAGTCTTGAGTCATTCTGGGCCTGAGAAATCTATAAAGATACATAATGACTGTAATTTTCATGGAGTTGTAGCTGCAAAAATAAGCTTGAGCGAGTTGAATAAGAGTGTTGTGTTCATAAAGGTTTGATAGAAAATAGCAGTGTTATCTCTCAAATTCAGAAATATTAAATGATAACAGGTTTTGTAATAATTATTCCCTTTTTTCTGATTGCTGATCTGAAAATCTTATAATGTCATCCTGTGTGCAACTCTCAGCACTCCCCACTTTGATTTGTAATGTGAAGTGAGGGGAGGCATGGCTGCACAGTTAGAACTGAACTGAAAGCAGAGCACTTCCAGTGCTGTCTGTTGGTATTCTGCTGAATCTGCAGTGTGCCACCTCTTTAGGTGTAGGTGGGATGACTGGTACCACTTGTAGTCAGCTAACCTGGAATGTGATTAAATAGGCTCGGCATTTTTTTCAAAATGTATTGAGATTTTTCTTCTACTTCCAAGCTAGCTACACAGCTTTCTTCTTTTCTCTGCCTTGAACTTTTGGCCTTGCTCTGAGGAATATGGGTGGTATATGTTTTAAAATTGATATACTAATGTTGAATTTTTATTGTCACCGTTTCTGTTCGTGCACCTTTCAAATCCTTCATTTGTTTGTTTGTGAACTTTGGATGTATCATAAAAATGTCACCATTGTGGCTGAACATAAAGCACCTTCCCTTTTTGCTCTGGGCCGTTGAAATAAATTTGGACCAGGTGCTCCTCTCATAATAGAGCTCCTTGATGTGCCCTGATAGCAGGCCAGCAAGCGGAAGCTGTCAGCCTTCAGCTGGCTTGAAGAATGCAATTAGAGCAGTTTTAATACTGGTGAGGGACCGCATCCAATCAAAGCTGTTTGACTTAAGCCAACTCCAGGATCCTAAACGTGTATTTTAAACATATCAACTTTGTCTTTTTAGTCAGAGCAGATCTGTCATTCCCACACATTGTGGGATTTTCAAGACTAGAAGAGATACTCCCGTTACTTACCAACTTGCTGTTATTTTATCTGTTAGCTTTGTCTTTATAGCACTGTTAATACTCATGGTTCAAAGCATTTATTGTCAAATTAAGACTTAAAATGCATTTTTAAATGTCAAAAGTGCCTGTGCCTTTACATAAACCTTAGATTAGGTAAATTCATAAGCAGTTTATCACTAGATTTCTGGATTTGCTTGCTGCAAGAAAAGGGCACACCAGTACAGGTCAGAGTTGAAGAAGTATGTAGGAAAAGACCCTAGAAAGTAGACAGTACTATCGTAAGGTACATTTTTACTGCATGCAGAGCTTCAGTTAATTTCTAAAGCAGTGCGACTAATTAATACTAAAAGAAAGAAGTGACAAACTTGCAGGCTCATCCTTCTTTCTTCTTTCTCTCACTCTTTTAAATTAGTATTTTTAAGTGTTTGCTTCCTCCGTTTCTTAGTGTTTGGGTTGACTTCACTGGAATTACTGCTTCCCTGAGGGATGCTTCTCAACTGGATGTTTCATTTATTCCCTGCTTTTCTTTCGTTAGTGAAGTTTTAGTTCAGTTACCTGTTTGTTTGGTGTTTTTTTTTTTTTTTTTTTGTTTTGTTTTTTTTCAACCTTCCTAACTTGCAAAGTAGGTCACAGAAGTAGATAATGGAGAGGACTTTTTGTTGAACTCCCTGCATTAAGCCTGTTTTTTCCATTATCCAATTATTTTTTTTTGTTTGCTTTGGCTCTTTATAGAAAGTGAATTTCATCTGAGATTTGACCAGATTGTGTTGATCTTTTGTTAAAATCAGCGCCATTTGTGAGTTAAACATTTGATTGTCTTACCGTGAGTTATGATTGCTTGTATAGTATGTTAGACAAACAACTGAATAACAGAGTGAAAATGAATTTCAGTATTTGGTCTTCAATGTATACTTCTACTCAGAAAGCATCTCCTTTTTCTTCATTATTTTCTGTATGGCCTTTTCTGCACTAAGCCTTTCGTACAAGAGATTCTGACCAGAGATGATGGTGTACTTAAAAGGTACTGTAAAAGAAAAGCCAAGTGAGAATCAAAACAACTCTGAACAGGGCAGTGCAGTTTGGATGCTGGACCTAATGAGTATTTTGTCCAGTTCTGGGCTCCCCACTACAAAACAAAACAAAACAGGAATCTCTTTGGAAAAAAGTTCAGCGGAGGGCCACAAGTCTGATAAAGGGCCTGGATCGCCTCTCTTGTGAGAAAAGGCTGAGCGACCTGAGAGTTGAGATGAGAAGACTCAAGATCTGATTGGTGTCTGTAAATAAGGGACAAGGCCAGACTCTTTTCAGTGTTGCATGGTGACACGACAAGAGAAAACAGCCATGAGCTGAAGCATGGGAAGTTCCGTGCAAATGTGCATAAGAACTCCTTCACAGTGAGAGTGGCGGAGCTGTGGAACAGGCTGCCCAGAGAGGCTGTGGAGTCTCCTTCTTTGGAGATGTTCAAGACCTGCCTGCATGGTCTAAGGAACCTGCTTTGGCAGGGGGGTTGGACTAGATTATTTCTAGAGGTTCTTTCCAGCACCTACAATTTTGTGATTCTGTAATTTTTTTTGTCATGCTGAGAAGGCCAAAGCTGGAATTTAAGTCAAGATCCAACTGAAGCAGTGGGCCAGCTGGGTCCCAGCTCCCAGAAGAGCAATGACTGGGTCAGGCTGGATGTTTTGTAAGAACAGAAGAAATTTATGACCCCCTCCCAAATGCTGAGAGAACAAGAAGTGACTCACCCGAATTAACAGCAAGAAAGGCTCAGGTGTGATGGAAGTACTTTGAGACTGGTATCTCCATTTCTGAAGGTTATTCAACAAAATGTTAGGAATTTTATTGTACGGTTGATCAACTTGGCAGCTAAAGGGAGTGAGTAAATATCTGAGATTCCTTCTCATCCTCCTTCCTGTTATGATGTGATTTTTGCCTATAATAAGAAAGAATAAACTTTCTAGTGCTTCTTTGGTATCTACGTCAGTGATTGGAGATTTCTGGGCTAGTTCTGCTGCAAGGCTTTTATGGAGTCTGTTTTCTGTGTCTGCCTGTAGCCTTATTTTGTTAGAAAGCACGTCTTGACCCACCTGTGTTTACTGTGTATATATTTTATTTTTCTTGTTTTTTTGTCTCATATTTTGGCCAGTTGTAACCAAGTTTTCCATTGAGGAGAAGAAGATGTCAGAGGGATGGGGTTCCAATTATATTTTCCAAGGAAAGATGCATTTTGTGCCTCCAGGTGACAGAAAGGCAGTGCAGTATGGTGGAGAGGCAGTATTGAGAAGGAGTTCATGCTATGAAAGAATGAACTTCTCAAGGTGTGTTCTTCTACTTTCCCTTTCCCTGGTGTTTGCTCACGTTCTCATCTCTGACAAAGTTTCTTCTGCCACAGGAGATGAATCCATGGCAGGTTTTTGAGTCTCTGGAGTTCATGAAGCACAAATTGCTTAACAGGCTCTCTGCAATGCAAAGCCTTTGCAAGGACTACATCTCAGAGCTTGGGCAGGACTGTCACTCAACCATCTGTAGTTTCCTGTGGTTGAGGCCCTACCTGACAGGGCGGTAGCAGCTGAGGGCTCTGCTGTAGAGCAATGTGAAGCCAGCACGTTGCCCACAGGCTCAGTGCCTGGATCTAACAAGTGCTATCAATCACCCACTTAACAAAAAGAAGTCTGTATTAAAACTTAATTACCTCTCTCTGAAGCAATTCCTGGTTGGTTTTTCTTTTAAGTGTAGGAGTCAGAATTGTTTTAAAGGACTAATATTATTTAAACAAGTATTAAATTAAGGAACAAGATAGACAAGGGTGATATTAAATGTTTCATTTCTGTAGAAGAAAAAATTACTTGCTGCATTTGATTTGACTTGCTTTACTTCTGTAATTACTGAGAATGTTAAATATGCAAGAGCTATGCCCCATCTGTAATTGTAATTATTTGCTTTCCTGATGTACTGAGGATGGTGAAGGTAATGATTCTTGTGCAAATTCAAAGCAGGTTCTGCTCATAAATTTTTTTTCCCTCTCAGTTGCAGATCTGTCCTTGCAGGTCTACTGCTGTTTGAGCATATTTTTGTCATCTCTTGGAAACACTTTAATCAGCCCTAAGTGCTGTCACTATGGACTGGAATATTTGTGGTGCAGCAGGGCACCAACAGAGGAAAGGAGCTGCAGGAAAAATATTTGCAAGTGGCAGAGAAGTCAAAGCAACTTTGATATGTCAAGTTGCCAGTTTTTTCTATACTTGAAAGCAAATAAAGTGTTGGAGTTTTGTTGGTCACGTTTGGGTGGTTACAGCAGTGGGAGCAAAATAATTGGCAAAGAAAGGGCAAGCCTATTTGGGCTGCTGAACTGTGGAAAGACATTGCTACCCGAACAAAAAATATGGTTATAAAGGTGCGTCATGTAGATGCTCATGTGCCCAAGAGTAGAGCCACAGAAGATCAGCGAAATAACCATCAGGTAGACCAAGCTGCCAGAATTGAGGTGGCTCAAATAGACCTGGACTGGCAGAACAAGGGTGAATTATTTCTGGCTCGGTGGGCCCATGAGACCTCAGGTCATCAAGGGAGAGACGCAACATACAAATGGGCCAGAGACCGAGGGGTGGACTTAACTATGGATGCCATTGTACAAATCATTCATGACTGTGACACATGCGCCACAATTAAACAAGCTAAGAGGATGAAACCTCTCTGGGAGGAAGGGCGATGGCAAAAGTACAAATATGGGGAGGCATGGCAGGTTGATTATATCACCTTGCCATGATCTCGCAATGGTAAGCATTATGTGCTCACCATGGTGGAGGCAACAACCGGGTGGCTTGAAACATATGCAGTACCCCATGCTACCACCCAGAACACCATATTAGGTCTGGAGAGGCAAATCCTGTGGCGACATGGCACCCCGGAAAGGATTGAGTCAGATAATGGGACTCATTTTAAAAATTCACTTGTGGATACTTGGGCCAGAGAACATGGCATCGAGTGGATTTATCATATCCCCTATC
Source organism: Lagopus leucura (assembly GCF_019238085.1). Classification (NCBI taxonomy): domain Eukaryota; kingdom Metazoa; phylum Chordata; class Aves; order Galliformes; family Phasianidae; genus Lagopus; species Lagopus leucura. The sequence continues at coordinate 18,514,139 of NW_024962334.1, forward strand.
ATGCACCAGCCTCTGGTAAGATCGAACGCTACAACGGGTTGTTAAAAACGATGTTGAAAGCAATGGGTGGCGGAACATTTAAACACTGGGAGAAGCATTTGGCAGAAGCCACCTGGCTGGTTAACGCCAGAGGATCAATCAGTCGAGATGGTCCTACCCAATCCAGCTCCCTACATATTGTAGAGGGAGATAAGGTCCCTGTAGTACATGTAAAGGACATGTTAGGAAAAGCAGTTTGGGTTTTTCCTGCTTCTGGGAAGGGCAAACCTCTTTGCGGAACTGTCTTTGCCCAGGGACCTGGGTCCACCTGGTGGGTGATGCAGAAAAACGGGGATGTTCAGTGTGTACCACAAGGGAATTTGATGTTGGGGGAGTGCGGTCTGTAATCCCATGTGTTAAGCATGATGTAGTGATGTAGAATAAGGGGTGGAATGCCATGGTTTTATGATTTTTGGTCATCAGTATTCCACACCATAACATCATGTAATGCACTGGGGGTGGGGTTTGATATCTGCCGAATGTTCGTCTGTCGGAGAAGAACTACATTTCCCCAGGAGACTTTGCGGTCAGCAAGGGGATATAACTCCAAGCAAGGTCACCTGATCCTTCTTCTTCGCCTGCTCTTCGCTGTCTGCGCTTCGCTATCTGCGCTTCGCCGCCTGCGCTTCGCCATCTGCGCTTCGCCGTCTGTACTTCAGTCACTCAACTGGACTGCACTTCTCACCCCAGCATTGTGGTGAGGTCTATACAATTCAAACAGACTCTCTCTCTCTCTCTCATTGTATTTTACTAATACTATATTTAGTAAAATCATTTGTTCCACCTCAGATCAGTGCTGTTGTTTTCAAGTACTTTGGGGTCCCCTGCTTCCCCTTTCCCAGAGGCGCGGATCCGCAGATCCCTCCGCCCTGCTGGTCACAGAACTGGGCCAGAACAGCCCATAAACCGTTGACAGAGTTATGTAGCCTGGGGGCTGTGCAAACAGTAGTGTACTCAGGTTCTGCTGTAGAGGAACAGGCTGCGTAGCAGGGAGGTGGATTCTGTGCTCTGCTGCCTGTTTCATAGAGAGGTTGAGATGCTCTCCTGAGCAGCAGAGAGGAGGAGGCTTTCAAAGGAGGCAGGCTCCTCCATGCTATTTAGCAAGTCAAGATAGGAAGATAGAAAGTCCCTTACTTGCTGAATATGATATATGGTTAAGGGTGGGGTTTCTTTGTCTAGTATCAGTCAGGTCACAAATACTGGTGTAGGGTTTTACTCTTACAATAGAGATGGTTCCTGTCAGACACGTATGCCCACATGTGAAATAGTTGGCTGTCCTCCCTTTAATCCTTACTGAGCTGAACATTGGTTAAACAGTCTAAGCAATAGTTATGGTTTATGGAGGATATATAGAGAATAGCTTTATGTAACATTTAACATCACCTTTTCTGCAAAAGCACAAAATCCAACTGTGCTTTCTGCTTTGTGCATGGCTGTGTTAAGTAATTCTGTGCTTTTACTGTTGTATGACTTGATTTAGCAATCTGCAGAAGTACAAGCACCGATGATTTAGTGTTTGTAGGGCAGCCAGACCTTGATGAAATGCGCGAGCTCTTCTCCTTAATGCTACTGTGAGCTATATCTCTGAAGCTAATGTATTGACCTTCCTCCTCATACACCTACACAATGTTTGAATTGTAAGTTCAGTTTTATGATACCTCCACAAAGGCTGAAAGTTATTGAAATACTAAAGAGAGAAATACTCAGTCCATATTTTCCGAGGTTCCACATTTATATTATGTTCTTTGTTCAGCTTCCCGTGCCACAGGAATGCTATGTTTCTCATGTCTCAAACATTGGTTGAATTCTGTAATTCTCTTAGTGGCATTCTGAGAGCACAAGGCTGTCAAAATGATCACTTCTCTATTAAAAAATGACTGGATGCAAATGTTAATGCATAAATATGTCTATATATCTTGTCTGTACATGCTAATGCAGTACATGTGTGCATACACGTGCTGCTACCTGCTGCTACCTTGTTAGGAGACTGCATGCTATTCAGTTCTATTATGTACCTGTGTTTGCATGTATCTGTGTGTGCATGCATATATATGGCACTGAGAGAGAGAGTATAACCAGGATATAATATAAAAGTATTGTCTGAGATCACACTCAAAGCCTTTCTAGTTGTTGATGGATTGAGCAAGGAGCTTGCTTTGTCCATCGGTGTGACGTAAGTGGGATGCAATTCAGGTATCCTTAATTTGGGATCCTGAAACCAGAATAACCTCTGTCAGCTGTGAAGTACTGTGTGCAACAAAAACAAATGTACTCTTTTGTTGCATTCAGCAAGCCTGTGTGTAGGCTATGCCATCACACATTGAAAGCGACCACTGGTGTGTGTGTGTGTGTGTGTGTGTGTGTGTGCTGAATTGCTTTTTTCACCACCCTCCCCCCCTTTCCTCAGTTAAATAACAATTGGCAAGGTTGCAGCCATCCAAGCATCCAAAGAGTTTTCACCAGTAACTGCAGCTCTCAACCTGTTGTTTCCTGGATTTTTGAAGGAATCTCCTCTTGCTTTCTTTGTTTGGAACTCTTGAAACTGAGCGTTGAATTTGTCATTTAGTCTGTGAAATCTTGTCATCTTCCTATAACAGCTTCAAATTTTTCCTATGTAAGTTGGAACAAAAATTTCTACAGAATGTCTTTGCTCACTCTTAAAATAAGTACCCTTTATTTACAGTTCAGGAAACCCACAGGGATAAATATAACAAATTTATATGTGTAGTAGTGGTAAATGACTGAGCTATTTCTGTAAGCACTGGTAAGTCTGTAGCTATTGATGTTGCTTTGAGAAGGTTTTACCACAAGTCATCTGATCAGCTGATCAAGTCTGATCAAGTCATCTTAATCAGATCAAGAGAAAGTAATGTAATATAGATCAGAAGACCAGCCATGTATTCCTATCAGTGGTAAAGCAGTAAGAGGATTAAATTAGATGAGGAACAATAAATAGACAATAAAAGTAAAATCAGTACAAGTCTAAGAAACAAAATCCTGACTCTAGCAATAGTGACTCTTAATGCACTGTTACAGCACGAAGCTGTGGTTCCTGTTATTTAAAAAGACGAAACATAGGAATCTTACAGGGGAGTAATGCTATCAGTGTTACTCTTACGGGTGTGTAAAAAAAAAAAATAAAAAAAAAATTTAAAAAGCTTATTATGATTAATAGGGTTTACAGTACAGTGGGTAATCTTAATTTTAATTTCACTGAGGAGATCAAAGAAGAAATCCTTATGTTCTGTTTTGTTGGTACATTCCTTCATGCAACCTTTTGATGCTCAGCAGGCCTCGGGTCATGTGCACGTAAAGTTATGAAGTGACAGTACCTCAGTGCTGTCTTATATTGACCTATTAAGACTAATGTGGACATCAAAAATGAGTGTATTTTTGTTAATGTAGCTGACTACTAATATTTACGTAGGAAAAATTCCCATTGCAACATTTATAGGTAGTTCCATCTGGCTTCTTAAGGTACCTCAAGAATTTCAATGTAGAGGGCTTCAGCATTTATGATCTCATCCTTTCCATTTGAAAAGAACAAGAGAAGGTGTGAGGAAGCTGTGAGTCTTTGCTGCATGTCTTGTGTGAGCACAGGGAAGTCTGCTGTGATGGATGAGTGCTGATCTATTTTCGTGGAAAATGCTCAGTTGGGTTGAAAAAGAAGCACTATAGCTATGGGACAATGTAGGGGTCAGTGTTAGAAAGACATGCTCAGGTTTGCAAAGAAAGACCCATATTCAAGTCAGACTTGCCCACCTTCACAATTTATTTTGCATGTGGAATGTCAGCACGCCACTTAGCAGGGCCAATTGAAGCACAGTTGGGTAAGTTTAGTTGCGTAACATTTTCTTTTGTACTCAATGCCTCTCCGGTTGTTAAGGACACTTCTAGCAAGACCTTTAGATGGTACACTTCACTTTCTTGTCATATTTCATGCCATAGGAAGGTAAACAGTACTGTCAGTAAGCTGGACAGGATCAGATGGAACTAGAGTAAATAGTAGTTGAGAGGTTGCCTCACTGGAAGCAACATTTGGTAGCTGAGATGGGTCAAAGACTTTCCAGAAAACAGTTGTTTTTCTTGACAGATCATTTTAGTATTTCAAGAGGAAATCAGAAAATATTATCAAATAATAAGTTTTTTTGCAGGAAGGTACTTAAGTGTTTTTTCATCAGTCTGCTATTTAGGGAAAAAAAAAAAGGGTAAATCTGGAGCTAGAATAAGAGATGAAGAATATACAGTAGGCAGGTTCAAAAGGATATGTTGGTGCATTGCAAATGAGTTTATGTTGAAGAGAGATGTGGTGTTGATAGGTGGCACTGAAAATGTTCAGGCATATTCATTTTATGAAAAATGTCATGCAACTGATTGGAAAATTGAGTCCAGAAAAGCACATAGTCCATAAAGTTCGTTCAGTTACCCCAAAAGCCAGGCATTAATTGAAGACACGCTTCTTTCTTAGTTGGTATAAAAATCTCTCCACTTCAGAGTCTTCAAACTCTAAAGTTATTTAAAAATATGAGGAAGTAGCAGACTTGCCGAGATGTGTGGAAGTGATAAAGACACTTGAAAGAAATTCAAAGGTACCCTTAAAGGCAATAAGAAGCATGAACATTGGTACAGCTCTAGAAGATTGTATGGAGATAAATATGTACAAAATCTTTGACAAACCTGTGTGGACGTGTGCTTTCATGGGTGAGCATTGATAAGTGATCTTAGCAAACATCCTAGTAGTAAATGAAAGGGAAAAGGGAAAATGAAAAAAATACTATAATTTCCCAAGCAAAAATTACTGATTGCTTGCATTAGGAGAGAAAGATCTCTGAAGAGAAATGGACATTTTAAATTGCAAGAACTTTACTAAAATGAATATTTGCTGTCATAATTTGCCTGTATTTTCAATAGTTTTTTTTTTAATTACTCTTGTGAGGATAAATAGGTCATTAATTTATTGGGTTTTCTTCTACTGAGTGAATACAGTGTCCTGAATGTCCACTAATACGACAACCTCTTATTGAACTTCACAGCACCGTGTCTGTCTTAAGAAAAAAAAAAAAACACTGTGGTGGATGTATTTATATATATATATATATATGTATTTAAACAGTAATAATGGTATGTAGGTATGCATTAATAATAATGTATACCACCTGGTTTTGTCCATTTTGCAAGCTGGCATCTTCCTTGCTTCATCTATCGACTTTTTGGATTGAGAAAACAGAATGATTGTATGAACAATAGGATTCTGCTTTTCTATGAAGGCGTAATTACTCTGAAATTTATGACAAATTAGAATTTTGTGTTCAAGTGTGTGTGTGTGAATTTGTTAGTTGGCTTCAGTATTTTGCAGCTGCTTACCACTGTAATGTTACCAGCATCACATTGCAGTATCTGCAGCTCTCTCTGTGAGCTCTACTGAAAACGCTGCTCCTTCTAAAATTGGCTTTTGCCCTTAAAAATACAGTTTCAAAGTTGTTTTAAAGTTTTCCATTTATTCTCAATTATTTAATTTCCCATTAATACATTGTCAGAGGGGAAGCAGCCATGTTGTGTGACTGCAGGGGGGGGGAAGGACTCTGGAATCAGGGCTGCTTTTCTCTCTGAACACAGTTTTTGTACCTGAAGTTAAGGCTTTTTTTCCTGGTTATTTTGGGGCGCTTCTTTGAGAGCAGTTCATAGTAGATGTAAAATTCCAGCACAGGCTTAAAATACGGCTTTTATTCTTGCCTGTTAAGTCTCCAGATTGACACCCTAAGGAGTATTTGGAAAGTGCTGGTCACAGTTTTACAGGTAATAGGATCATAAATCTGCATCTGTATGCAGATAAGGACTTAAAAGATATCCATCCATTGAGGAAGAGCCTACTCTGCCACTCTAAATTACTGGATTTATCTCAGTAACATGCAAAGTCCTGAGAAATGCATGTGCACAACCTGCCCAAAACAATTAGAGACATCTGTCCTGCCTTGGTGGGATTTCGGTGTGGAGAGCTGAGGTTAGCTTGACTAGATGCTATGGGGGTAGGGAGATCGTGTGTGTGTGTGTGTTATACTTGGAGTGATTATTTTTTTTTCCTCTTGAAGTGGTAAGTGCCTGCAGTTCCTATTGAATTGCCCTCTGAGAATCAGACTGTAACCAAAATAGGACTTAAGTTGCATGCACCCCTACAAAGAAAGAAATGCTAAAACAAACGTGAATTTTAACTGTAGTGCAGTTGAGCCATAATAACATGCAGATAGGCATGAACTATCATAAACATACGTGGACAAGTGTGCAGTGAAATTTGTAACATTTTGGTGTAAACTATATATTAACTGTATGGGAAAAAGAATCTCAGTGGACGCTCAGGAAGGAGAGACGATCAAAGTTCACTTGAACTCACCAGAGTAAGATGACTAACAGCACAAGTAGATGTGCAGTGGTTTTTCTTGCCAAGTGTTTACACAGATGTGGGTGAGTTTTGGCTTCCCTGCTCTGACAAAATGAGCAGTGTCGTTATTGATTCCCTGCCTAAGGAAAATGTGGATCCTAGACCAATCTTTGAGCAGGTACTTGCCGGGTTATTTTATGCAGAAGAAATTCATTGCTTTTTAAAAATAAAAATTAAAAAAATTGATTTGTTGAAGGAAGAGTGGGCCAAGGCAACTTGGCGTGATAGTCTAAGCATAAAGAGGCAGCGTGTGTGTTTGTGAGATACGTATCTCAACAGATACTAAAGAAATGAGATGGTGAGGTTTGTTTGCTGCTTTTTGTTCTTTTTACTGTTTTTCAATATTCAATTTTAGAATACTGTTTTTTGTTTCTTATCTGATGTCAGTCTATGAAGTTTGATTTTTCTTCCTCACAAGATCCAGACATTGGGGACTAGATTTCAGTTATAATCTGATTTGGTGTCTAATCATCCACTGACTGCCTGAGTTGCTAATGGACTTATTTTCGAACTCCTGCAAAGATCGGTGATGTTTTCAAAACATGCAAGTGAAATTTCAAGGCCATCCTTCTGTTGCAGCTATTTCTCATTTAGAGTTTTGGTAATTTGTATCTCAGCAGTGTTTGGTGATGTAAAACTGAGGTAATATAGCTGCTGTAAAATGAAGGTACTCATTTACTGAATATAAATCAGCGGATGCTTCAGAAGTGCCACTGGAAGGAAGCTGTGATCTGAATTCAGCGGGAGATAAGTCACACTGCTGTTAAGTCTGATTTTGGCTGATCACACAAAAGTAATGGCAGAAATCATTGCTCAGAATTTTTTCTGGACTTTCATAAACTGAAATTAAGGATTTACTTGATTGTTTCTTTAATATAGGGTGCGTGCATGTGTGTATACAATGTATGTGTATGCTTGTTGACTGGTAGAGTAACACAAGATTTGCTTTATATTTTGCTGGTCAGACAGAAATAAATGTACTTCAGCTGGCTAAAACACGCATAAGTAATTGTTGGACTTTTCCTTGGCATTATTTAGTGTAGGTATTTTCGGTATTTTTTTGTGCATGCATGTGCTCTCTGTTACTTCATATATAATCTAAATTTAATCTTAGTACTATTTTAAGTATGAATTTCTTTCTATTTGTGTACTGGTGTGCTTCCACTCGTGCTATCTTGAGAGGAAGAATTTTCTTCCCTCACTCTGTTTGCCTGAAAGACAAAATATCAGCAGTCTTTGCAACCCATATCAAATGTTTCTAAGTTACTCATCCGTGTGGTTTTTTTTCCATCCCCATTAGGCAAGATGGATGTGCTGAGGCCATATTTGGTGACCTTAATAATTTCATCACGTAATTTTAATACGGTTTACAGCTGCAATGGTTATAAAGAACTCTGTGATTTGTAAGTTGATTTTATTGTGGGGGCTGACATGTTTTTAAACTATTGCAGCAGCTTGTTGTGTAATGTATCTGGATCCCTTAGATTTCTCTGTACATCAGATACCTAAAGTTCTAAGACTGTAACATTTGCTGCATTCCTTAATTCCTCTAATAGTTCTCTGTTATGTAAATACTTAAAATATTACCTTTAATTTCAAGTACAAAATGAGTTCTTGCAGGTCTCTGCTTTCATGCTGTGACTGCACCTGAGCCTTGCAAAATACCACTTTTATTCTCTAGTTTTGCCTTCCTTGAGCAGCGGCTGCCAAATAGTTTGCATTCCTTCTGTGTTTGACTGTCTATAAACGTGGTGCAACTGTTCCTTGCTTTCTGCACGACAGTCCTGGAAGGAAATTCCCTCCCTTCCTGCCCTCTCCTGGATACTGTCAGTGTGGGGATAACTGTGGTGTTTGAAATACCAGACAAATCTGTCCCGTTACGGGCTGGGTTGGAGGGAGCTGCAGTGTGCTTTCAAGACAGGATATCCTATGCTCTTTTTTAACTACGAGATCTCTGTTGTAAAGGGTGAAAACAACCAACCCCTCTGATTCCTGGATAGCAGGGGAGGTCTTCTGTAAGGCAGAAAACCCACCTTCCAGACATAAGTAATGAGCAGTTATTGCAAGCTTGCAAGCAGTAATAGTGGTACCATCTGCAGTAGGGCAGGGTGTGGAAACCCATGTTGTGGTACCTCGTTAAAAGTTTCTTGGTTTGACTTTGCTGCTTTCTAGTATGCTGCATTGGAGCAGGAAGAAAGGAAGCATTAAACATGTCTACACTTGTGATTTAGATGAGTTTTGCCCAGAATAAATAAAGAGTGCATGTCTCAGGATAATTCTCCTACTCACAAGAAGCAGCACATTGCCTCCTTTGTGGAATACCTTCTTCAGACATCTGATGCTGTTTTAAACTGAACTTTGTGGGCTAGCTGTTGGAGACTCCCTCCTTAATGATTTGAAGAAAAATTAGACCTGGAATCAGAGAAAATATTCCTTAATACTTCATGATATGTTTCTTGCTGTTGTGTTTGTAGATATTGTGCAAACAGAACGCATTCTCATGCTCTCCTTAGTAGGATTATTAACACTTATTTCTTCTGAGTGTTCTAAATCAGGGCAGGATTTGCAGTATCTAACTGATGCCAGTTGTGTTGTATTGTTTTGGTAACCACAGTATGCCTGTTTGCTCAGTGCCCATACTGCTGAGAATTTGCCAAGTAGGAGTCTTTCAAAATGAAGTGTCTACTACCTCTGAGGAGGAATAGATGCAATTAGATGTTGAATTGCTATTCATCTTGGAGTCACACACACATACACTCACACATAATACTCTGAACCTACTAAGGGTGAGTCTACATATTTAATGTTTATTTTGTATATGGTGGAAGCTCAAAGGATATAAGGACAAGCAACATGACATTTTGTTTTGATATTCATAAGCTCTACCATAGAGCACAAGTAAATTATGAGCAAAATATGTACAGTAAGTGCAAATTTCAATACATTGAGAACTGATTTTTCCCTGCTCTGGCCATACATCTGCCTGGCTTTTGAGGCAGAAGTTGCTGTGTGATGTGGTGTGAGTTACCTAGACTCGTTCTTGGGGTTTGACACAAGAAGTGAGTAGCACAGCATTGGTGAAGCCTAGAGCTTTGATGGAACCAGCCTGAATGTGAATTTAGAGTAACATAGATTTACAAGGCGGGCAATATGTTGGCACTGTTAATCACACTAGAAAGCTAGCTGTCATTCAATACCGACGTAATTTATGGTCCCGGGATTAAGTATTTCAGTACACCAAACATAAAGGCAATTTACCAGCTTTCTAGTTAGGATGTTTATTGTAATTATGCAAGAAGTACTTCGTATTCTGTGACAGAGTAGGGTGAATCATATTTATTGTCAGAAATATTTCTCTCTTGATAGAGAAGACCAATAGTGGTAGGAGAGAAAACCTGGCATAGGTCTTAATGTAAGTGGAAAATGGGATGTAAACCAAGGTCCAGATATGGGCTCCTTATACATAAAACATATTGGTGTTCTGAACAAGATTATAAGAGTCTAATAATGAAATTACCCCTTTAGCAAGCTGTTTTTTTCAATATTAAATTACTTTTCCGTTTCACTTCACTTCTCCTGAAGGTAAAATTAAAAAAGGTTGAACGCTTTCGTTTATGAACAGCTAAATTACCATAGATTACTGTTAAGGTTTGATATCAGGCCAAAATTCATTTTTACTTGATGTCTAGTCTTTAAGAACAAGAGATGTCTGATGGGGTACCCACTCTGTTGAGTGCCTGCCAAATCTTTTATGTCAGCATTCTCTCTGATCTTTTAATGGGGGTTAAAAGGAGAAAACCAAGCTTTTTATTGCAAGTGGAAAGTAGTTTGCAATAGGGAGATTTAGTTTTCTTTTAGTTATTGTAATGATGGTAGTGCATCAAATACCATTTTATTTTTATAGGAGCTTTTCTCTTTATCTTTTTTAAACACTGAAATATTGTATAGAATAGCAATGGGAAACATCTCGCAGTTTTTGTTAGATAACAAAATGCTTTAAAAATATTCTTTGAAGTACAGAAATGGATGGTAAGCTGCTCTTGACAGTTATTTTGGGATGCCATGAAAGGCAGCAGTTTGGCACGTTTATAAAATGCCTTTGTTAGCAGTGGGGGTGTGTTTGTTGTTTGATATCTGCTCCCACCATGGTCACGACGCCATCCAAACAGCTTTGTTGGAATGCTGGGAAACAGCTTGTGAAGTGCAAAGCAAACCTCTGCAATTTTCCTACGTGATTCCTGTTAAGGCAGTGTCCTGAGTAGATTAACCAGACAGATGTACTTGGTGAAAAATTATGCTGTCTTTTTCTGTTGTGCCTAATTCAGGCTATAATCCTCTCTAGGATCTAGAAGCTTTTAAAACTGATTAATATTATTTTCCTTTTTATTACGTTCTACTTCAGAATAATATCCCTATCTCATCTGAATTAAATCCTGCTGGTTTGAGTGGCTTTGATTGCACCCTGTTTCCCCCAGCACCACTGTGGAAACTGTGGTTTGTCTTGCATTGTGCATTTGCATCGTACTCCTGCAATGGGGAGGATAAACAGGCTGCAGCTCTCCCTGGGAGCTAGGGGAATCCATGATCTCTTCTGACCAAATGACATGAAATGAGAGACAGTCCAAGTTGCAAAGCTGAAATATGAAAGCTGTGCTTGGAAAAAGGGGAATTTTCAATGGTCAGCAATGAGGGTTTCTGTAGACTATCAATGTGTAATGGGTAAGAGTTCAATATGTGCTGTTGGAAAACAGTTGCATATAGCATCAGGATTCATGCAGCATGTGTGCAACAGTGGTTGTTGTCAAAATCAGGTGTAAAAGAAATCTGTTTCACTTCAGAAAAATCATGTAATCATCTGTAGGTGGATGTGTAGTGAAATAAATCACACAGATTCCTGTGTATTTTGGAAAAAAATCCGCAGTTTGTATTGCTAACAAACAGGGAGAGGAGGAGGAAAAAACTGAATTTTAAGAACTTCATTTAATTTGGACATTATTTTAAACTCAGTTTTTGAAAACATTTTTCTAACTTGGGTGTTTAATTTTTATTTATTTTCTTTCAGATGAGACAGGAAAAAAACAACCTGGGAGTGCTGTATTTCATAATACTGTGCATTTGAGTTCCCTATTCAGGTCCATTTGGTCTGAGCACAAGAATGCCAACTTTATGTCTGAGAATATTTGCAAACATTTTTGCTGTGTACTGCTGATAACCACTATAGGCACTATAGGAAGCCATTCTGATAGCATCATCTCTGGTCAATCAGATCCTTTCCATACAATCTATGTAGTGAAGAGTTGTGTACCAGTATAAGGAGTCTGTTAAAAAATCAATAGGTAACATCTACTAAAGGCTGCTGTGAGCATTGCCTGTTCATTGGGTTTTAATACCCGTATGCTATTTCTGGATCTCATGACTCTGCTTATTCTAAGAAGCATGCAGAGTAACTGTACTATAAGAGAACACTTGATGCATCTGCTGCTGTTTGATCTCAAGGGGTAGATGAGATGGCAAAATGTGTGAGCAAAAAGCACGCTCAGTGCGTCCTATGAAATGCCTTGGGTTGGCAACAGCTCATCATGTTCAGGAAGGGGCCATCATTCCCCTAAGGACTGCCTTTGTTCTCAGAAAATTACAGAAAGCATGTTTGGACATCTAGAACAGCAGAACAGAACGGTACAGAGATGCTTTGGCTCTCAGGAAACTGTCCTGGTCCTTGGGCTCTCTCTGGCTGCTGCTGCTGGCAATCCTCTCGGGCAGCAGGGAGCAAGCAGAGCTCAGTGCTTCCCTCCCAGAAGCTGTTGGGATAGCTGTGGTGCTGCCCTTCCCATGGATCTGGTGGAAGGTGATTTTGCTTTTCATGGCAGCCTGTCAGTGAGCTTGCACATCTCCCTTTGTTAGTGGACGTTTAGGCAAGAGTCATTTGCACGGCTGGAGGAGAAGACAGAAGCTGTATAAAGTGCATAGATGATGTAATGTGGGTCAGACCCCTGCAGAAAGAGGTGTCAGAGATGTAATGTTGATTTTATGTGCCATAGTTTTTTCTGGTTGTGGTTCCTATTGTACGAAGTTGGGAGGAGGAGATGCCTAATTTTTAATACGAGCAGTTTACAACCATTCACATTTAAACAGTTTATAGGATTCTTGGTAACAAAAGGTGGTCTAATTATAGAGGAAAGGAAAACAATATAGTGAGGATATTTACAATGTGTGACCTATTTGAATTATGATCTTGTTAACTATACAAAAAATGACAAAAAACAGAACCATCCCTGTGAATTAAACGTTTAGCCTTTCATTAATGAACATTTTTAATATAGAAGATATGAAGGAGCTTATTTTTTTTCCCTTTAACATCAAAAGAAGGTTGCACTTTGAGTGAACCTTTACGTTCTTAAGATTCAGCGCACTGGATTTCAAACTGGAAAAAAAAATGACAATATTTTTTCTTTACAACTAGCCCACACCGGAGTGTTTAGTTTCTGCCAGTAAATCACATGCCAGGGTTTCTACTGCCCTTTTAAATCAACTGAAGGTGTGATCCTTTTCCCTGTGATTTTTGTTTGACTTCCCTTTTGTAGTTGATCTTAATTGTTCTTATTTGCAGGCTTTAAATGTTGATGGACTGTGTCATTTATAACCCTTTTTCATTGCACAATGACCTTCATTGGGAGATTTCATACATGTTTTCACTGAGATTTGGTTGTTGGCTTTTGTTGATCTATGCATGTAAGTGAAACCAGCAATGAAAAACGAGTATGTAGAAGTACAGCTTTCAGATTAAAGCAGTGTTATAAAAATCTGGTTGCACTCTAGGTAGAAACATCTCAAAATGTTTGCAAACCTACGCTAAAACTGCCAATGCAGATGGCTCAATGTGGTGACCTCACTGAGTGAGACTTTTTGTTGTTTTTTTTTTTTCTTGGAGAGAAACTGAGTTTTGCCCTGCTGTTGTCGACTAGCACCTATGTTATGGCAGTTATAGTACTTCTGCTCTTTGTATTTTCTTACTCTTTTGCTTAATGGGAGAAGTTGCATCTTGTACAGCAAGGAAACCCCCCTCCCCTCTTCCCCATTAGACAGTTAACTGATCACCCTGTGAAGATTTAATTTCATTTTTTTTAATGGGCTGTGAAGAGGTGTTGAAGATAGGAGAATGGAGTTTGTTGCAGCACTGAGATAGCAGCATGTAATAAACCTGGAGCAGTTTTAGGTGTTCTCAGCACAAGTGTGATAGCAGCAGTCTTACATGTGTCAGTGTGTAACTGGGCTCAGGCATTCAGAACAAAGCAGAATACATTGGATGTGATTCTAGAAAGGTAACAACCATGTTTTGAGTGGTTCTTAGCTTTAAATTACAGGTGAAGTCCAGAACAAATTATTTGCTCTGGTTATCTTCAGAAGCAGATGTGGAAACTATCTAAGGTTCGGTTAATATGTCTTGCTTATGTCTCATACATATATGTCTTGTCCCATGTCTTGCTTACCTTATTTTGGCTTAGTTAAAGCTCTTTGGTCCTTTTTGAAGGTGTGTGAGATCGGCAGCCATGGCAGTCCTTCATTCTTTAGCCCCGTCCACTCTATGCAGGTTTTGAATCACAGATTTTCTAGCAAGTAAGGCAAAGCACTGAAGTGAAAGCTTTAGTACTTGGACTGGAATACTGAAACGTAAATTTGCCCTCCTTGCTGAAGGTCGATAACATCAGCAGCTCATCTTGGAGAACAAGATGACCTCTTTCCCTCTTGGAAAGATGCAACTCAACAGTTTCAAGTTAGAAAAACATGAACTAATTTGGTTTTAGCTAATTTATGGCTGTGTGAGAACAGAACTTTCTCATCTTAGCCTTCCTTTGCTGTACTTTTGAGAAGCCTGTTCCAACTTCTTTTTTCCTTAGTCCTTTTTCTATACAAGGGAAACAAGGCAAAACAAGTGTTTTATCTCTTTTTCTTACATTCAACTTTTAAGGATAGAGAGATTGTTTCAGGATGAAGAGGCTTTAGGGGTAAAGAGGGAATAGCGGTATAAGCTAAACCCTAGTTACAAATGATTGAGGGGTGGTTCTTCTGGGTAGCAGCCCCAACCACTGTCTCATCAAGGAAGTTCTGTGTGCTGCCTGGGAATAAGTGAGAAATACTGTAGAGATGAGCCTGTTGCTGCTGAGTACGAAGTGCAGATATGCTGCTAGAAGTCCAGTACATAAAAGCAGAAATGGAGGACGTATGCTGCACACTATAGATGAATGTTTCTGTCCCATTAGTTAAAGGACTGACTGCTTTCTCATGAATTAGGCTGAATAATCTCTGACAGTCATGTGGGTAAGTGTATCTGAAAGTGTTTTTCTTTGATGGTATGCAAGCTAAGTGGTAAAGAGGCTGCAGTGTCTCAGTCCTGTCATTAGTGTTGTGAGAGTGCACTTCTTTTAGGAAGCAAAATGCCATTTCAGTGCCCATTACTGCAATCTGACATGCAGAGTTACTCTATTTTTATTGCATTAATAAACAGAGGTTTATACTACTGAGGCTTTGGTGCAGCTTCTAAACTTAATCAGAAGATATCCTTTAGGGCTAATGGGGAAATTAAGGATTTTTGTGTTGCTGATGGTTCAATTGGCATTGCATTTCCTGTTGAATCATCTTGAGGTTTATCTGTGATTGAAAGCAGCGACAAGAACCCAACCTGCAGTTCCACAGTAGAACAAGCTAGAGGGAAATAGGAGGAAACTCCTTTTGATCTCCCTTCTCCCTGCACTGTCTTTACTCAGTAGCTCTGCCAGGTTCTGGTTTGTTGTTTGTTTGTTTTTTTTTGAGTGACAATGTGTGTGTTACATGTGAAAATACTGTGTTCTGGGGATACAGCCCATTTAGTGCCAGCAGTTTAGCAAAGCAGAACTGGAGTATTTGGCTCACAATAGCATTTTCTTCAATGATATGCTCATGCTATATCCAGCCTCTTTTAAATTAAGCCAGTTTTGAATGGGATATCTATCACTTACAACTACTTTGAGGTAGGCCATAACAAGGAAAAATTTATTCTGCTTGTTTAGAATGAGCAGATTAAGGCTGAACTCTGGTCTTCTAATTTCCACACAACTCTGTTCTCGCTGGATGTTCTTTTTTCCTTATCTCTGCACTGTTGCACTTTCTTTCATGCTGACATCTTTATTTTACATTCTGCTGAGAGAAGGTAATGATCAGGACTGCATCATATGATTTATAAAAGGTCGTTTCACCCCTGCTGAGAGACTTTACTGTCTGTGTATTGTTGTTTCCAGACTCGGAAAAATGACTTAATTGACCAGACATGGAAATAGCCATTAGTCTTTGTCCTAAATCTAGACCACAGTGCTGGATTTTGTTTGACAGTAGCCCAAAACACAAGGTTTATACTATGGGAGTGAGGTTGCTAGAAGGAGCTAAAGCATCCCTTATGAGCAATTACTATCAGTAGTTCTGACTGGAAGAAATCTATGGAAGAACGTCACAAATCATTGAGACTAAATGTTCCTTATATTTCTAATGAAAATTGTGAAGAGCTCATTGGGGGTGTATTGCACATAGAGTGGTTCTCTGCAACAGTCGTCTTAAAACCCCCTGGCTATGAGCAACATTGTGGAAATCAGTAAGTAGCAAAACTTTGCAGGATACAAAAACACAGATTTGTTTTGTTCACTTAAGAAGTCACTTAAGACTGTAGTGTATGTTGTAGAGCTGTATGTATGGCGTGTAAAGTCTGAACACAGTTTTAAATGTTTTCTGCCTCAGATTCTTAATGTAGAATATGAAAGAGTTTGCCCTACGAGTTGGGTGGAAGAATTAGTCTTACAGGTAATTTTATTTTAAAGTAAATTTCTTTTGCTGCCTCTTATGATGGTATTGGTGTGATATTGCATATACTCCTCATAGAGGACCTGTTATGGGACTCAGATTTTTACTGTGGGGTTTTGTACTCAAACCCAGGATCTGAATTGTTGAATCAGTGACACATATCTTTTCCAAAATGTTGATCAGGTATTAGATTTGGAAAGAAGGAAGCAGTGAAACAGAACTTAATCGTAATTCACTCTACTGCCTCATACTGCTATTTTGTTGTTCTGCTATCTGTTTTGTTACTGTGATCTGCGTTCTAGCAGACCTCAATTTTAAAAGTAGGAGTGTGGTCCTCTTCTCCCACAGCATCTGGCATCTGTGTAAGGATTGTGGAATAGTGGTAGTTAGTGTTGTTAGGTAGCGTTCATGCTCCTAAAGCTGAAGTCTTAAGAGAAGCAAGATGGAAAAAACCTGCTATAGCTTGTGTCATGAATACCCTATAACCTTTCACGCAGTCTAGGTGTTCAGCTTCCCCTCTTTCCCCAAGGCTACTTTAAATTTTCTTCTTTGGGGTCTCAGTAATGATCTGGTGGCTTCCCATGTCATTCTCTAACTTAAAGCAGCTGGATGCATGCAGAGCTATTGGGAATCAGATGCAGGTTTGTAACCTTCACTTATGTGTAATGTCTGTCACCATCAGAAGTTTCACATTCCAGAACAGAAGAGCTGAATTATTGCAAATTATTGGCTAACGAAAGTGGTTTTAATTACAGAACAAATATCTAATGACAGAAGGTAGATGAGGTGTACAAGAACAGGAAGAAAACAAGAGGCTTCCAGAACAAGCTATTGCCAGGTTTAAGTTTTGAATACTGCTCCTTTTGTCTTTATAATTATGCTGTGGTAGGTCATGGGGAATTAGAAGAGGGGAAGCCTCATCTGAGTAAAGTGAACATTATTTCTATGTTCTCCATAAACCCTATGGATAGAGGAATTGATAAAACAAGAGAGTGGTAACATGCCAAGCAGTTTTCAATTTATTTTTGTCTTAATAAAATGTATGCATATACTACAGTAAATCCTGCACAGTCCTTCCTGGAAGATGACAACTCGTTAGTTCCTTAGGTCCACAAGCTACAAAAGCTGAAGATCACTGTTTCTCCTTCCAGTTGCCTTTGGACGTGTTGGCAGGTCTGTGCCACAATTTGACCATGAGTTTGAAATCTCAGATACAGGTTTCCAGAAACTGAAACAATATCTAGTGGGCACAACAGTGAATTTAAAGTACTGTGAAATTCTTCTAATGAGGGATTAGCCTCAGATTTGCACTGTAGTTGGGAAAAATCTGCAGCTCAGATTTGACACAGTAGTTGGAAACAAGTCCTGGTGCTCTTCTCACATAGTTGTTGGAGGTCTGTGAATGGAAATTAGTGGTAGAGGTCCTGCTTTTGAATGATTGTTCCTTGTCTTGAATTTCTACAGAATTAGGTATCTCATCCTCTAAAGCATTCCTAGATTATAAGTAACCTGCTAGATCGTTGCTGCTTCATTAGTCTCCTGTAGGAGAATTAGCAAAACTCTCTTGAGAACTGCTGGAGTATGGTTACAGAAGAGCCGAATCCATTAGGTTTACTCCAGGTTTATGAGAGTTCATGGGGGTAAGGAGCTGTTACCATGAATTCATTTGTCAACTTCATAAAGTTTGTAATTACAACTGGCATTTCTTAGCCTGTTGATATCTGAAAAGAGATATTATTTGTGATGCTTGTAGTTGGAGGGTTCAGGGTAGGGGAATGTAAACCATTTGATTAAAGCCTGCTGTGCTAATTGTTTTACTCTTGGGGAAAAAAATACATTAATGTTTTATTTGAAAATATTTCCTTTAAAATGTTCAGAGGAATGTTGGATGACTTCAAATAAACAAATAAAACTGAGCTGTGATAATTACATTTTCTGTTTGGCTCTTGAGTGCCAGTATTTCTGTTTAAAATGGCTACAAATTGAATCTGAGCAGCACTTAGCTCTGCATACGTTAATAAGTGCGCCTTACTCCTTCAGAACTTTTAGGCAGCTGGTTTAAATAAATGCAGATTTCCTTTAATAGCCTTCCAATGTGTTTAACTATTAGGCTTTTCTGAGGCTTCTTGATGTGTAGAAGTTCTCTTCTACCATCATTAATATAATTGCAGCAGGGAATTACAATATTTAGTGCTCCCTAAATTGTTTTAATAGGGTTAGAGTATGTGTTTTTCATGAAACTCTATTTGAATTTCTAACTTCCTTGAGCACCTGAAGAGAGGCTTAATAACCATGTTAGTCTGCCGAGGCATGATCCAAAGCTGATACAGAAGCACTTGCTAACTTGGGAGCTGTGCTGCTGTGGGAGAGTTCCTTTTTCAGCTGATATCTCCAGTAGCATTTTTTGTGTGTCACAATAGCAGATATGAGGTTATTTAGGCTAGGAACAGGACACTACTCATCTGTTTTCATACCTTTGTTTCTGTAGCATCTTCACTGGGAAATAAATAATTGTATTACTACATCTTGTGTCGTTTAATGCACCAGCATAAAATATACATGTATTCCTTGGCAGTGTAAGACTTCTCTTCAACCCAAGACTTCAATTCACCTTGAAAACAGTGTTCAGTGCTGAGAGAGCAGGGAATAAAGGGGTCTAAAGGTAAAAGAGAAGTTGTCTTGGTTGACTCTATCTGTAGCTCATAAAGCAGATGTGTAGTTTGATTTCTTCTTCTCTGCCTCACTTTGTGTTCTTCTAACAATTGTCTACTCTGGTTCAGTTTGGAGTTTAGAGTTCTGATGTAGAGCCACGGTTTTAAAGGGAATGCTCATTAAGGAAGCTACAACTTTGTCTGAGATTGACTGCTATAGAAATGGAGATAATTTTAGCGTTGAGCACCATAGAATGTATTTAAGCAACCATATTATTTTGTCAGATAAAAAACCATAGTTCCTTTATACACATACACCTCATGTTATATCTATGATGTGCCTCAATTCCATTAAATCACAACGGTGTGGTTTATAATGTGCCCTTTTCTGTAATTCGTGTAGAACAGAGTTTTTTTGCTCCCCCTGAAACAGACTGGTACAGATGGTGGCTTATCTGTAGATCATGATTCTTAAAGTGAGGCCTGTTGAACTTCCTGGAAAGCTTTCTCGTACCTCAGGAGAGCAAATGATGGGTGTAGAACTGGCTGTGTTTACTTGTTGCTAAGTTCTGAAATTAAGGTATTTGAATTATTAGTCTTAAAAGAAACCCAATATATTGGAGAGACTATTTAATGTGGTTACCTCTAGATGAGTTTGGAAAATGGTTAATGATGTTCTTTTGTATGTAAAGCTTACAAAATATGAATATAAAATCACAAGTTAGGACAGACTTCAGACAATCTTCATCTCATGTTGCTGTGTTTATTAAAACGATGTTTTGCTCCAGAATAAAGTCGTAAACTCCCAGTTTCAGAAGCTGATAAACAAAATATAAGTGCTTATGTTGTCAAAGCACTACAAATGGAATCCATTGTTAATAGCATGAGCAAGTGGAAGTGCATTTTATCTGGTGCACCATAGTGCAGGCTTGCCTCTGTAGCTGAAGGCACTATCAGTTACTTGTACAGATTCTGAGCACCATCAAGGTGTTGTATTCTTTACAATAAGTCCTTGAAATGCATTGTTGCATCTCCCTTTCTTGATGATGTATTTGTACTCATCTTCTAGAATACTGTACAGTCACTGTGTTCAGCACATCTGTAACACGCTGCTACTTTAAAGAAGCCCTCAGAAGAACACCTCAAGCTCCTTCAGTGCTCTCCAATCTCCCATATGGTGCCTACTGCAAATAGGGATTGCTGCAATATATCTATTTGCAGCATGTTCTTACAGGAAAGAAATGAGCTTAAATGAGGCATTGTTTGTGCAGCAGGTTCTGTCTGTGTGGAAGAAGTAAGGCCTGAGTGTGATACAGATATGGAGTAGGATATATGTGGTAAGATATCCAATAGAAATCAAATCAGTGCCCATAGTAGTGAAAATTCCAGGCTTCTGAAGAGGACATCAGCAATCTTAGTGAAATTACTTCGTCTGGAGAGTATGGTTTTGTAACTCTCACAGCTGGTTGTTTTCTGAGCCACTGGTAAAACAGTTCAGAGTGTGACTGCTTCAGACGCATCTGTCCTGACAGATGGTGGTTGACAGCAGGTATTGCCATTTTCACAGGGATTCCTGAAATCCTGCCTTTCTCTACTGAGCCCCAAAGGATGAACCTCTTTGTGGTTAAAAATGCTTTACTGAAGAACGTATAACATTACTGAGAGGAGTATGGCTGTGGCAGGAGTTCCTGCATTCATGGCAGGCTATTGCAGGCCTTGTGAAGGAGATGAGAACATGAGTTTTCCCATTTCCAGGTGGCACTGCCACCCTGTCCTCCCTTAGCTGCAATGTGTTACTTATCAGAGGTCTTGTTTTTGCCTCATGAACTTTTCACAGAGCAAATTACCATTTATCTGAGGCTTTGGAGGGTACAGTTCCTGCATGCTTCATTTTATCCTGGCTGATAAACTCCACAACGGCAAATTAATTGCTTCAATTTCTGACTGCTCTGCTGGAGAGGTCTGACCCCTGAGTCCTTCTGCATGACAGCAGCAGTATTTTGAAAAGTAAAATCCCTGCTCTAGTTCTGCAGCTGCTGCCCAGCACAGGCTGCCTCTTTCCTACAGTGGCAGCTATTTTGAGTGCTGAACTTCTCCCTCAGTTAGCAATGTGCTGTGGCTTGCAGCTGGTGGCAGGCAGCACCTGATTTCTCAAGGCAGTCTATGTCCATCTCTGTTGCTGGTTGTTTCAGAGAGGGGAGCATCTGAAGAGCGCTCTCTGACTTCACCTCCTGTGTTCTGCTGCTAGTGCTGTCATCATCATTTGTCCTAGGAACAAATGCCTGTAGTTCTGTTTGCACCCAGTTCTTAACCAGCTAGACTCGGTTCTTCCAGCACTGCTTTCACTTTATTTGTTTGTCTGAGTTCTTTGATCTCAGGGCCTCCGGTGTTTGGTCTTATGTACCTTATTCCTTGAAAGCAGTAAGATTAAGCTGTGCAATGAAAGGTTGCAGGATGAACCCATTTGTTCATCTAAGCTTGTGCCCGAGGCTATCGCATGTAAAACAAATCCATCTTAACTGTCTAAAAGACCTGGAAAATTGTTTTGTTAGTACCTGCTCCTTTCTTGTAGTTCTCATTTTCGATGTTCGTTTTGGCTTCAGATCTTGCTCACTCTCACAACCTAGGCAGGAAACAGCAACAAAGACAAGACGTTTTCCCATGTGACACGCAGAACTTCATCCCTATATATAGCATGCTACAAGTAGAATTTGCGTAGTTACATTCTTTCCAAACTTGTGGTGGGGAAAGTATCAAAGTATGAACAGTTTTTCCACTATTCGTTCTGCAGCTTTGAGTTGGTGGAATGCACTCTGCAAATTCTAGAAGTCACAGGAAATGAAGGATAAAATCTTATGCTCAGCTCCGAATTATTAACTTTTACGAGTTAAATTTGGCTGTGCAAAATGATGAAATTCAGAAAGCTGTCTTTTTCCCTCCCTATTTGTGATCTTATTTCGGGCTGCAGCTCTTGTAAACCATTACTGTACCTTTTGTTCCAGTGCAGCCTTGTCTGGTTTATTTTTGAAGTTGCAGAAGAGACTGGTTACTCATCTGTAAAGGAGAGCTGCTTTCTGTTCTGGCAGTATCTAAGTCCAAATGCCTTTCTTGAATTCTACCTGATTGTTTGGCAGGTCAAATGCAGGCCTAAATTTTGACCCTCTATTTTTAGTTGATTTTCGGATTTCCTCTTAATTTGAAAAATAATTTTTAAAAAGTGCTGCATGGCTGCTGCAAGCAGATGGGAGGAGAGACAGAGCAACATGAGAACAGGCAGCGTAAACAAGAGTTATGGCAGTTCTCACAGGCTGAAGTATGTTTGAGTTGAACTTGCGGCCAAGTGCCAGTAGTTTGTCAGGTTCATGAAGTTCCAGGCATAGCGAGACTGCAGCAGTTGCACTGAGTGTGCCCAATGAAAGACAGAGCCTCCCAGAAACAGGAGGCTTCTGTAGGATGTGGCAGGGGGAGGAACGCTGCTGCATGTTCCACTGAGCGGGAAGTTCCTTACAATCTGATACTGCTGAGAACGCAGGAGAATTGTGTCAGTGCTGCTCTCATGATGAGAGCTGAAGAACATTCCACCGTCTAGGAGATGCAGCTCTCCTGGGACTGGTGTTTCCAGGAGGCCTCCTGTTTGTTTTAGTGGGCTAAATCTGAGAATCCAGCTTAACCATTTTTGATGGAAATACATTTTTAGTTGCAGTTTTGTAAATCACATTAAATTTACAAATAAACTGCTAAAACACGCAAGCAAACATGTATTCTTTTCTGATTGGAGCCATTTTTGCAAAAATCAGAATACATAGATTTTGTGTTACAGATTTCTGACTGGCTAATGTAAGTGGTGCATTGGAGTTGAGTATTTTTCTGAAGAACGTGTCACAGTTTTGGAATGACAGATATAATCTAGTTCCTAGTTCTTTTTGTGGTTAAAAATCCTATTCAAAATGCTAATTCTATATTGTTCTCATTTTGCTTGTTTGTTGTTTTTGTTGGGTTTTTGTTTTACTTCGATTTCAATAATCCTGCCTATATATAGCTGGATGGTGATGAATTGTGTTTTGTGGTAAATTATTTTGGAATCTCATTAAAGCTGTAAAAATGGAGCTCATGTTAAAAGGAGTTCACCTGATCCTTGTTTGCAGTAGAAGTAACAGTAAGGCTGAGAAATCAGAGAATGTGTTCATCTAATTACTTTGTTCCTTTGGTCTGAACTTATCCTCTGTGTCAAATTTGTACTTCAAGAATGTTTCAGAGTAGAGATAGCTGCTGATGCTATGAGTCTGGCAGAAAATGAAGGCAGGAATAGTTTAAAAGTTACTGGAAAATAGAACAAGAAATAAATGCTGATGTGCCCTAGGCTGGTACAAACTGAGCTGGGAAATTTTGAGCTGCGAAAGGCGTGGGGAGGGACTTTCAGAGATTGTTGTTTATTAAACAGATAAGTGCAAAATTATTTGGCACGTTATTCTCTCCACTCCTCATTTAAATGTAAAGAAGATGGGTTAAAGAAATACTTGTTTATTTAAGAAAAATAAAAAGCAGAAGGAATGTCTTGCTAGATTGTATCTCCTTCAGTGTTCTTGTTGTCAAGATGCTCTTCTTTCTTTTGTAAGACTATTTGTTTATGGCAGTTCCTTGTTCTGTAGCTGTGTGAAAGATGACTTAAAATACTGAACTGCCTGAGATCCGTAAAAGAATCATGGGAGAATCTCTCCTTGAGCTCCCATTTTCCATGCCAGACTGTTGTTAGTTATATTCTTTCCATTTGGAATGGCATTTCTGTATTCTTTGTCTGCTTTTGGAAACATTATTATTTTGTAACTTTTTAAATAACAAGTTTCATGTGATTTTATGGAAAGTTAGGAAAAAATGTGTTTTCCTGATGTTAAACAAAAGAAATCTATTTCATTCAGATGATGCGTATCTCTGTTTTGGAACAAGTCTTGGAATTTACCAGAGTGAAGAGTACTTGGTTTTATGAAAACCATCCAAATTTGGCAAGATTATACGTCTCTGGAAATTGGTCACTGTTTCTTCTAACCTAACAGGTTTTTTAGGAAGGGTAAAGAAGCAAAAGTTTCTAAAAGTTGTTCAACTTTGTAAAAAGCTTTTTATTGCAGACGTTGAAAGAGAGCTGCCTTGCAACTCTTCTTCTGGGCTGCTGGATTCTCCTGGTCTCCAAGTACAGGATGTGAGCACTGTAGGTTTGTTTTATTGTTTCTGTCTTAATGTGACCAAAATATGCATGGCAGCACAAACCACCTTACTGAGTGTACATATATGCAATGACTGCCTAAATACAATAAAGAAAGCGTTTTATTTTTTTAGTTTAATAGTGCAAAACCTAAACTTTGTGCGATTTGCCTTTGAAAAAGACAGGCTTGGAAAACTTGGTTCTTATTAATAACCTACTGGCATCAAAATTCATTTAAAAACAAACAAATGGTTTCAGATGTGCATCACAGAAGATCCCGATTTGGAAGGGAACCACAGGGTCATTGAGCCCAACTCCTAAATATCTCCTAATATCTCCAACACCTCAGTTAACCAGTGTGGTATCAATACTAAAACTGATGTAAGGCTTTGTCCAGTTGCTGATTCTGGTCCTTAAAATTCTCCATCTTCCATGTAGACACAGGAAAGTCTGTCACATAGGTCCTATTTTTAGTGCGTGTGTGCGTTGTGTAGTAAGTGTGAGGTCATCAATGATTTTACTCCCCACTATAGTATTTCTCACTAATAGAAGAACAGTTCTTAGCATAGGAGGTCAGTTGGCACAAGGAGCACACAAATGAGTTGTGTATCCGTTGTCATGAAAACAGTTTGCATTTAATTGTGTGTGTTCATTGATTAAAAGACCAATCAGCAATGTATTTTGTAAAGTTTTCCAAAACCTTCTAAGTATGGTATTTGACATCTCTAGGTTTATATTAAACTCATCCCTTGGATGTACTTTTCAGTCACACAGGATGGCAGACAATTGTTTATAACATAAAATGTAAATCTCCCCCCCGCCTCAATAGAAAATAAATGAAAACTGAAGGTTAGATGCAATAACACCATTACTTATGCAGACGTATCCATAACAACTGGTACTTACCTCAGTGCTTTCTGCTCAGGGATGATGAGTCTATATATACACTGGTTTTTCTCATCAAGGCATACTGTATCCCTTGTGTTTTCATAAAGCACTGTAATTGGAAATAGTCTGACAGAAGCTTTCCAAGTCTTCATCTTGGCAATGAATCTGGCTGCAAAGTGATTCTGGTTATATGAAGCATTTGAAACTGTTTATCTCTCACTGCTGGTATTCATTGATTTGTTTGTATTTCTTCGGTGTCTCCTCTAGGCCTATAAAATCTGCAGTGCTTCAGCAGACGTTTTGCCAGAAACACCACAGTGAGCTCAAACTGAGTGCTGCTTTTTTATTTCATTCAGAGTGGTGGTAGTGGGTTTGGGTGTCATCTCCCTTCCCCCTCTCCTTCATCTCTCTGTTTTAGTGGCTCCAAGCACTTGTCAGCCACTTAATGTTTGGATGCAGTCAGCGTGCATTCACAAGATAGGATCTCTCGCATTTTCTCCTCAGTGCTGTACCTTACAGCTTGAGTTCCTTGCATCCTTATTTACAGCAGTTACACTGTGAAGTAGAAGTGTCATAGCACTACTGGTAATGGTGTAGGCAAATTGCATTTTGTTTTTGTTGGGACTGTGAAAAGTGCGTTTATAGCAAGATTTTTAAGTACAGTTACTCTCACATCTTTCTGTCAGTTCTGCCAATGTGTGTATATATAAACTGCATATAAAACAGCATTAAGATTCTCATTTTATCTGCAGCAGATAAATGGGGTTGAGGTGTGTTTTTACGTTTTGTTCTTAATAAGCAAAAACCAAACACAATGCCCTTTGCATTAGAAAAGTAAACAGATACAGCAGACAAAAGGTGAAGGGGACAGGAGACTCTTGGTGAATTGAGCAAAGACTGAACTTTGTCAGGACCATTAATTAAGCTGTCTGTGGCCAAGCTGGAAATGGAATTTGTAGCCCTTGATCCTAGCCAGCACAGAAACCTCATTCTGTTGTTTAAAACTGGGATCAAAATTAACTTTGGTTACTTAATTTTCAAGATGAACTTTACATTAGTGGTTATAGGTTAAAACAGTGCTTTGTATGCAGTGTTCTTCCTATTGCCCATGAACAGTTTTTTCAACTTTGCTTTACATGTGGAGGAGTGAAGTTTCCCCTAATAATACAAAAATCTTTATATCTGGATGGAAAACAACATCCAGAATCTCTCTGTGACACTGGAGACCAGAACTGCATCCAGCACTGCTCGAAGAAACAAAGAAGGATAAAATACTGTGCTATCTGCTAGTCTGTTCTACGGCATCCATGAAACTCTGTTTCACATCTTAGCAGACTTAGATATGTTATTGCCCCCATGTCCACTATTCCAGATAATGTGCTAGCTGTTAGATACTCTTCTTCGTTCCTGTCAAGCATAACTGGAATTAAGCCCCTGGAAATGGACTCTTCATGGGTGCTCTCTTACAGAAATGCAACTGTGATCCATCTACTGATGGTGTCCACTTACATTTCCTAACATTGTTCTCTTGCTTTTAAAGCCTGAGTCACAGTGAAAGAGCTGAGCTACAGTTGCAGCTATTCCTCAGTTTCCCAGAAAATCCAAGGACCCTGTAACTGTGGCATGTACTGCAATCTTCCTTTCCTCTGCCACTCCAAAGTCACTCTTAAATCATAAATTCTTAGGTGCTTTAGTGTATACCAGAGTCACAGTTTGCATGGGTAACACATGAAGGAAACTACAGCTGTATTGAGCTGTAGGAAAAGTAGTCTGTTCCTTTTCAGTTAAATAAAGTGATCAACTGGAAAAGAAGAGCCATTTAGACTCTATGAGAAAATAAGCTGATTATCTTTTTCGTAGCTTCCCAAGATTTTCATGGCTGAATGAAGATGTGTGTGCATGTGGATTCCCCAGACCCCTAGATGGCATGCCAATCCTTTTGACAAATACTTCAGGCTATTTTCCTTCTGTTAACTTGATATGAATTAATAGAAATGGGGAGACCAGCTCTGGAGATGTTCTTCAGCTCAGGCTATTGTCCAGTTAGCATTCAAGAGAATATAAAATATTTTAAGAAAAGGAGCTAAAAAAAGCTGATATGAACTCAAAGTAAGATCCTCACAGGTCTTACTGGCTTGATCTTTTAATTAAGTAGTTCATACAGGTCTTTACCATTTCCTGTAATAGAAACTAAATTTGAAGTGAGTATTTACAGCAGTCCAACGTTGCGAGGAAAGCCTTGCTCCCGCCTGATGCTGTTCAGAGGTTCAATGAAAAGAATTTATGATCTTGGTTCCTTTGCAGCTGTAGTGGCTTTTAATGTTGCAAACCCTGCTGATTTATAGTCCTAGTTGATAGCTGCAGAGAGAAGGCTACTTACTGCGTGGACAAGGAGAATGGACTATGTGTCCATGTCTTTCCAGCAGACGCTACCTCAGGCGGCATCATGGCTGTAGTGCTGTGTGCCTGCTGTCCTGTACCTCTGTCCTAATCACAGAGAGTGTTGTGCCTTCCTGTGCCTTCCTTCCACAGCCCACTCTGCCAAATTTCTTTCACACTGAAGTCAGGCTGCAAGCAAATGTAGCAGTGGTTGGATCACATCTTGTACCAGTGCATGCTTTCGGACCTGGAAGCTGGAAAGTGATTACCCGAGTGATCATGACAATAGGAAAACTTGCGTTTTGACTGCTCAGAAAGGATTTCTCCTTACCAAAGCAGTACAGAGATTTGATGGTGTATTGTTTTTTCTTTGGGTTTGGTTTGGGTTTTAAGACAGCTGTCACTCTGGTATATTTCAATGTTACTAATTTAATAAACTGTTTTTCAAGCGTATGTAGATGAAAGAGGTACGTCGACTCAGGTGAAGATGGTAAGGAGGGATTGTTACCACATCAAGCTGGCAGGCTCAGTCTCTGAGTTGGAGATTCTTTGGTGAGGAGCATCTGAAGCTTTTAATGAGCCAGCCAAGTTGCAGGACTGCTTCTGGCTTCAAGGGTGGTGCTGACATGGGAACCCTGAAACAATGTGCAGCTTTTTCTTTGTTACAGAGCTTTTCTGAGCATCTTGTCTGGAGTTCATTGGCAGACAAACAATGTCAGTCTCCTGCTGAGGTGATTTGTTTAAGGTATTTATTTCCATGCCCTCTAATTCATGCCACCTTTCCCACAGTTTTCTGTCATAGAAAATATTTGTCTTCATTTTGACTAGGTTATTAGGTAGCCCACTGACTGTATAGAAAAGCTTTAGAGCTAGAATAAATTACGTAGGAGTTACTAGGCATTTCTCTGCTTCTCACTGCAAATCAATACTACTCTGTAGAGCAAGGGGTGAAAATGCTCACACTGGATTAAGCAATGGATATTAAAAGCTGCTAACATCCAAACTGAATGGAGAGGGAGATATTTCACTTAGCCTTGGCAAAGTTATTTAGAAACAGGAATAGTGAATAGAAGAGGCTATTTGGGAGGGACAAGGAAAAAACTTAAGGAATTTTGGAAGATCAGAGGGGAGTATTCATGCTGGTGGTCTTAATTTCTGTTGTAATCCAGTGATCACGCTTAGTCCTGAATACCAAGAGAGTTCAAAGCACTTCAGTCAAATATCTTGAACTAATCCTGGCAGGAATGCAGTTACATGGTCCTGATGCTGATATGCAGGTGTTGAATCTGGAGAAAGACTTGGTTGTCAGTTGGTTTCCTTTATTAGTTTGTTTGGAAACAGCACAGCGAAGAAGCTCTTCCTCTAAGTACATATCCTTTTAACAGGCCTTACCTTTTTAACCAAATGTTCTCTGGATGTGTTTTAAAGAGTTTGGTTAAACTTTTCAGGATATTTCCTGAGGAGAGAGAATTGGACTGTAAAGGAAATCCATCTGTTATTGTGTACAGTAACAGACATGGAAAGGTGATGTTTTTCTCTTGTACATGCAATTGCACTTGTAAGGTTATTACTGAAGTATGTTTTGAAAAAGGACTGCTATTTTTAAAGTAAAAAGTGTCTTTCTGTAGTCTGGTAAGTCTTTTGGGGTGAAATTATTTAATGCCACGTAGGGAGTTCTAAAAATTATGTCTGAAATAAATCCAACAGAGCAGTAACAGCATAGGTGAATACATATTGAGCAGCATGTGTCAGAGTTTACATTGCCTTTAAATTCAGCATCAGAACCTTTATTTACTGAATTACTCTGTTTTATCCCTTTACTAATTTCTAATAAGTGTATGCTATACTTCTATAACGAGCCATTGACCAGAGAATGAACAGTATGGAAGAAAAATAATACTGACTGCTGTAATAATGGACAATCCTATCAGCTTTTAACAGATAATTGCTGTTAGAGTAGCAACAGTAATAGAATTCAGGAGACACTGAACCATCACTTATGAAGTAATATTTTTTTTTTGTAGCAATTAAAAATAGAATTAGCAGTGGATTGTAAGAGGAATGTGCATCTTTGAGATAAACACTGCAATCAGGAAAGGTGTATCTATACTGTAGGTATTTATGTGTCGTGTTCTAAGACAGCCTTGCCTGACTTTTCAACATTCTGATGTCCTTTTTTTCCTACCCCCTCGTTTCCAAGTTACGACGACTTGAAGCAGCGTGGTGGTACTTTTTGGAGCTGTACTGAGTGAGGGGTGAGATAATGCTTGCCAGCAGTTTGCACTGAGAAAAGCTCAGGTGTGCAAAAATGAGTCATGTATCAATAGATCGTTCAGTCATCTCAGGTATTTTTAAGGGCATTGGTAACTCACAGTGCTTTGTGGTCATGCTGAGAAATTCATTTTTATTTATTGAATTCAGCATGGCTTTGGGGGTGATAAAGTGAAAACAATCTTTAAGAATGCGCTTGGCATTAAAACACCTTTGATTTCTTTTTTTTTTTTTTTCTTAAGCTTCTACTAAATTTCAGCGTTTTAGGCTTAACTGAATTGTGCGTGTCAGAAACGGCAGGGACAACTCCTCAGCCCGAGAGGTGGCTGGAGGTGCGCGGGGCGAAGTAGCGCCGGGCAGCCCGCGGCTGCCAGCGCGGGAAATGGCGGCGGAGAGCGGCGCGCGCCTCGGGGCCGCCACGAGGGGGCGCCGTGGTGACGGCGACGCGGCCCGATCTCCGTCCTGGACAAGGCACGTCAGTGGTGGAACGTGCGGGGTGGGTGTCTGGGGAACGCGGCCGGGCTCTGTTTGGTGGTGTCTGGTGATGGCACGAGGGGCGACAGGCGCAAACCGGAACACCAGAAGTTCCGTATGAACTTGAGGAAAAACGTGTTTACTGCGAGAGTGGCAGAGCACTGAGGTTGGCAGCCCAGAGCGACTGTGGTGTCTCCTTTTCTGAAGGTAATCGGAACGTGCCTGAATGCTTCCCTGTGTGACCTGCTGAAGAGAAACTGCTTTAGCACGGGGTTGGACTTGATCTCCTGTGATCCTGTCCCTTCCAACACCTGCGATTCAGTGACTGTGTGAAGCAGCAGACCAACAGGTGACCTCTTACATCACCTTCAGTGAGTCACAGGAAGGGTACTTAGTGTCTCCTTGTAAAACAGCCTTCTCTCAAAACAAAGAAAACAAACATGGAACAACTGCTTTGTGCAAGGCTTTGATGGCACAGTAAATAACGTACAGTAAGCAGTTTTCCTTTTGGTTCCTGGTGAATCACAGAATCACGGTATTGGAAGGGACCTCATGAGATTGTGTCCAACCCCCCCTAGAGCAGGTTCCTTACAACTGGTCACACAGGTAAGCATCCAGGTGGGTCTTGAATATCTCTGTAGGAGACCACATCCTCTTTGGGCAGCCTGTTCCAGTGCTACATCAGCCTTACAGTAAAGAAGTTCTGCTGTGTTTGTCTGGAACTTCCTGTTTCAGGAAGTGTTCAGATTTTAGGACATTGCTCCTTGTCCTTTTGCACCACTGAGAAGAGCCTGGTCTCATCCGTTTGCCTACCACCTGCCTTCAGGTATTTATAAATATTAATAAGTTCCCCTCACAGTTGTCTTTTCCCCAGGCTGAACAGACCCAGGTTACTCAGCCTTTGCTCATATGGGAGATGCTCTAGGCTCTTTACCATCTTTGTGGCCCTCTGATGAACTCCTTCTTAGGAGGTCCCAGTCTTTTTTGAACTAGGGAGCCCAGAACTGGACACAGTAAAGATATTTATGTAGGTTGCTCTGAAAGTAATGCCTCCTGTTTATTTCTTTGGAAACTGTAGCAGCTACAAAGAGTGAAATAACGCTATGTGATAGAGCCAACTCTCAGGTACAAAACGTTATTTTTTTTGATCGATCACCACCATTAATTAGGCGTTTTTGTCAGTGATGAGCAAGTGCTTGCATTCTATACTCATAAACATCTACACAAACAGAGGTGACCCATAGTTCCATAGCTGCTTTGATGGCATCATTGCTAGAAAAACATTGTCCATGCAGTTCAACTTTCACTGTGTGCACATACGCTGTTTGGTCTCTATAAATATTCAGCAAGCATCAGTGGATAGCAATGGTTACCATTTTTTCACATGGAAGAATTCAGTGGCACATCTCTGCTTTGCACACGCTTCCATGTCAGACACCTTTCTGTGAGTCTGCCCACAGCAATAATACGTAATGGAATATTGGTGGAAAGGTTCAGCTCCTCCTCAACTCTACTGCCGTAAGACCAATGTTTGCCTCTGACATCGTAGGCCAACATAATAAAATAATGCATTATTTTTGGAGCAGCCTTCATATGCATTAAATACATTGCCTGAGGTGGTAGATGTTAGTGTTTCCAGCCAAATTTAGAAGCAGCCTGTTTTCAATGACACTTGAAAATTTAGTGCTACGTTGATCGTCTGAAATGAAGATCTTCTGACATTGCGGATGAAATATGTGTCACTGAAGTTCAGTTGTGGTTTAGTTGGCCATGGAGTTGGGATATAATTATATTATTTTAACTCCTGGAGATCATTACTACTTTGGGAAATAAAGCCCCCAAGCATCAGAACTGTCAAGATATATATTTTGAACTTTTATTTAAAGTAATACTGGGTTTTATTTATTTTGGAATGCTTAGCCAGGTTTTCATTATTAAAACTAGACTAAAACAAGGCTTTGAGTATTTGAGTAATGATAATAAAAAGGCAAAACACCAACCTATAAATTTTCAAAAATTTTTAATAGGAAAACTAGCTATTTTGAAATAACTGCTTGCTTTATGCAAAACTGTTTATCCTGGAATATGGATTTAAGCATGTACTCACCTTGCACACTTGATTTGAGAAGGCACAGGCTTCCTGTGTTTTTTGTTAAAATTGCTCTTCTGGTAGTTACCAGGTTTTGCCCAAAAAAGGCCAGTCTTCCCAGCAGATTTGCCCAGGCCAGAACCTGGTTCTCATAACAACCCACTAAATTCAACCCTAAATCAGCCTGCTGCCAACTCAAAAAATTATTTCCTCATAATTTTGGCAAAATGCTGAACATAAGACAAATGTTCCTCCTTTTTTTTTTTTTTTTTTTAACTTCAAAATGTAATGGGAAATGATGTAGTGGAGAAATGTGTGAATTTTGGAAATAGGGGCGTTTTGCCTGAGCACCTAGAAAATTTGTGTCAAGGGCTGAGTCTGCATTGGAAAGTAACCTCCAGCCTTTTCCCCCCTTTGTCTCCAGGCTGTCAGCGCAAGGAATGAAAAATGCTTTCCCTGACCAACATCCCCATATCTGCTCGCCCCGGGGGTGGTCACAGCTATGCTGGCAGAGTTTTTTTACTGGCCTCCTGTGTCACTCAGTGAGGCGATACAACTCTGTCAACAGAAGGCCTTTTGATGTACTCTCGCTGTGTCCCCATCAGAGGGCTCTGCCAGCATAGCTGTGCTCTTGCAGCTAGTGCAGAGGGCAGGGAGCGAGGCCAGCGTGAAGAAAAGAGCATCGTGCTGATGTGTGTGTAATGGTGGGAGTGCTGTGTTATGAAGCTGACCTTATCAGTTTCAGAGCAGAATAATACCTCTGAATTATGACTTTTTAAATTATTATTTTGGGGGGACTCCAGGTTTGGATGAATGAGAGGGGTTTGGCTTTCCACAGTATGTGCATTTTTAAAACTGACAAAAGACACTGGTCATAGCGTGGTGAGGAAGGAAAAATAAAGGCTCATTTCATTATTGAAATGTGGTCATTTAGGGAGTACTTACATTGCATGTTATGTCCTTTGTGTTCACTTGACTGTTAAGTGAGAATTGACCTTTTATTTTAGCACTCTGCTGTGCCACCTCCTGCAATTATTTGATTTGAATTAAATGCTGGAAAATTTAGTGAAAATGGCATTCTAATTTTTCTCTATTTCAAGCTTCATTAAGTATATTTGCACTTTGGAGTTGCAAGCAAGATGTTAACATTTCAAATGCTTAAAAATGGAATACATCTCAGATTTTAAAAAGTAAAATAAAATAGCAGCAGACTCATGGTCTTTCCCTCCTCTTGGGGGACTTTCCCAGCTCTCTGCTTGTCTCCTATTGATCTGATTAATGACTGTTTTACTTGTTTAAAATAACCATCAATTATTGCATTTGATTACAGCAATAATTAAATGTTTCAAATAAGATCTAATTAACATAAGTGGCAAAGCATCGTAGCATGTGAAATGTGTGTGTTCACTACATCTGAAAGATCACGAGACACCTTTTTGATGTTTGTAGCTCTGCAGCTTAGTTGCTGGCAATTACTTCCCATCTGAACAGAAATCGGGTATCTGATTTACAGTGTTGCTTTTATATACTGAGACATGAGCTACCGAGGATATTGTAAGGATCCTTGTAATCACAGTGCACAATAATGTTCTCCTAGCTAATTAAGGTTGTGCTCTTCTGCACAGCTCCCTGCTTCGTAGACTGCAGGTCTTTTAGGTGGGCGTTTGGAGAAGGAGCTGCATCAGAGATGCAAGGGTGGGAAGGGATCTTTTGTGTTCTGCTCAGGATGCAGGTGGCCCTCGAGCTTCCCACTGAGAACACTTGTAGAATATGGTACCTTTTTATATGAAAAATTTCACAAATATTATGCTTGATTCATAGGACTGTAAGTTGATGTCTGCAGAGTCAAGTCTCTCGCTTTACAACTCCAAGCAAATTCTGGTGAACCAAATTGCCTCGTTAAGAAATGAACAGATAAGTTGCTTAGGTCTGTCCATTGCCTCTTGCTAGACTTCTTACTCTTACGTGTTTGATACTGTGCAGCCTTGAGTAACACAAATCTCTTGGGGGATAGAGGAATGAAAAATCTTTTGTTTTCTGGCAAGGAAAAACTGTTCTCAAGTCAGTAGGTTGTCTGTAATAAGGACCACAAAAGTAGCAAAGTAGTATAATTTCAGACAAATGAGGATGTGGCTTAGTTGATCAAGTGTTTGGGTTGGGAACTTCCGTTCTGCTCCTATTTGTGTGTTGTGTTATTTATATATAATATATATAGCACTGGAAAGTTATGCACACCCTCATTTTTCACTTTAATTGCCTATTCGAAGACAGTGTGACGGATCCAAAGGTTGCTTTTAGCAGCTGAGGAGCACTGCAGTTGCTTACCAGTATGCAGTAATTAACTTAATTGCAGAAATTTCAACATTTTAAAGAATCTGTGTCAATGATTGTACTGTGTTCTTTTCTATTATCTAAATCAGTAATACCTTTTTCTTATGTGTGGCTATATTACAAATCAATTCTCTTTAATGCGTTTTTTGTTTTTTCTTAGTGAAAGATACTTTTCAGGACATTAGTCACTGTATTGTTTGCCTTTGTTTGGTTATTTGTTTTTTAAATTAAAAGCTGGAAGTGTCACATGATCTACTCAGTTGTGTTCTGGGTGATCTACCGTTTTTAGCCTGTAATCCTTTCAGTAATGTATTAAGTTAGTACATTTGAAGCCGTAATGAAAGCCTAGTTTGTCTGGATTATGGGAGGTATAGGATGGCTGTTGTTTCTGAGAGTTCAAGTCTGAATTCAGTGGTGGCAGCTAGCAAGGAAGAAGCATCATTGCACAGTAGTAGTGTCATATAAAACATGTTCTACTGTTCTGTTTGCTGTCAGACTAAAGCAGAGATTTATTTCTGTGCAGTTAACTAAAGTAACATAAATTATCTCAGTGTCCAGCAAAAAAAAAAAAGCTTTCTTAGACCGAAAAGCTATGATTTTTTTGTCTTATTTTATTTGCATTATAACCATAGAACCATAGAATTGTGTGGGTTGGAAGGGACTGCAGCAGTGAATTGTTGCTGTTTGTTGTGGTCTTCCTGAGTTTTCCGTGGTTTAATTTTCAGCTGCTTTTGAACATCTTTATCCTCTGTTTTTGAATGGTCCCCCTTGCAGTGGCATCCTGATACAGGGAATTTTGTACTAAAAAGTAGTATGGAGCTTCCATCATTCACTGGAAAGTTGAAAGATGAAATAAATAGCGTTCTCTTTTTTGAACTTGCCCGAACATAGCTTTCTGAGTCATCTATTCAGTGATAGCTCAATCTGGAAATGTGGAAGCATTTAGCATCTAATCTGTTTTTCACATTTTAAGTCCATCTCGCTGGCACTCTGGTCATGGAAAAAAGCTTCTCAATATTAAAAAAATAAAAATAAAAATAGTGAAGGTGTCCCTGAAGTCAAGTGGGTTTAAAACTCTTGCAGACTCGTGGTATTTATCTGCAGTGTCCTGTCCCTGAGGTGCAGAGCACTGTCTGCTGTAACACACTGCTTCCCTTTTAGAGACGATGGAAGATGAAGATGTGTTACATGGAGCAAAGTATGTGCAGCAGTCTGTGTTAGATTAGGGGTGTTGCTCTTAACTGGACAAGCTTTGAATGCGTGTGTTGTAAGTTGAAAAGCTGAAGATATTTTTTCTGTTAAAGATACTACTCAGGTACCAGGTGAATGTCTGTGAAATCGCTGTTGTCTGTGAATCTGAAGACTGTGATCACAGAGGACCTGAATAGCACTGCATCTGGAATTGAAACTGTGAAATTCCTAGTGGCTTCCTTGCAGTGGGAGTTTTGGGCTGGGAACAGTTTCCAGTAACACTGAATTTATCTGTTTCTAGCTTTTTAAGCTATGTCCATATAAGACCAATTATGGACTTTGGAAGAAGCCAACAGAAATGTTTCCCTTGGCATCATTAGTGAAGCGAGCTGGTTTCACGGGAAGTGTAGGTTTTAATTAATTAGCTGAGCAGCCTTATATCAACCAGTTTTTAAGGCCAAGTGAAATACAAGACAGACACTCTGCAAACCCAGTGGTGGGTGCATGGGATGTCTGTAGGACTGTTCTAGCAAGCAAGAGTGGGATGGGAGAACTTCTGTATGTGCTGTTCCGTTCCATTTTATGTGCGTGCACCGATCTTGCACAAAAAAAGGTGTGATTATCATAAAAAACTCTAAGTGACTTTGGGAGATGGGTCAACCATTTTTCTTTAAGCTATGGTTTCATCTCCCCTCTCCCCCCCAGAAATGTTGTATCTACAATGACAGTAAAATTTATTGGAGATTCTACAGCTACTGAAGAAACTTGATAATCCTGTCTCTTCATTTACACGTAGTATTCAGATGTCCTTCCTAAGTACCTGGACTCTTGTGAGTCTTGACCTCGGCTTCTTGCCTGTGTAGTGGCACAGTGGGGTGTTAACAGTGCTGACCACTTTGTACATAAGATGTTCAGGAGTAGCTTCAATTTTACCATCTTTAAGTCACCATTTTTATTTCTGAGGGCATCTTTGCCACTTAGCACTTTTCTTATGCACCACTTGAAGAAAGCTTGTGGTTGTCAAATGAAAATGGAAATTTGTTAGCCCTTGTCTCTGTCTTTTAAGATGAAAAATTATTTTTCACAGTGATTTAAGTGCAGAAACGTTAGAAAAATTTTCCCACATGAAGTTGTTCATTATACATGTCTTATAAAGTAAAGGTACGGCAAAACCTTAGTGTTCTATTTTGTTAAACAACTGAAACATGGCATGTATTTTGTGCACAAATGCTCATGGAAAAAAAGGTTCTATGTCTGATGAAGTCTGTACTTCAGATGGGATGAGCATGCCTTTTTATTATTTGCTCTCTTTAAAATACTTTACCAGGTCAGGATTTAGCTGCATTTTCAAGCTGCAAGCTGTTTTTCTGTAGAGTGAGTTGATTTAGTAATGGTAGCTTGGTTCAGCAGTCCGTGTTTCATTTGGTTAGCACATGCTCTGCAGAAATTCCTGGCTTCATTTGAGCAGTTTAAAGGAAGTACGGTGCAATTTATGGCGTTAGCCTTAATTATGTATTCATACTACTTGTCTGGTTGCCCATTACGAAGCGCTTTGTGGATGTAAGAAATTGGAGGTGCCTAATCCCTGATTAGTTAAAAAACTGTATGTCATGTGGGTGTTGGCACCCTCAAATCAGTCTTTTAATAGTGAGTTGGAGCACCCAGAACACACACAAAAAAAAAAAAAAGCACAAGATTTTATTTTTGTAACACTTTGATATAGAAAGATAGAGAAAAAAGCCAGCACAACAGGGTTTCCAAAATCTAGCACTGCAGTAAAATAAGAGTACATAGCTAATAAATAAATGGAACCCCGAGTGTTACAGAAAACATGTACTGCTTTCTGTCTTTCCGTTGTGTAATGAAATGAGTGGAACATAATGCTTATGAGAAGAAACAGGTAATGGACAGTGGGTGGCAGTTTGTCCCACTGGATTTAAAGTGATAAAACAAAAATAATGTAATAGCGAATCCGGAGTATCCTGTGTCGGCTCAAGAAGCCAGGCTGGCCACTTAGAGTAATGCTAATCAGCTAGGGTTTGGTCAGTCCCCTCAAAACCAGATCTGGTTGTTTCTGTGTGCTCTGTCTGCGTATTTTTCTTTCTTTATAAGAAAAGGAGTTCAGATTGGTCTGAGGCTGTGCTGCTTAAATACTTTTCAAGGAGATTTGTCGTCAGTGAGTGTTTAATCCATTAGAGATGTCTGTTTGGAAAGTATCTAGGTTACCCCTGGCTGACTTGACCAGCCTGTGCATGCTTGAAGAAACATTGACCAAACATTTTTTTTATTCATCCAGGCTGTTCTGTGAGCAGTGGGGAAACTGATGAGTGGACAGCGTGGGGAGAGCATTGTGTAAGTGCACTGCATAGGTGTTAAGTCCTGTGGCACAAGGTGAACAGGCAGTTATGCACGTTTCCATGTGGTTTCTTAACTTGTTTGCGTGTCAGGAAGATTTTTTTCTGGGAGGGAAGGGGATCTTGACACAAAGGCACCAAGGGTTGCAAAGGAAAGGGGCGGTGAGAAGGGCTGTGTGAGGGATGAAGGTTGAGGAGAGGAAAGGCGCTGAGGGTGGGCAGGGAATGAAGAAGAGTGCTCTGAGGTGAGAATTGACATTTTAAGGCTGTGATGGGTTGAAGCTGCCCCAGGGAGGAGATGAGTGCTCCAAGAGCAGCTGAAGAGACAGTCTGGCTAACCAGGCCATCTGTGTGTCAGATGGCACCTTTGGAGGGGCAGGGCTCTTCTGAACAGGTGCCAGCTGGCAGATAGCATACTTCAATAGCACACCTCTCCAGAAGTTACAGGGCTTTTTTGTTTTCATCTTGGTTTCTCTCTCTGCAGTGAGTGTTATGGTGGCAGGCAGGGGAAGAGCAATGGGCTCTTCAGCAAAGCTTTCCCTTTTCTCCCACAGAGAGGTGCAGCACTGTGGTATAAACCACCCCTAACTTTATCTCCTTCAGTCACAGAACTTTTTGGTTTATAGGTAGAGGTTAATCCCATTTAAGAGCTGGGTTATTGAAGATACAGTCACTTAACCATGGAGGCCTGTACGTGTGCTGAGGCAGTGTTCGGATAGTCCTGTCAGGGATCAGTGCTCTGCGGACATCAATGTTGCAGTTTCACGGCAGGCAGTGCCCTGCAGGGGTGTAGATCTAACAGAGTTCACCAGGATGGCCGTCGTGTGCTCAGCCTCCTGTGTGGCTGTGTTGTGTGCAAACAAAGGCAAGGAAAAGATCTTGGGAAGCTCGCTTCCTCATGCAGAATTATCAAGATAGCTGGGAAGGTAGCCAATGCTTTGTTGTCTTTGTTGAACTTAATGTGGAGAGTGTTGTGCTGGTAATTGCTGCGGGATTTCCCCAGGCACCAGAAAGGCAAGGAAGATAGACCGGGTTGCCGTCTGGGTTGGCACTTGGGCTTTTATCCTACTTGATGGTATTTATCTCTTTATGGGTGTATTGATAAGATGTGTCAGCAAATCCTAGAGTCTGAGCTTCCCAGGAATAAAGGTGGGAAGAAGGATTAGCATCAGTCTGAGTTCTGAGGGGCGAGACAGGGAGTTTTCTGCTCACCAGATACAGACATCATTGGCTTCAGGCAATACGGCAACTACTGCACCTACCCTCAAGCACAGTCTCCATTCACTTCAGTTAGAAATCTTCCTTATTGCTTATGGCAAGGTAGCTGAGACATTCCAAAATAAATTTTATCATGTTTTAAAAACAAAAACCACAAAACTCATCAGAAGCAACTCATGAGACTAAACAAATGTGCCTATCAAGGTAATGAGCTTCTTGAGATTAGCATTGCTTAAAGTTGCAGCAAGAAATGAGAGCAATCTAAAACACAGCCTAACTGCAAGAACTCTCCTTGTTTGTTTGTTGTTGGGTAGGTTATGCTTGTTTTTTTTTTCTCCTCCAAATACAGTTCTCCAAAATAAAAGATGACTAGCAGCAGCACTATGGGGAGCTATTTACTGAAAGCAATTTGTGTTTGTAGTTAAAAAAGCAGAAGTTGCATCCAGAACTGCTTTTAAAGTCATGCACAAAATATATTGTTAATGGTTTTGTGGTATTATGTGCAGGCATGATGCACATTTTCAGTTGGAAACTTCTGAAGACTATTTGTGCTCAGCTCTTAAAGGTGCCTTTCTACACTGTGGGGGCAGCACTGTATTTGAAACTTCAATGTAATCCTCTTTTTTTGTATAATAAATCTACTTAAGTTATGAGCATATTCCATGAGTTTCAGTTTGAGAAAATTAAGCTTTTCTTTTTTCAGATAAAAGCAAAACTTAACCGAAAAGGGTTGGTGAAAATAGTGATTGAAAACACATTATTTTCATTTGAGAGAGAAAGTTGGTACTTCAGGGATTTGGGCTGCATTTGTTTCAGGGCTTTTGGTGGTGGCAGTGCTCTGCTTGGCAGACATTTTGCTTCAAGTGCCTTTTTTTCTGACTTCTGATTGAGAGTTTCAAAAATAAGCTGCAGAGAAAGGAGAAAGTGGAACTCAGATGCAGAAGAAAAGTATCAAGTCCCAACTGAGGAGACATAATTGGTCTTGAAACATCTCAAAATGTGTCAACCGTGTTTAGAAATGGCTACATTAAAAAGGAAGAAAGCTTGATCCTTTTAGCACCGTAAATCATGGAAAGCAGTGAAAACTAATATTTATGAGGGGGATTGTGAAAGCCTGTGTGACAGTTGGAAATTACATCACTGTTGATGTTTCAAATTCTTGTGTAAAGTAATGCAGTACTGTGTTTATGAATGAATGAACAAATGATTGTGCTGTGCTAAGCATGCTACGTGTTGATCAACTGGGTTGAGCTATTTTCTATCTCTTGTTTTTGCTTATGCTACTGCACTGCAAACAGTTCCTTATGTTTCAGCATAGAAGCAGAAAATGGAATTCAGTATATGTATTTTTCTATTTCAGATACAGACCCACGTGTATTAGAGAAACAAGAACTTCAGCAGCCAACCTATGTTGCTCTAAGTTACATTAACAGGTAAGTATGGTTCTTTTTCAAGTATAAGTGATCATGTTTTGCACAGTATGTGTGGATATGCATATGCCAAAAGGGGATTCCTGAGTATTGCACTTCATTTTCTGTTATATGACACGGTGATAGTACCTGTTTTGCGAAGACAGTTGAATTAAAATTCAACTAAGTTGTGAACCACTTCAGTGTAGGGCATAAAGTAGCCCTTTTGCAGTAGTGCTCAAATACTTAAGGGATGAGGCTGCCAGACCTGTGTAACCTAAGACATGAAAATAATTAAGAATCTTAACATTTTTTAAAGCGTTCACCTAAATAACAGAAAATAGATTTGGCTTTTCATTTATTGAGTGAGGGCAGAAGTGAAACCTCCTGAGTGCTCTGCTGTGGATGAGCTGCTGTGTCTTGAGCTGCATTACAGTGAAGAGCAGCCTGAGCGCTGGGGGTTTGAATAATATTTCCTGCAGAGGGAAGGGTGTTACAGGAGAAAAAAGAAGAGGTAGGAGTTCTGATGTTCACTTGGAGAAGTGAGTAAATTTTCTCCGCTGCATGAGACTAGTACAGTTGCAAATAGCTGGTATTGGCATGGTTTCCTAATTGGCCAGTGGCTGCTGTTCTTCCTGGACACGGTCCTACTCTTTTAAAGCATATTTTGAGATTAACCATGACCCTTTTTAACACTTCTGTTGATCTCATGTAACGTATAAAAGTTTTTTTGCGCTATGTAGGCTTGGTATGTAGTCATGTGTATTGGTTTGCTTCTCTTTTTCCATTATATACTTGGGCGTTTTCTCTTGTTGCTCCTGTGGTTATTGTACTTAATGTGAGGGGGAGGAAAGTTTTATAAAAATTAGGGAAAAGCTGTGTTAAGACCATAGGAAGTGCCATGGGACTTGATTGTCTGATTCAAAATCAAAAACTGCTTTTAAAAGTAAAGATCCTTTGTCCAGATTTCGTGATTTTGGTATCCCTTTTTAATTGATTTCTGTGTGACTGACTCTGTTTTATTGCTGCCTATTTTACCCAAACTTTCTTCCCTTTTTGAGAAATAATTGTGCAGAACTAACTTGAGTACTTTTTAGAGCAAAACCCAATCTTTATTAACTCTTACTGCTATTTAATTATTCTTCTAACTGTGATTTAATTTCCCTTCTAAAAGTGCTGATGTCTTTCGCTGAGCCACCTGCTCTGGGCAGCTCAGGCTCTTGAGGGAGCAGCAATATCCATTACACTAATAGACATGCCTTTCTATTTCCCGCTACATGTGCCAGAGCTGGGTTCTGCTTTGTTGTCTATGGGCTCTGATTTTGTAGCCTAATACATGTCATAAACATGTTGCATACTGTTAGATATCAAACACCAGATACTGCTGCACTTTTTTTAAACCCGTGCTTTTATGGCTTCCAAGTGGAACTGAATTTAGCTTCCTTCCTGCTGTGACTTGCAGACCTTAAAACAATCTTCCTCCGCAGGTCTGTATATTCAACATGTTCTTTGTGGCCAATACGTTCTTGGGGAGCCGGGGAAAACACAGACTTGTGATTCTCAGGGCTTGCGAAAATTATATTATAAGATACACTTAGATTGTATACTTAGTGTATACTGATGTAGAAAAATGTAAAAGAATGATGAAGTGGGTGTGCTTTATACTCTGCTCGTTGCCCTGTTGCATAG
This sequence comes from Lagopus leucura, assembly GCF_019238085.1. Lineage (NCBI taxonomy): Eukaryota > Metazoa > Chordata > Aves > Galliformes > Phasianidae > Lagopus > Lagopus leucura. The sequence goes on from NW_024962334.1 coordinate 18,556,580, forward strand.
TGGCCACTGTAAGCTAAAACAAAACATAAATCTGAGCTGTCTGGTTGGATAGCTGGGAGGATAAAGTATCAATAAAGCAGACAGAAGAGACAGATAAAGGAGTCTTGTTGACAATCTGAAATGTACTCTTGCATCCATTTCCCTTCTACTCCCAGATTATTTTCTTGGGCATGTTAATTTGATAATATTGTACATGCACTTAAATTCTGAAGCAGCCTTCAGGTTGTGGATGTCTGTAAGGCTCAGCTTCTTTCTACGCTGAAAATTTACTGCCATTACAGCCTTCAGTAACTACACACAGATGCCATTTCCATAGTATGTGATCCTCATGCAGTCAGATAAAGTTTCTTTTCAAACTGGAGGACAAAGTATAAATTATAGGCCATAATGGTTTATTATCTCTACATCAAAGACTTCTAATGGTCACTGGCTGGATTGCAGCAAGTCCTTTTCTCAGACAGAGTTTTATGTAGTCTTAATGCAGTCCCCAGTATTAATCAATGTTTTTTATTTGCTTTTTCTTTTTTAAAAAGACAAAATTGAAGTAAGATACGCTGCTGCAAAGCAGACAAAATTAATGTGATTTCAGTCTGTAAATACAGGAGTAGTTTGTCTGCAGGGAGTTCAGTGGTGCTGCTGCATGAGTGGGACACTGGCAGTGGTCTGTCAGTTCCTGCATACAGGCAATTGGATCTGCATCCTCCAGTAGTTCCTAGAGATGCTTCCTTCGCCTCCAGACATCTTCATATTTCTCATTGCATTGAACTACAGTGGTTAGTGTCTATAGCATTGCCTATTCTATTTCTTAAATTCAGCGTCGCTTTAATTGTAATGGGAGTGGATTTTGCTTAATCTTTTTGGAAATACATTCACCTCGTTGTGCCTTTGAGTCTGTTGCCTTGGGACTTCAATGGAGATGGCTCTCAGGTTTGCTCTTCTGTGTGGAATGTGAAGCTCTGGAGTTGTAGCATACTGTCAAGGCCTTTAGGATTGTGGGCTTACTGGAGACGGAGTTCTCATTATTTGAATGTTCTAAAATATTTCAGAAGCCATCTGGACTCAGCACTTTCAGATGGTGAGGATCAGAAATGGGAGCAAAGCTTGACTGACTGGAGTAAAGCTCTTTGTGCCTTCAAGACAGTAGGTGAGAAGTGCTATACTAGCTTGTAGTATTGGAAACATGTGCCATAAAAACAGGCATTTGGTATAGTTTCTAAAAGTAATTTTTTATCTTTTGACACAGAAATTGCTTTAATTAAAAACTACTTATCATAGACAGGAAAAAAAAGGAAACTAGAATACTCCTACAATTGAAAATAAACTGTTAATTATATTAGTGTTTCTGTTCTAAGTCACATTGAGGAAACCATGGAAGCAAAGACTGTTTTAATCTTAACATCTCTAAAAAGCTACTAAATACTTCAAATTACTTCAATGTTAGGTTCTTTTTTAAAAGTAGATTTATGTTGATGATCGAGAATATGAAAGAAAGGTTATAACGGAATATTTTTTAAGCATCAGTTGTGAAAGCAGTTACAGAATGCTGGGAATTAATATTCTGTGTTACCTGCATGTCTAGAGACCTTATTCTTGCGTGCAAACAAAGCCTGTGATCAAGGCTGGATGTCATTCTTGGGTCAGCGGATTGCCCCAGCCAGGCCTGACATTTCTACTTCTCACTCCCAATATTAACTAGCAAGATTTTGCCTTTGCTGTTATCATTTTTAATTCCTGTAGGTGCCAGGCCTCTCTTTTCCCTTTTGTCTTGCTGATCATTGACTTTTCCAGAACAGATTTCCCAACTTTCTTCTTCTTTTTAATACCGCTTGAAGTAAAATCAGATGTTTCTTTGAACACTTTTGTGAAAGGAGTGAATTGCTTATGAAGACCTAACTGCTGCAAATTCCTGCTGTATTGTCTAGCTCGCTAATTTTATAGGATTTAATATTAATTTGTAAGTTATCTTAAAAAGTGGCCAATCTTCAGGTAGCAATATATTTAGCATACATATGTTACTAATGAAATAAGAAGAATCATAGAATATTCTGTGTTGGAAGGGTCCCATGTGGATCATGGTGTCCAACTCCTGGCTCCACACAGGACCACCCAAAAATCAGACCATGTGTCTGAGAGTATTGTCCAGACTCCTCTTGAGCTCTGGCAGCTCAAAGCTGTGACCATTTCCTTAGGAATGCTGGTCCAGTACCCAGCCACTCTCTGGTGAAGAACCTTTCCCTGATACCTAACCTGAATGTTTTTGATTTAGAAGCATTGCTCTTTGATTCTGTCTACGTGGTTTCCTAGCAGGGCATTCAAGCCACATGATACTGGCAACTTATTTCTTTGGCATTGACATATTTTTTCACTAAGGCACTGAGTTGAGTAGTAGATAGAAATTTGAAGTCTTACTCCTTTCTGTACAGGAGTTATTTTCTTCCCATTGGTGACCTCCCATATTCATTTTCTGTCACTGTAGATATCCAATGATGTGTGTTTAATGAGTTTCCTCTGCAAGTTGGTTCTGAGTATCCCTTTGGTTTTAACTTAAGCATACTGTTCAATAAATCTACTGACTTACGTTTGTATAACGTGTGGAGAACAAAGATTCAATTTCCTCCTCTTTGATCTTTTAGGAGTGTTTAATCGTAAAGCTATTGACTGTCTTGAGATAGGACGTCATTTATCCTCTTGAGATTTCTCCTTTCTTCCTTGTGATTTTGATGTACCTTCAGTTGAATGTCAGTTGCAGCACAGTTTGGATTGAAGAAACTGCTAAAATCATGAAGCTGGAGAGACGTAAATGTGTTTCTCTTTGCTTACTGTCTAAATGAAGGTTCTTTTCAGGAGGCATATGCAGAATAGAACCTTCCTGAAAGAGTGACAGTCCTCCTCTAAAATGACTGTTCACTGTAGCATTCATCTGATAAACAGGAGGTCAGACCAGATCAGTTCTTCCAGTTCAGGCTGGAGATTTCAGCCTTGAATGTGCATTATTGGTAGTATGTTGCCGATTTATTAGGACATACTGCAAGGAAATACATATGATTTTTAATCTCAGAACAGTTAATTTGACTTTCTGAGTGAAAAAGCAAAACAAAATAGTAACTAAAGAAAACAAACTGACCTCTTCAGGGGTTCTTCCAACCTCTTGCATGAGCTGTTTAATCTCTCATCATGATTCAGAAGTAGAACAATAGAGACCAGAAAAATTTTTCCATTTTTTAAATCCTGCTGGAGATCATTTTTTCCACACAAAGTCCGAGCTGGTGAGTCCAGAAATCTATAAGCTGTACCACGTGTTTGGATTAGATGCATCCTACTGTGCTTACTACCACAGTTCTTGCCCTTTGTCTTGAAATTTAACTTCTTCTTGCTGTAATGTGGTGCTGTCTTCCTTGAATTAAATATGGTATCTCTGTGAAAGTGCAGTGATTCCTGCTAACTATTGATTCTCATCTGACTGAAGATGCTTCCAGTAGCTGCTGGCTTCAGTGCATATGACAGAATACAGAAACAAAGGGATCAAAGTAACACATCAATTGCCAGATAATATTTTTCTGTGTGAGCTTATTTTTATGTTTGCAGTGACCGAGTAGATCATGTGTTTTTATTCATGTAGCCATATCTTCATGCTCTGCTTTTTGACTTGTTCTGGAGATGGAACAAGACAAACTTCAGATGATAATTCAAACAAGATGTGCAGAAATGAATTTTAGTTAGAGTGAGGGGAATGCCTTTTGGTTTGGAAGGATTTATGCAGTTGGCTTTGTTTTCTCTTTTCTCTTTTTATCAGTTTCAAGCTAAGCGAAACTGAGGATTTATATAATGTACAGCTCTTTTATTTCATGTCAGCTGTAAAGATCAAAAAGCAGATTGGCATTTTAAGAAAAGCCCTAATGCCATGCCCTGAAATAGGAATTATAAAATGAATTGAAATGTGTGGGACACTGAAAGAATGTGTTTTAGTTGTAAGGTTGTTTTTTGTTTTTATTTGAGAGGTGATTAGCTTTTTTTCTGGCGTTGTTCATATGGAAAACTCACAGAAAAGAAATACTCGGCTCTTCACCTCCGATGCACACAGAAGTCTCCAGTGAAATAAGTGTTGCTTAGTCTCCACTGTTCCTTGGGAGTGTGTGTTCACACACTTCTGTGTGCAGTTCAGTTAACAGCAGAGGCATCAGTGTATAAGTCCCCCAAGGCTTTCAAGAGTCTGGTCTTTATGAGGATTTTCTTCATCTTTGGTCAAAGTGGCATACCAAAATTGTTGAAAAAATTGCCTTGTCTTTCTGGCACTGGATTTTATCTTGGCAGACCTGTTTCAATTTCCAGTTTTCTACGTGTATTTTTCCATTTACTCTTGGACAGGTCACTTCTTTATGGGGAAGGAGGGAAATAATTCTTTGGTTTCTTTCTTAAAAAGAAAACAATTCTGTTCTCTGATTCTAAAATAAACATGCTTAAATACAACCATAAGCAGTAGTAGTGCTTTCAGAAGGAATGTGTTTGCCTCAAAAAAAAAAAAAAAATTCACATTTCATTGTCATTCATATGGTGGGTAACAGCCCTCTCAGTATCGTTTCTGTGTATGCTGGCAGGAGACCCTTATTAGATTCTGCTATATAAACAGAAAATGATGATAATTTATAGCTATTTAACATGCTTGCAGAACTATTTAAAAACGGCACTAAAGCACCAGTTTCCACAGAAAGAAGCTGTGGAAATTCTGATATACTTTGATTCTAGACTAAGGATGATCAAAGACAAAACATTGGTGCACTAGTTTTCTTTCAGGTGTGACTGAAGACAAAAGGGATTAAACTAGGTACTGTTGGTTCTATCTTTTGCTCACAGAAATGGCTGTTGTTGACAGCTACTTTCTTCCTGTCCTTATTGGTGGTTGCTGTTGTGTTGTTCTTGATTTTTATTCGTTTTTTAAACCACTAAACATTACACAGAGGAAACTACGGCTTTCTAGGAAAGTTCCTTTTTATCCAGTGTCTTGCTGAAAGCTTGTCGTGACCATCTGAGCTAACATAGTGACTTATAGATTGGGAATTTACCATCCTGGGTAAGTTCCAAGCAGTCTAGACCAGCCAGTTGTATTCTTCAACTGGAGCCTGGTGTTTGTTTTTTAATCTATATTTTTCTTGTCATATAAAACAACTGGAGTTTTTTGTGGCTTTGGTTGTGTTGAGTTTTTTGTTTTTTGTTTCTTATGAAGCTTTTTCTAGTTTTAGTGATACAATTTTTAAATACTACTGATCTATTTCATAGTAATAGGATCGTTATGAAGAGGTGTGCGTAAGATCAGCCTGCAGCAAGACTAAAAATGAGATTTTAAAATAAATTTAGTAGTTCAAACTACTGCACATTATTTGTTTTCCTATACTAGCTTTTATATGCTCTAATATTGCATATTCTTCCAGTAAGGAGTGGCTCACTAGTTTGCAATTCATTGAATTGTAAAAGGCTGCATTCTGGAATAATTCCTGAAATGCCTTTGGGTACTTCATTCCCCCCTTTCTCACTTTTGTGTATAACACTTCTCAATAACAGCTCTTCACCCAACATTCACAAGGTCTGCTCAGTACTGAGGGCAGGAGGGAGACAGTCAGCTTAAGTGCTGTGTAACAAAATGGAGTTGTTGCACAATTTCTTTTTGTCTTGCAGACATTCAGAAACGCGGCTGCAGTCTGGAGGCTGCTTCCAGAGGCTGCCCTGGTCCTTTAGGGCAGCTTGTAGCTTATTCTAGAGATTAAGTGCACATGAGAGACTACATGCAGTGTTGGAGACTTGGCTCGTGAGGAAAGAATATTGATGTCATCTTCCGTTACATAAAATCTACTCCAAAGTGTTAGTTTGAGCCTTAATTTTCCCAAAATATTTTTGCGGTTGAGTTGACCTCTCAATTTGGTTGTGAGCCAGAAGGAAAGTTTTTGTATATCCTGCAAAGATGCATTCATTATCCCACCACTTCCTCTGTTATACTCCAGTGTCCAAAGAAATGGAGACCAGGTGGAGGGCTTGATGGAGCTGGCTTCTTCCCTCATTTCCTAATGAGGGCAGGAGTGCATTCAGCACGCTGACCCGGGAGTTTGCAGGCTTCCATGAAATGCTCTCAGAGATGGCTCTCCGGGACCTGGGGGCAGAATGGCAGACTGTAACAGTCATTTCACACCCTCCATACATAGCTGCAAGCAACTTGTGCTCTGTGCTATAAAGCCCCACTTTGCCTCCTGCCCTGGAGCTACAAAACAAGGAATAAAACTGGAGTCAGTGCCTGATGGGCACCAAACCTGAGGGTGAAACGGAGAGCAATGAGGATATGTATTATGACAAGGAGACAGTGAAGCTTGACTGCCTGGATTGTGAGCAAGGATTACATAGTAGAGAAATGTTTAATAGCATCAGAAGAAACATATGAGAAAGGTTCCCGTGGAATTGAATTTTGTTTGACTTTTCATTTAACATTGAAGCTGCTCTAACAAATAGGCTAAGTGCTATTAATGCTAAGGAGGAAGAAGCCCTGGCACGTCATCTGTGAAAAGTCTTCTACAATCTGGTTGTTTTTGCAAACATAGTATGGCATCACCTAATCAGAAAATAATTTTTCAATAGAGTAGAAACGTACAAAAACTGAAGATTTTTCCTGTATTATTTCATTGTTTAGATCTTGACCTTGAATTTTTCCAAAGCTCCTTGTTCCCACCTTGAAAAGGGATGACACTTTACAAGGTGATAGAAGTGAAGAATTTGCACAGAGAAGTAGAAGTAGATCAGAATAGAAATCCTTACAGAGCAATGCATCAAGTAGCACAGGTGTCACTTACCTGAAGGTAAGCATGCACACCCCTTGGTTCAGGTACAGTGCCACTTGGGATGTACAGCTCTTGGAAGCATTGGGGCATACAAGTAGGCACTTGTATACTTTTCACTCAGTCTAGCTCTAAAATCTGATTCAGTGTATTCTAATAATAGTTACTTTGTATGTTGGCATTATGCATTGTCTAAGTGACCTGTACTAGATTGAGGTGGCATGAAACTGTTCCACAAATTGTTTGCTTGAGTCCCTGAGCAAATGCTATTGAAAGGAGGCTTTATTTGGTTAATTGGCTCAGCTATAGAAAAATTATTCAAACTGATTTCATATTTTCTGCATCCTGAGAACAGCAAATTTCACGTTCTAATTTCTCCGTGAATTGAGAAAGGTTTTCTTTCTTTACTACTGTTGGAGTATCGGTGTTTTAAGGATACAGGCAGGGACAGAAATAATTACAAATGTGATTTCATCTGCAGGTGTAGATGTAGTCCATTTGGCGCATTCTTCTTGTTCTTCTAGCTTCTCTCTATAAAGTCTTTTTGTAGCCTTTCCTAATGTATCAGATGTGTTAATTATGTTTCTAATGAAGCTGTTGCAATGAGTCCTGCAGTCTGTTTTGTTTCTAATGATGAGGCTGTATGCTGCCTAACTCTTGGTACCTGACTTCTGCTCCTGCTGTCTTCTGTGCCTTTCGTCCTGCCCCCAGCCTCATCAGTCTTCTGCCACTTGTGTCCCTTTCTGTTGCACTCTGGACAATGCTGGCAGTGTGTTGGCTTTGAGGAGAACTTATGATCTTGGTGCATTCTTACAAGCTGATGAAGGGATGTTCTGGGTGGAGGTGCAGAAGAGGCAAATTGTCCCACAGCTGCATATAAATAACTTTTCTTTTTGGCCACCATCTGTGTCAAGGATTGACGTTGTGCCTTGAATCCATAACTTGCCTGAAAATACTCAGGCTGGGAATTTTTTGTTTGTATACCCTGTTTTAGTAATGTGGATACAAGACGGTTCCTCTTGACATCTGCTTACCCATAGTTGCTGTGGTGCTGGTGCATTCCTTGATAATTTATGGTGGCACGTTCCCTTGCTGCTACAGCAATGTAAAGTGCTTTCAGCAGAAACAAAGTTAGCACGCAGCTTCCTTCCCTGCATTAACTTTCGATCTGAGATGCTCATACTAAAGGATTCCAAAAGCACAGAAAACACCTCCCTCTCTTCAGAAAGGTGGCTCTATGTGTGCATGACCTTCCTTTCTATTATTTCTTCTCTCTTTCTCACATGCCATTTCTAGCTGATCATTATTTACCAAAAGTTGTTAAGCAGTTTAACTGTGTCAGCTGGGAAGTGCTGTTTACAAAAGGCAAACAGTCATACAACCTGATGTTTCCCATTATTATTTTTTGTTATTTGCAGCTTAATGTAGGAGGTTGGAAAAAAGTTGTGAAACCTGTGGTGGTGGATGAAATAAGTATGATAGAACTAAATGTATAATTACATTTAGGTAGCAACTTCTTAATTCTGCATGTGGTATGGCCTCATTCCTCCTGCACCTGGGGTTCAGTACATGTAACTGATCATTCACACTGTATGTTTTAAGGGCCTCTGAGATGTTCTGTGCATTCATAACCAGTTTTGAAGTTGCACATCTGTTAAGTTAGCTATGCAGTTATGCTGTTCTAAGCTTGAAACTTCAGATAGTGCAGTTACTCCACTGGTGTACATTTCTTACGGTCAGTAATTATTTCCCTTTAGATTTAAAGGCCAGTCCAGTAAGGTCCACAGTCTGGAATGGTAGGTACATTGGCTTCAGGTGTATCAGCATCTAAATCTGTATGGGTAATTTCCTGTTGCAGTTTCTGATTGACTTCTTTTACAAGCCACATCTGCATATGTGAGGTCTGACTTCAGTGATCTCAACAGAATGTTGCTTATAAGAGGTTGGAGCTGATTATCTTGTGACTTATCATGAAGCTTATTTTTCCTTCAGCAACATTTTTATGCAGGAGTTAAACCATTCCTATAACTGTTTATAACTTTCCTAACTAACTATAATAGTTTTGAGTTCAGACTATTAGATTTACAGTATTTTGCTTGTGCGATATGCAGTATAAGAAAAAAAACCTACATCCTTTCCCAAAAGTATAGTAAGTCTAGAGATTATTTATTTATTGTTTAAATATGGTTGAGGGGTTGTAAGGAAACATGGTTGATAATACCAGTTTTGTAGCAAAAGACCTCATATGTTCAATGAGCTAGGCTATTAAGTGTATTTTGGCATTGTATCTTGTGACTTATAAAAGATGTTCCATTTCCTCATTATTATTTTTCCTTCCCCAATCCCACCTCAGTGATGGTGTCGGCATGAAGAAAATGCTGCTTCCGTAAACTGACCTGTTTCACATCCTGGATATCTGAAAAGCATGCTGATTTTTTTTATTCCAGCCTGGTGCTGAAAAGGCTCACAGTCTCTCTGTAAATGATTACAATGGGGGGAGAAAAAAAGAAATATGTCACAGAAGTATTTCTTGAGAATAGTTTCTTGGCAAAAATGGTAATAAAGTAGAAGTCCATTAGCAGTGAGCAATTTTGATTTGTAACAGCAGTAATTGTATGCGTACTGCTTGTCAGTGCATGTTCTCACATATGGTATAAAACTAAAACATTGCTATCTGAAGAGCTCTTCATTTTTGCTGATGTCCTCATTTTGTTTGAGACATCGTTTATTGGGGCACTGTGAGGCTTTCACGATGAAACCTGAAACTGGATGAAACAAACCTGAAGGTTGGATCAAGTTCACAGGAACATTTGCTGAGGTTTGTAAGTCTGGGTTGAATTTGCAGTCAATCTGTGCTCACTTACTGTGTGTCAGTAGAGCCACACAAAGTGTATTGGTTTCACATGGTTTCAGTCATTTCACACCACTGGTGACTTCAGGAAGAGCTGGACACTGGTTGTTCCTAATCCAGTGAATGTGAACCGAAACCTGTGAAAAGTAATTTTTAAAGTAAGGTGTGATTAATGGTTGGAGAGTCCCATCAGGTGGGAGGGAGGGTGGTAGAAAGCAAGAGGCTTCTTCATGCCTGGAAGTGCACGGAGGAAAGGCAGGTGTAGGCACCATCTCCAGCCGTGCTGGAGAAAGTCTCTCGTGGTCCTTTTTGGCCTGCTGTGCAAAGTACTACAGCAGTGTTGAACCACTTAATAGGATGGGGAAAAGCTGATGACTGGAAGTGCAGATGATGTAACTTCCTCTTGTGGATGCATATATGGGACCTTCAGAGAAGGTATCTTGTCAGGAGAAAAGGAATAAAAGTGTTTGAGGGTAATAAAGGGTTAAATGAGCTGTGGAACATGGTGACTAAAACTAACAGAAGGGATAATTCAAGGCAGGATGGTACACAGAGTGTGTCCAGGAAGGATACTTCAATGTGGTGGGTGGGGGCCAGCATCTCATTTTGGCAGCTGGAAAGGGAGACACTGAGTTTCTCATCAGATTTATTTCTGGACCCTTATGAGCAAATGTAAAAGGAAAGTTTCTATTTTAGGTTGTCTCTAGTAAATGTAATCTTCTGACTGATGGGCATCTCTTAAAAATCTAGATTCTTCTTCCTCAGCAGATACTTGCTGATGTTGATGTCTGCGTCCCTCTTGTAAGCTGTCATGGGAGCAAATGGCATGATTGCATGTCTGGGACGTGGTATTACTCTTCTGGGATTATGCTGCTAACAAACAGTTTCCTTATTATTTCTCTGTCAACAATGTGAAATCAGCTTAGGTAGCACTTGAAGCTGCTGAATTTTTAGTTAATTTCCAGTATGTGTGAATGTATTTGGCAAAAGAAAATTCAGTAATAAATCTGAAGTGACTCTCAAAAGATATGTCTTTATGAAGCCTGGTTTCAAGGAACCTACCATACTTGGTGCCAAAGTTGTGGAACCTACTTGCCTTTTTGGGCAGGCTTAACAGTAGGATAGAGATCTTAAAGTTAGATGAATTATTCTCATCTTCATCTAATAAGTTCTTGGCTGAGCAAGAAAGACCCTCAGGAATGCTCTGTGTGCTGGAGGAAAGGACTCAGCTGTTTTCTGGCAGAGCAGCACTGAAACAGCTGTGGAGTGACCTCATTGAGCCTTGGGAACCTAAAGGGAGCTTACAGAGGGGAGGGGAATCAACTCTTTGAAAGGGTTGATATGTGTAGGACGAGGAGAAATGGTTTTAAGTTGAGGGAAGGGAGATTTAGGTTGGATATCAGGGGGAAATTCTTTACCCAGAGAGTGGTGAGGTACTGGAACAGGCTGCCCAGAGAGGTTGTGGATGCCCCGTCCTTGGAGGTGTTCAAGGCCAGGTTGGATGGGGCCCTGGGCAGCCTGGTTTAGCATTAAATGTGGAGGTTGGTGGCCCTGCATGTGGCAGGGGGGTTGGAGATTCATGATCCTTGAGGTTCTTTCCAACCCTGACCATTCTGTGAACCAGCCTTGACATGCAAGTGTTTTAGGAAAGCGGATTTCCATTATTAGTGGTCCATTATTTCCATTCTTAGTGGTCGTAAGCAATTTGTGTTCTGTTCATATCATCTAATGCAAAACTCTGTATGGACACTAATGCTTCCTCTGGTTCATCCTTAAGGAATTCTCTAAACACCTATGGGAAATTAAGTGCTGTGCTGTAATGCAGCTTCAGCACCCTGGGAGTTGTAAAGAACAGGGTAAGACAGAAGCAGTTCTAAGGAGAACTTGATGTAAGAAGCATTGCCCAGAAACTTGCCAAATTCAGTCTTCCTTCTCTTCTCTTTAATATCTTATTCCCTGAAGATACTGCATGCTGCATACAAATGTACACAAGGTTTGTGGAGTTGGGATTGGGTATCCCATGGTAGTGGTGATGGGGAGCAGTATCTAAAAGGGCGAATGCTCTCAGCCTGGAGCAGTGGGCAGTGTGCATATTTTGTCTGTAACCAAACATTTATGCTAACTTTTCAACAAATGGTTCACATTAGCCAAAATATGGCTCTGTTTTCAGATGGCAGACTCTGAAGACACAGCTAGATAATTATATGAACAATTACTTTGAAGTATCAAGCCTGGAAACTGTACATATATGTAGAAGGTATACTGAGAAGTCTTCTTCATGAGAACAGCAGTTCCCAGAAGGCAGCATTTTTGTGGTTGCTTGTGTGGTGCAGCTTTCAGGAGAATGAAGCCAGAGCCCTGAAGAGGAATGCAGTCAAAGCAGCTCAGAGTTGTGAGCTAGTCACCATTAGCTTTGGCATTCTGGCATCCTCAATGCACGTTTGTGTTCTTTTTCCTCCTGGTCTCTTGTGAAAATGAAAATAACACAACTCAGGATGTACCTCTGTGAGTATTTGTTTCTGAATTACTTCAGAACATTTCTGATTCTCAGTGTATCAAATCAGTAGGGAGGGACATGAGGTTTTGCAATTGATTTGCTGAGATGCTGTGTGATTTAGAAAGTGTCATGTAGGTTAAGAGAAGGTGTCAGGATATTAAAGACTTCCTGCTGTGAGGTAAAGGATCTCATAACAGATAGGGGAAGAGAGCAGAGGGAGAATAGAGTAGAATGCAAAGAAGTCATATTTGCTCTTCACACATCTGTCCATGCATTGCAACTTAGAGACTGAGAATCTGTATTTTAGCACACCTTTAGGTGAGCTACAGGAGGAGGCATTTTGAATGGAATCTTTTCTGGTGTCCCACGTTTGTTGAAGATGCTGTTTGGGTCACAGTTACTAAAGAAAGATTGCTGACAGCAGCCAAGTTAAGATGGATGTACACTTCCAGTTCTTCTGTAGGGATGAAATGGGAAATGTTTAATACACAGGTTAGACTACTGGTGTAATAAATATTCACAGTAGCGCATAAAACACCTAAAATGTATTTTTCATCAAGTATTTCCTCTGTTGACCTAGCACACGTTTCAAACTGCTCTTTCCTAGCATCATTATCAGACAGGTGGTGATGTGCATTTCTCTGGTCGGTGTCTGTTTCTGCAGCATATTGAGAATTACCGTTAATAAGTTAATCAAATACAAATATGTTAATTTAATCTCAATGAAACAGATGTTACTTTAAATTCCCTAATACATAATATAGAGATTAGTTTTCCAAGGCTGGACAAGATGAGCAGTGCAATGTGAATTAAACATAGAAATTTCCACAGTCTTAAGTGGAGACAGCCGTGGTTTATAAGGTTTGGTTGACTTTCCTTCCTTTAACTGTTAGTTTTTCTGCACATCTGCTTTTGTACTGTGTGGTTTGAACAAGAAACAAAGTTTTCGAGGTGTTCTGTCAAGGCATTCTTTCTAGTAACAGCCTGCACAGAACCACGCAGTACCAACAGCCATGTGAAAATGTCTGTGCTGGGAGACCTACTGCACATTTCAGAGGTTTCATTTTCATTTATTTTTTTAACACTTTAGAAAACAGGAGGTCGTTTCAACAAGCATAGATAATGAAATTCCTAGGTCTTGCCTTTATTTGAACACAGGACTTATGTACCTCCTGCTCTGTTCATCACTGTTGAGAGATCCAGTTTGCAATTTAAAATACTGTCATTTGAGTGGAATTGCTTGTACGTGTCATTCATGTAATAGCTTGGGCTTGCTGGCTCCCTGAACCTGCCATTTGTCAGAAAATGGGCATTCATGAACTTGAACGTATGGTGTGTATAAAATACCACCAAATTTCAGCTATGCACATTTCAAAGTCACATTCCAAGAAAATAGCAGAACCGATTTGTATTCAATTTTTATCATTTAATTTCTCATTTTTATTTTCTGTTTTTAGTGGTGTTAGTTAAAAGCCTTAGAACACCATTGTACATGCTTAATATATTATCCTTTGTTCTGTGGAATTAGTTGATTTAAAATCCCGTTGACAGTGTATTTTAGTCCAGATGGTCTCAGCTTTGTGTAATTTACCTTTCAATGTATGTCTTTCCAGCTGGGACAACTCTGCTTTGGGTGAAATTTGCATAGACATCAGATATTTGCTACATGCCTGGAAAGAGAAGTGTGACCAAGTTTTGGCTTATGCTAATACTTCGCTGTCACCACATGTTACTACTAAAGCAACACAAAAAGAATTACACTTTTCATTTGTTCTCAGCAGTTAAATTATGAGTCTCTGCCTTATAAAGATTAGATAGTTTTCAGTGAGCTCTTTAGCGCTGATGAAGCTGGCAGTGCTTTAATCGTGAAATTGTTTCAGGTTGTTAAAATACTGCCGTTCTTGTTGAACAAATTAAGTTATAAAATAGTGAATACACGCACCAGGCATTTCCAGACTTCAAATAAATTTTCAGACAGAACAAACTAAAACATTATGGGAATTCGCTTTTTAATACTATTTTTTATTCTACCTCTATTTTTTTAGAGTAGTTTTAAAAGATTAGACATTACTCGTTCTAAAATACTGCTCATGCTATTCTTGTAAATGTCCCAATAACAACAATAATTAATATCCCCGCATTTGCATTTTAAACCACTCCATTTCCCTAGCCATTTATTACTTGGATATAAAAATTCATTCCTAGTCAAAACTTGGCACAAATTCTCTGAATTCCATACTTTCTACCAGATGTAAAAATAATAGTGAAAGAATTCAGGGTTTGGGGGATTTTTTTTGCCCCAATTAAAGAGTTCAATAAAGCATGAGTTAAATTTTCTCCTTGTTATGATAAATTCTTTTTATTCTTAGAACTTCAGAATTGCTCTGGAAAAAAAGAAAATTGAGGAAGCGGAGGGATGGTGTAAGGGAGAGGATGGAAGGATTGAGCTCATGATTATAATGAAACGCCATCTTTTGCCCTGCAGTGTGTGGAATACCACCAGCTCCTCGGTGATTTCAAGGGAACCGTGGCTTTGCATAATGGCTGCTGTTCAATTTGCCTCAAGAGTGGAGGTGGATCATTGGCCACAAGCTGTGTTGAGTGATGATTGCATCCATCTGTAAACGGTTCTCAAGTGATGTAACCATGCTGAAGTTCTCCAGAGGGATGGTTGGTCTGGAACAATGCATTGTCTGGTCTTTCCTGAGAAAGGCTATCTTAAAAATTTCATCTCTTATGAAGGTCTTGGTTCACCCAAATCAAAGCTTACTGTGAAAGCTGATAGGTTTTTATTGAACCTTCAGGAAGGCAATGTTTCAAGTTCAGGGTGAAGTTTCTGGAGACTTATTGAATGACTTATTGAAAATGATACTTGATGAGATGCAAGGTTTTATTCTGTTTTTGCTGTGGTAAATTTTAGGAAATCTACTTTTGACTGGGGGGGGGAAAATGAAGAAATGTTGAGATTCTTCAGAAATTGCCAGAAATACGTCTTGCTTTATATTAGTGGCTACACAGAAGCCTCCAGCATGTGACGCTGGTCTGAGTGGTTGGTTCATTCACACAGAGCTTGAGGAACTGTTTTCATGCTGGGTTGGTAGAAGTTGGTAGAAGTCCATTATTATTGATTCTGTATTAATAAATCAGCTCTAGTGAGTCTAGTTAGCTTTTCTTTCAAGGCCAACGTCAGTTCATGCAAATGTTCCATCTATGTCTGCCATTGATGGGCTTGCACAGTTGCGGCAGTTTTTTGTCCAGAAGTGCAGGTATGCCCAAGGCATGGGTGCAAAAGTTGCACCTAACTCATACAGTTTTTCTTTTCAATTACTGCATGTTGCCACCTCGCAAGGAGAGGAAGATGAACAGTGGTGAGTAATAACGAGAAGAGATTTGAAACTTGCTGTTGGTCA
This sequence comes from Lagopus leucura, assembly GCF_019238085.1. NCBI lineage: Eukaryota > Metazoa > Chordata > Aves > Galliformes > Phasianidae > Lagopus > Lagopus leucura. The sequence goes on from NW_024962334.1 coordinate 18,572,153, forward strand.
CTGGGTATCACCAGCAATGATTTTTGCAACATTTTGACTGTGTTCCATGTTGAATTGAGGTTTCGGATCTGTCTTAGAAAGTGACATTTCTGAAAGCTATAAACATGTCACTGTGTCCTGCTTCTATGGCAAGAGGAGCAGGGAGGGAAGGGATCAGACTGTGGCACTGGAGGAACGTGCCCTTCATGGAGGGCACAGTCTCTGCTGCCCAAGTCACTGCTGCTTGCTTGTGTGGAGATGATGCTCACCCTGGATGACTGATCGCCTTGTGTGAAAGGGAACACAGGTCTGGTAGGGCTGTGCTATCCTGGCACTGTCATAGACAGCATAAAATACTCATTAACTGAAGTGCGTAAGGATTTAGGCTGTCATTGAGACTGACGAAGAAAAAAAACACAACACGACACCCTTGTCTTAAATATGTAAATACTGGCATACAGAAATAGTAATTGAAAATTTATCACAGAAGGGAGAGTAGTTTGCAAGGCAGTGCCTCGTCAGAATGACAAAAGAACAGGCATGTTTTGTAACTTGAAACTCAGGATTCCTTCCCATTTCTGTCTCTCGTGGTTAGAATTCTTCACTCTTGCTAGCTTACAAGTCCACAGGGACTTTTAAAACTACTTATTCAGACTTTACTGTTTTGGATGTACAAGAGTTAGTTGCATTAAGCTGTAGCTTGGAAAAAAAACGAAACCATTTTTATAGCATTTTTAAAATAACTTTATTAAGGGATAGCATAAAAGATCACAGTTTCTCTGTTTTTACAAGCCTGCTTTGAAAAGATAATAAAGCTACTACACAGGACATGTATTAGGCTGGTGATTAATGTGTCTGTGTTACAACTCTGAATGCTCTGAAACCTACTTTATATTGGAATGAATGAAAATGTCACAACAGAGGAGGAGTATAGTGCAAGGAAAATAATGTAAGCTAGTCTCTCACAAGGTAACATTTTACACATAGCAGCTTGGTAAACTGTTTTGCTTCCCGTATGGGGATCTCAGGACTTAACATCAAAGAGGAGGTCTCTTTTGATAGAGTAATTGATAGAGTCTGGGTAAAAGAATTACCCAGACCATAGCAGGAAGGTGGGACTTTTTGACTGTACCAAAGAATACAGTGGAAGTTTTAATGTCATTTTTCTAGGATAAATCACAGATCTCTGTATTTCAGGCCCTTGAATTTTGCATTAGCTTGATTTCAAGATAAAATCCAGCACTGAATATCTAAGTAAGTATTGGTATTGTGGGAGGGAGAAGCTAAAACAAGATCTTTTTCCTATAGGAAAGGAAAGGCATCTGTCCTCTTTCAGACAACAGATTATTAGGTTGGAAGTGATCCCAAAAAGCTTTTTAGTCCAGCCCATTGCTCAAACTAGGATTAACCTTAAAGCTGGGTGGGTAAGTTTGATCAGGACTGTGTCATTTTATGCAGCCTTTTTTCAGTACCTAACTGCTCTCATAGCAAAACCATTTTTCTTCATACACAACTGAAATTTTCTCTACTACAGCTTGCAGATCTGTTTCTCCTGAGTGCCATGTAGAAGGGAATGAGGGGTTCAGACTTGTTTAACACAAGCCAGGATGTGGCCATTCTGTCTTGCTGCCCTGCAAGCCTCGCTGGCTCTTTTTGCTCCTTGACCACCAGAATCCACAGGGGATTTTCCAAAAAGCTGCTGTTCTTCAGCCAGTCTGCAGCCTGCATCTCAGCATAGGCTTATTCTGTCCCAGGTACAAGACTTGGCAGTGGGTTTTGCCAAGAAACCTGCTGGGAGCAGTGGGCGAGCCAGCCTCTTTCAGAAGAAAGCACACCCTTTAATGAAAGGCAAAGCTAGGATTGCTTTACAGTGCTTGGTACAATTTATTAAAAGTTCCCGTGTTCTGGCAGAGCTGCAGAGGGACTCCACCAGCTGCGGCTTTTTCCAGATTTCAAGGGAAATTCTGTAGACAGCAGAACGTTACAGAAGGAAAGCTGGGACTTTATAAGGGATCAGTGGGAGAAATTCAATACCCTCCTGTCATTCTCAAGTTGACGTCCTGTTATATAGCAGCTATAAAAGCTGTGTTTGAGCACAGCAGATTTCTGAAGCAGGACTGTGATTACAGTTCACTATTTGGTTTAAAAGAAGAACTGTCTTTTGCAGCGTTAAGTTTCTTCTTTTCTATCATCAATTCTTTGCGTTTCCTAAGGCCTTACTGCAGTGTTCTGTAATAGCACTGCTGTAGTTTAGGTAAGTCAATAAATAAACAAAAGATGGAAGCTCAGACGGTGATAGATGACAAGATGTGGCTTGCTATTAAACACCAGAAGCTGGACTACCAAATTTTCAGTTCGCATCTAGCCGGGGTTTCTGAGAGGGATTTTCTTTGGGTAGCACTCCTCTTGGGACTCAGTGACTAAGAACAGCTCAGGTCATCTGGTGAGCTTATGTCTTCAGTGATGTATTTCAATTACAGATGTAACCACTAAGTATTTTAGTAAGTGTATCACTAATAGTTTTTGAAAAGACTTGAAGGATAAGGGCTGTATGTTCTCCCAGGCAGTGAACTTAACAAACACATTGTTTTGCTATAAAATTCTTTGTGTTTGTGTATACTTGCTCCGTCACTCTGCAGAGGGATGACTCTGCGGCCAATTCACAGGCTGCAGGCAAGGGTGTGTGGTCTACAGCAGTGTGGGAGGAGGTGGGTTGAAGACAAACTTTCATGTATGCATTCTGCTACCAAGGGGAAAGGCAGCAGTAAACCAGCAAAGGCCTGACTGCCTTCAGAGCTGGCTCTTTCGTTTCCCTTCTGCAGCTGAGGAATCTCACACCCTTCTCCACCTCTCATGTAACAATACAGATGCAGTGTTAGAGAGCAAATGGAGCTTTGCTAATAGGATTCAAGTCTAAATGGAGAAAGCATCCTGCAGAGCCTGCACTGTAGATTTCATTGCCTGATATGCATCATGTGGAATACAAACCGTGTTGGATGTATGCATTATAATGTATATAAAAATAAATCAAGCAGAAAGATGAGTAGGATGGTATTTTTGGAATAGATCAGCACTTCTAGGTGCCAAACATGGTTACAGTAATCTCATATTTAAGGAGTACAAATTGAAACCTGATTTGAATGTAGCCTGACAGTAAAAGTACCTTGATTAATGCAGCTATAGTTGATGAACAAATTCTGCTCTTTGCTACAGGGTGATGTGAATCAAGTGTTTTTATCATTTCTTTGGAATGCACGTAAGCATAAGGGAATAGGGGACTCTGTATTGTGTTAGTCTAATCTTTGATGTGAGACTTCCAGATAGATACGCTTTCCACAGGAATGTGAAAGATACCTGGTTATAAGACTTTCATATTTCCTCTGTTTTGAATAGCTTTGTGCTATCTAATATTTTTGGGTCAGCTGTGCTGGAGTGTGTAAACTTCTACAGAATTATCACAGTAACTACCTCCACTTTGAAAGGACGAGAAGAACTTCTGTTTTTATGTCAAGGCAAAGTGGTATGGAATCTTCCAGTTGGTGTTCAATTTTGGCTGTTTCAGGTATGATGGTTATGCTCGCAGAGGTCTATAACAAGGGAAAAAACCTGGCGGTTCCACAGAGGAGGAAATTAGACAACGGTTAAAGAGCAATCAAGAACATTTTCTTTGCAGGGAAACAAAGAGTAATTATAAAGGATAATCACTAAAAGTTAAGTGCAGCCTGAGAGAATACCAGACCATGTGAACTTGTGAAACACTTGATTTCAATATTTACTGTACTAATTTGACAAACTATTGGCACAAAGAGCAGGTCATTACACTAAGCTCACTTAGGAAAGAAGAAATCACGCAGCACTGAAATATCTTCTTTCAAAGCTCTTTTCAAAAATATTATTTAAAATTTGGGAGTTAGTTCATTCCATTTGCAGCTGGGACTGCAATGTCCTTGATTCATTTCAGAGAACCATCGTGTCTGAACTAAGTGTTCCTCTCTGCTGTGGGACTGTTTCAGAGGATGTGTTATTGGAAGAATGTTATGCAACTTGATATAGACATTTGAATCTGTTCCATCTTCTTGATTTATAAACTGACACAATCTTAAAGTTTTTCATATATAGTGAAATGAACTAGTTTCACAGCATTTGGAATCATTTAACTGAGCAAGGAGCTTAGCCTACAAACTTGTGTGCAAAACTGGGCAGTGTTTTAGGTCTGCTTCACGAGTACGAGCATTGGTTGTCAGTCTGTTATGGTCTTTAATCCTACAGGGTGCTGTTAGAATGTCTTGCATTCTTAAAACAGAATAAGAAAAGAATGGCCCAAGTGGAAAACAGAACTACATTAATAAGAACTACATTGGACACAGATATATGGCTGGAGGAAAATGTGGCAATTGCATGAGGATTGTTTTGTTTTTAACCTCACAACTAAGTTGAAGTATTTAGTGTCCACTTCTTGGCTTTTTTTTTTTCCACGTGTGCTTCATGTTTCCTGTCTGTCCTATAAGCTTTTTTTTTTTCCTCTTCTGTTTATGGTAAGAAAAGACGTTTACTGCTATCATTCATTTTGGAATTATTGTGAATAATTCATCAGCCTTCTCACTTCCTTAAGGGTTATGTGAATCTTACCTACTTAAGAGTAGCAAATGCACTTGAGGAATAGGTTGAACAAAAATGCTGTGAAATGGCAGCACTTTTTCTCTTATTAATTTTCTGTTCTTCATGCTGCACACGTTTCCTTTTAAGGAGCTGATGACGTGGGAGTACTGGGTTGTCAGAGATGCATAAGAGTATCTCTCCAAAATACAACACGTCGCAGTTTAGCTCTGGCTCTGTTTCGTAGAATCCTTGGAGTTGGAAGGGATCTTTAAAGGCCATCTAGTCCAACTCCCTGCAATGAGCAGGGACACCACAGCTACATCAGGTTGCCCAGGCCCTGATCCAACCTTGCCTTTAAAGTCTCTAGGGACAGGGCATCAACCACATCTCTTGACAACCTGTTCCAATGCTGTTTAAACATCCATATCCTTGGTAGCAGGACTATGGAAGATGTAGCTCAGTGTACATTCTCCAAAAATCTCATTTCACACAATTGAGAAAAACTTAAGTAATTCTTGTGCCCAACTTGTACTTCTAGAAATAAATGGTATTACGAACGTGCATCAGATTCTTAAATGACAGATCTTTGACCAATGCTGCATTGTGCAGAGCCTGATGCTTTTATCAACTGCAGGCAGCCAAAAGGTAGCTGGTGTGGAGTGACTAGTGCCAAAATCAGAGCAAACTTTTCCAATTTGCAATCTCTAGTGTAGCGTCTGGGTGTGTGTTATAAAATTCTTGGACGGTGTTCCAGTAAGAGGGGTCCCTGAAAAGCTGTGAGGGAGCAGGAAGATTGAACTGCACTGAAGAGTTTTGAACTTGTTTTTCTTTACCCTCGTTAGTATTATGTGTGCATAACGTTGTAATGGAGGCAGTGCTCTATGGTGTGAGTTTGCAGGATAGTTCTGGAGTGCAAGCTGTATTTATCTATGAAATATCTGTATGCTCAAGTAGATGCATTTTGCAGAATCATCATCCTGTTAGATAATCTCTTTGGGTGAGAGGTTACTTGATTTTCATGCTTCTCGTTCTTGTTTGCATTTCTTTTCTCTGTCTTAATAAGTTACCAGAGAAAGGTGTCCTAGAGCCTGAATCCTCCCCTGGAGGATGAAATTTGTGATTTAGGTGAGGCAGTGGAAGAGAGTTCTTTATTGTTTCAGGCTAATTGATGCTCTTCTGCACCAAGTAACTCAGCTTTATAAATTCTTGAAGCAGTCATTCTTTGCCAGCACTTCTATTTTCATGTATGTATTAATTACTTCACATATCTTAAGAATAGATGATGGGCATCATACTGAAGACTGAAAACAAAGGATGGCTCCTCTCCCTTGGGTCAAAATTACATTGCTGTCCATTTCTGATGGGAAATAAACACCTAATCCTACCATTTTGGGTGACCTGTAGGGTCCATTAGCAGGGAAAGTCAATAAAATGCATCACAATTAACTATGTCTTGTTGATCTCCCACTGACTAGAGCTGTAGTGGATAATTGTCTAGTGGTGGGAGTTTTGCCATGACTAGCTTTATCATTTTGTCAGTTAGCTAATAAAAGGTCACCAAAGGTACAAAGAATCCGGGATTTACATATGGCAGATAAGAAAGCATCATGGGAAGTCTGCTTTTGAGATGGCCCCATGCGTTTGTTGCAATTGACACCCATGCTGTGATTCCATAATTGACAAGAAATGCTATTACTAAGCGGATCTGCTGAGATAATTAGGATTCAGGGTTGCATTTTTAATCTGACTTGAGTCAGATAATTTATCACAGCAGTAGCAAGCTGTCAGGGTCACGCAATAAATACTGATTACGGATGAATAAAGATTAAGTGCAGTCTGCAAAAGAATTAGGCCAAGTAGTGCTTAAGAAACATTTTATTTCAGTATTTACCATGCTAATTTCATGTAATATTGGCAGGAGGATCATGTCTCTAAAATGAACTTATTTATGAAAGAAGAGATAATACTGTGCAGGAGCCTCTGCTTTGTATCTGTTGAAGTCTTACATTTCATTCCTAATTGATTACAAAGAAATATTAATGTTGAAAAATCTTCCATTCCTATCACCACCACAGTAATTTGACACTTGGAAGAAAAAAATATTCTATCCTGGAGGCAGACCTAATTTATTAACATTAGTAAGATACCGTGCTTTTAATTTAACACAGCTCTTGTTTTTAGTTCACACACGGACACACTCTATGGCACTTTCATTTAATTAAAGAAACCCATCTACTAAAACACGCTGCATCAAAATGTGTTTTTGAAGGCAGTTTACATGGGCAGGTATATTTCACACAGCACACTTGCATGTTCACCTGTATCTTCTTAATGGTACAGAATCAAATGAGAACATTAGCGTTTATGAACCTAGTGTAATTTCCTGACAAAAGCTAGCCCAGAGATGAGTCATTAATTGATATATGCTGTATTCAAAAGGAATTTCAAGAGTTTCTGAGATGCAGTAGCTACCTAGAGAATGTGTTTATCCTAGTTAGGCTTCTCATGCCTCTTTAACAATACAAAGCAGTTTTAGCTTGCATGTCTGGGTGATGTGTACTATTCCTTATATTGCTTTCCTTCTCTTTTGCAAGGTCTTAACTTACTATTGTTCTTAGTAAGAACTCCTTAAATAAGTAGTGTGCTCTTATCAAAATGTCTACAACTTACTATTTTCCACTCTGCTCAACTAAAGAATGTGTTTTGAGATTAACAGGCTTGCATTTTAAGGTCCTTTCTGATGATTTGTGGCACTGAATATTTCATGCAGAGCGGCTGATGTTTCCACTTCTTGGTTGGCAGCTCTCATGGCTCACTCATTATTTCATTGGAAGTGGTGCTTGTGGTCTTTCTTTATAACGATAGCACTTTAATAATCATCTATTTAAGGAGAGCATTAATTACAGTGAAATTCCTTCTGGTAAGATTGAAAGAATGAAGCATTGATACTGTAAAAAAGAAAAACACTAACCAACGTCAAAAAATGTTATCAAATCTTAGATATGTTTAAGGGATAACTGTAAGGAATGTAAGATATGTTGAGGTATCTTTCAGTTCCAAAAAGCAGGTGATTTTCAGTTGTTAAACCTTAATTATCTGTGAGCATACATTCTCTTTTAAATGGGTGCTCAGCTCTCTTTTTTTTTTTTTTTCATGAGATACTCTGCTTTTGTTTTAGGAGAGAGAAGGGGAGGCAGTTTTCACTGTGTGAGAGCAAGGATTTGGATCAGGGGTTGTGGCATTCCTCAGTGTTGACTGTGTAAAGCCTAGTTAGAAAATGTTTTTCCTTCAAGTCGTGAAAATATTGAGACATTTGGAAGCTGCATCAGGAGCAATGTCACTTGTATGTGGAGAATAAAGCATTTAAATGGCTCTGTCCCGGGGCAAGTTTATCTTGTGGTCAGGCACTTGAAATAAAACTTGTATGGCACTGACTCTTCTCCTATACCTGCATTAGTTTTTAATCCTTTGAAAGACCTGAATGTAAGCAGTGCTGTGTTATTTGTATGACTGCCAGAATGACATTCCCATAATGTTATTTGAAGATTATTTTCTAGGTAATGAAGCGCCTTGCTATCCCACTTCAGTAACAGGGAGCAGGAAGATGTATCACTGTAACATTCAACCCTTTGCTTGTGGAAACAACTTGCTATGTGTAAGACTCTACTGTTGCTTGGGCCACAGGATATTAAAGCCAAAATTGAGGCCAACAGGGAGAGCAGAGCACAATGCTGACTGCAGCACATAAATAGCTTGTACTTTTGCCATTGGTCTGCGAGTGCTGAGGACCACTGATGTAAGATACAGGCTGAAAGCTTTTATGGACCCAGCAATCTCTCTTGCCCCAGTCTGGTTAGAGTTTTCAAATGAACATTGTTAATGCATTGTTAATTTTGTGTTAATAATGTAAACAAATCCTGGGGAGGTGTGAGTTTAAATCTACACAGTGAAAGAGCTGTGTTTGCAAGCAGGTTGGGAATCACATCTGCTCAGAGGGCATTATTTAGGAATTTGGTTTCAAATAGTTCCTTTCATAGTCTAAGTACAAGGGACAGTGGCTGGAGTTGTGCCTGGAATAAAATAGGAAAGAGAAGGAGGCCACTCCCAGCAGCTCTGTGCCTGCAGGCCCTCCGGGCAGTGCTTTCCATGGGCTGCACCTGGAAGGTGGGCAGAGGTGGATACAGAGGGAAAGGTGCCCAGTGCCTGGGTAGCTAAGAGAGCGTGCTGGGTCAGGTCTGGCTGATGGGAAGCTCTGTCTGTGGGCCATTCCCTTGCGGTGCCCTCACCTCATTCACACAGCTCATAGTCAGCATTTGCTCAAAGCAGACCATAATTCACATGGGATGTGTGAAGTACACTGCTCTTGGCAAAGGGGGTCAATCGCATGTCCACGGTGACTTTGCTGTCAGCATATGCTCATCTTCTCTGTAAGATCTGGTGTGGACAACATGAGGTTTTGTAGCTAATGAGCTGAGCAACATGCATCACCTGTAGCAATATTGGCAGAAGATGTGATATCAACCTCCCTTTTGCTGTGATAATCTATTTCTAATGTAGCTCCTACTGCAGTAGAGCTTACTGAAACCTATTACAGCACTTACAGGCCTGTTTGTCAGAAAGGTGGTTTGGTTTTGGTAGCTCCTTGTTAATTTATGAACAAGGAAGAAAAAATATGTTGTTAGGTCAAAGAGATTGCATTTCTCTGTCTTCTGTAGTGGTCTCACACTGACTAATTGATGAAGTCTTAAAAGTCTTAAACTTACTTGATACCATCTGTCACAACAAATTAATTCCTTATAAAATAATAGAATAAAATCAAAAGCGACTTGTGCTTGTTTGTGTTCCTCAGTAGGAACAGGCTTTCATCACGTTTCTGAACACCATTCAGTCATCCTACAGCATAGGATTATTGTAAAGTCTTAAAAGGTCAAATGTGTTGTGGTTGGTTCTTTCCAGAGGCAGCAATAGCAGTGCTGTTGCAAGAGGCATTGAGACTCATTTGTGGCAGGGTGTGGGGCAGTGAGTTTAAGTGAAGGGAGTGAGGTCAAAAGAAATAAATGAAGTCAAAGAGAAGATTAGGTCTCACTTAAAGGCTAGCAAAGGCTAGGAAGAGAACAGCTTTGAGTGTTACATGGAGTTTAAATGAGCAAAGAAGAGAGCTGTCTGAGACAGTCACATAATTAGCAGAAGAAACAAGTGTTCTCCTGAGTCTAGCAACTGCAAGAAAGTTCTCCACTGTAAGTTTTAGTGATCTTGATACTTCCATTAGGCTAGAAAATAGAAAATCTCCATCTGCCTGCACTTTCATGCTTTGAAACTTCACCAGTGGTGGCTAGGTTAGATGGTTTGTCACAGTACTTTAAAATGCTTTTGAAATTCTCTTGTCCGTGATGTGTTTGAAATACAATATCACGTAATTACAGAATGGAAAAATCAGGAGTATAAATGTATTTAGCAGAGGAATCCACGCCCTTTGATTCATACAGTACTGTGAGCTGTATGGAAATCTAAATGTGAATAAATATGTATCAGGGTTTGGTCAGCCAACACGCAAGACTTGAAGAAACGCTGTGCTACAATTTTATAATGCATGTCACAGCTGTATAAATAGGAGGAGGATCTGTAACATCTTAAATGACTTTTTGCACTATTTCAGATGGGCCTTAGGTGGTGCTGTTGCATTTTTTGCTTTCAGCTTCTGCTGTTTTTAGAGCTTCAATCATTTTTATTCTGCTTTGCTTTCTAAATCTTACCAGGAAACTAAGAATAGTTGGCTGCACTGATATTTGTAAAATTTATGAAGGTGGAGCACTAAAATGTAACCACTTGTAGGTGAATTTTGTTTCCTAATTTGAAACACTTTAGCACCTTTATATAAGAACAAAGTAATATCGAACTTTGTTCATAACATAAGGAGTATTTTGTTCTACGTGTGTTGTTTTGCCTAACGGTGTATATGTGTGGGTATAAAAGTAAATTAAAGACACAAGATTGAGTAAAACCTCTCCGAAATTAAGCTCAACATGTGGGATTGATGCTGTAAGTTCACAAGTCTTTCAACTTTCCATATGGCTAATTAAAATGAAAAAAGTGGCTGAATTTTAGAAAAGAAATGTGTATGTCACATTGGCAACTTGCAGAGTGCCTCCTCTGTTTAAGCCTCCTCTGTTTAAGGACCTATGCTCAATTTTACATTCAATTTCCTGCCCTTATCTTCCTTATGCCAGCTCACAGTGTGGTTCATTGGAAAACAGTTTGCTTTTTTTAAAAAAAATAAAACTTTTTCTTTTTTCATTGCATAAAAAAAAAAATTCCCATGAAGGTTTTTTCCACTACAACTGCCTACCCTTTATGTTGTGCAGTCTGCCAAGCTTGCCAAAACTCAGCAGGTAGCCCACATGGTATGCATGTCTGTGTGAGAACGCTCCCCTGATGTGGACAAGATGTTGGTTGTAAAATGAAGCCAACATCTTGTCCACAAGTGTGCAAAAAAAAAATCCTCAATCTGGACAGACGTCTTTTTGTAGGCTGAATGCATTGACTGTACTAATTCAAAGACTAAACCTTTTAAAAACAGACAGAAATAATTATATGGTTACAGTACCAACAATTCTATCAGTAGTGGCAAGCAACAGATGTATTTATTAATGTGAGACTATTTGGTTAGACTTTTCCTTTCATTGTATTTTCAGTAATTCTGTTGACATCTTTAACTTCAGGGCTTTTATCGCTTCTATTTTAGTCTCTACATCCTAGACAACTAATGTAACCCTAAGACTGGGAGCTAGCAAGAATGATACAGTAATTAAGTAGATAAGTGCTGTAGGTTCAGCCTGTAGCTAACCCAGAACTCCCTTCAAAGTGGATATTTTTACTCTCTACCTATGATGTGTGCATATCAGGGGGAGAATACATAGCCGGAGAAAGCTGGTAGTGACAGACTCTTAAATCAGGCTCCCTTATGCTGAACTCTGACATAAATGCTTGAGGGAAAGCTGGTTGCATAACCAAAACAGAAAACAAAAAAGCTCTGCAGGGTTATTCCCTGGATCTTTGCATGCCTCATATTTTCCAGACTAAAATTGTCAGAATGTTCTGACAACTTTAGAACTCGGAAGTACGAAAGCTAGATTTTCCTATGTGAACATATCAAAGCACTGACACAAAATTTGAGGCTAAACTTTGGTACTTTCACGTATTTTATGCTGAATTGTGGAAGTGGACAGAGTTTGGTTTAGTTTTCACTTTGATCTCATTAATTTAGATTTGTAGTTTAAATTTTCACCTCTCAGATTTTGACTGTATATATATATATTTTTTTTTAAGTTGAAAGTGTTTGAATAGCCCAGGTCTGCCTAAAACTGTAGTTTTTCTCTGATCCATGTTAAGGATTTTTCTACCTTTTTCTCAGAAATTTAAAATATCATATTATCATGTTAATGCATATAATGACCAAGTTCTATCTTCAATTAAGATAAAGACCAAAGCTCACAGTGATCCACAGATCACTTGCTGAGCCCAGTAGGGTAGGTTTGCTTTGCTTTAAAAAGCATCTTTCCATAGGATGTGATAGCACGTATTAGAATTGTAGAATATCCCAGGTTTGAAGGGGACCCACAAGGATCATTGACTGGCTCCATGCAGGACCACCCAAAAATCAGACCATATGTCTGAGAGCATAGTCCAGATGCTTCTTGAACTCCATCAGCTTGGTGCCATCACCACTGCCCTGGGCAGCCAGTTCCATGCCCACTGCTCTCTGGTGATCAACCTTTTCCCGACACCCAACCTGCCCCTCCCCTGACACAGCCCCACGCTGTTCCCTGGGCCCTGTCGCTGTCAGACAGCAGGGCTCAGTGCTGCCTTCCCCTCCCTGTGAGAGCTGCAGCTGCCATGAGGCCTCCCCTCAGCTCCTCTGCTCTGGGCTGAGCGCACAAAGGCACTTTAGCCACTCCTTACACATCTTGCCCTCTAGACCCTCTGCCATCTTTGTAGCCTTCCTTTGGACCCTCTAATAGTTTTATGTCCCTTCTGTACCATGGTACTCAAGACTAAGAACTGGCTCTAAAATAGAGCCCTGCGGAACACTGATGCTGCCCGCCAGGCTGATGTAGTTCTGTTTGCTATAACCCTTTAGGCCTGACCTGTCTGCCAGTTGTTCACCCACTGCATTGTGTTTTTGTCTATCTGTATGCTGGACAGTTTGTCTAGAAGGATTATGTGAGAAACAGTATCAAAAGCATTACTGAAATTCAAAAAGATAAAATTGACTGACTTCCCTTGATCAACTAGATGGGTGACCTTGTCATAAAAGGAGATTAACTTAATTAAACAGGACGTTCCCCCCATGAACCCATGCTGGTTGTAACCATGCCCGCATTGTCCTTCAGGTGTTTCTCAGTACTTGCAGCATAATTTTCTCCATATGCTTAGCTTAGGTGCCTCTGTTTCTCTCATCTGTGTGTTAGGTCCTGGGACACCTGGACTCCAGAGCATTTCCTGCACAAGCTTGCATATTCTACAGAGGTAATCTTTGAGCAGCAGTTCCTTCCTCTAGTTTCTGTTAGATTTGGTCAACACATATCTTCTGTACTAGTTTTGTTTTTTCCTAATGTGTGCCAAAACTCCTTTTGCAAAATTCACCACTGTGGTTCCACCTGAAGCTAGTGGAATGTGGGGATGCTTTACATACCCAAACATTTGCAGTAATACCAATTCATAGCACTTATTTCAGGTATTTCATTTGGTTTAGATGCCTTTAACAAGCACATGTTTTTTATTCCTTACCCGACAAAATACATGTTACATATTCCTACCTTGTGCATGCACCTATTTTGTAGCCATAATGATCAACAGCATTGAAAGAATGTTCAACTGTTTCAAATATGCAAATTAATATCTGGTAAATCTGGTAAATGTTCAGGCTTGTTTTTACATACAATGCTTTTCGTATCTAGATCATCAAAGTATATGGTTGGCATGTATCCGGTTCAAACTGTTTCTGGTTTTGTCTTTGTGTTTCCATGTTACACGTGATTTAAAAACTGGATTTCAGCATAACTGTCTAATGGAAAGAGAATTATGTGGAAATTATCTTTTTTTTTTTTTTTTTATTTAAGAAAAGATGAAGCCTCTTATATTTTAGGGAATTATCTTATGAATAGTTTATGCTCTGTTGCAGGGAGGTGATTTCTTTTCATTCTTTTATATTCATGCATAGTAGTGCATCAAGAAGGATCTCATAAAGGAATGAAAAATGACTATGTATTGCAAGAAAAAATTGCCGTGTACGTAAAACTCCTTGATCATGCATGACATTGCCTGGTTTATGAGATCTTTCTTTAAGTATGTAATTGTTTTTGACAGGCAGGTATTTCATAACACAAAACTTCAGCTTCTGCCTGCAAACTGTGGGATGTGCCCGTTCTCATGGTGGAAAAGGACTTTTTCATTTTTCTTCATAAATGTCAATTTTGAAGTTTCATTTCAGTCTATTACAGGTGAACGTGGCTCATAATTTATGTGCTACACTGACAGATTACAAATAATAATGTCTCTTGGAAGCACAATTCAGAAAATCACCCGGCATATTAATTACAATTGTCAAGCAACGACTGGTCATAAATTTAGTATCAAAGACCCAGACTTCTTAAGAAAACATCTTAAATGCTCCATTAAAATATTTGTCCTTGGGACTGTATGTTAGATAGAACGTGTTAAAATGTAAATGCTTTTTTAATCCCCCTTGGGAAACATATTTTAAAATAATAAATTGCTAGGAAAGGATGTTTTTATTTCTTTTAAATCCCATTTATATTGTCTTACCAATACAAGAATTCAATAGCTATGTGTCGATAAGAATATATATTAAATTTAATGAATGGGCTTTGTTACTTAATAACTCTTCAGATACACCTCAAAAGCTTTAAGGTAAGGCAGTCCTCCACAGTGATGCACAGACTGCACATGTGTTTGGTAGGATGCAGGCCTGGTGTGTCTTCACTGCTTCATCCACACTTCCTAGCAGGGAGACTCTTGAGTTCTACATGTGAAAATAGCCCAGCTTTAAACTTTCTCTCCCTGCTGTGGGTTGGAAGTTGCCTGCTGCTGTATTTGCTGCATGTAGCTGGGAGGAGAGCCAAGTTCTGGCTTGAGTGAAAGCCCCAGCCCATCCTCAGAAGGCTTCCTAGGGTACCAAATGAGCTGGGTGGGAGGTTTGGGCTCAATACCAAGTCAAGATTTTACATGAAGATCTCCAAGTGACTAGCAGCTTGGAAAACCCAATCTAGGTGCCTTTGCAAGAGCTTCATTTTCAGACAATATAGTTATTTTCAGGATAATGTGGCTATTTCTAGAGCTATTGAAAGTCAGTGGGATACAGTGAATACAGTGAATATTTAGAGATTTGTCTAAGGTTCCAGTTGTGGTTGAAACAGCTATAAACACAGCAAGAGAGAATCTGGACCTGGATGTTGGAAGGAAGCTTGTGAAGTGGGTCATGGAAGAAAATGAAGACTAAGGGGGGGGGGGGGAAATGGCAGAAGACACAGAGCTGGTGTTTATTGCTGTAGGAAGTTGGAGGAAGTGGTTTGCATGTCCTAAGGAAATCATGCTTCATTAGTTCTGTTCTTTGCGTAACTTTTAAATTTAAGCTGGGTGAGCACAGGACTCTCAATTGGAGAATGACATGGTGACAAATAGCTTCTAGGCTTTTGCACGGTTGAAGTCCCTTCCTTTTCTCCAGTGTATCTTTAGAAACTGCTCCCGTTGTGTACTTCCAACCCAGTGTCTGGATTAGTATATGGGAACAGGCAATGGAAAGGTTTGTCACGCAAAAAAATCGGTGTGAGGAATATTTGGAGAGAGTCCTCGATGAGGCAAGTCAGTCTGAGGTTGTCATCACTTTCATTTGGCACGAGCTGGTGCTGCTGCTGCAAAAAGGGCTGAGTGCCTCTCCCTGCTTAGGCTGCGTGTTCCCTTTGTGCTGGCTTTGCGCATCTGATGCAGTTTTGGTTGAGTTGGTTTTCACTTGGATCGGGTCTGTGCTCCAGCTTGCCCACGAGTGCACAAACACTCCTGCTGGGAAGCAGCGGTGAGAACAGGCAGGTTGGTATGGAAGGGAACAGGGAGCCGCCCTGCCCTGACAGCAGCAGGCATCAAGCCAAGCAGAGAGCGTGAAACCATCACCTCCACAGGGACAGCAGGAGGGTCAGAGGCTGGTCTCAAGGGCTCTGGTGGAGAATGGCAATAGGCGATCAACAGGAACATTCATAAGGCCTTGGTAAAACCATTAAAATAACAACTTGTCTCACTGAGGTGTCTGATTTCCTTTTTTTTTTTAATAGTTACACTGTGCTTAGAGAATACAGCACCAGCATTTATATGCATGTTTCACTATCCTCAAATAAAAAGCAATTGGATAGCCCTGGGTAGATAAACTGGGCAGATAAAGCAAAGAAGGTGTAATATACATAATTGGCAGATATCTCATCCTTGCTTCTCTTTGTGCCCCCTCTCCTTTCTTCCCAGCAGATGAAACATTACGAAAAGAGTCCCCATGACTGTGTGAAGTTTGTTGTCCCAAGTGAATTGTTGAGCTGTATGCTTCTGCTTGCTTGTATTTCGTAAAATACATATTTGTGGTTTTGTACTGTTGCTTTGTTTTCCTTAAATTGAAGTCTCTTTTCTGTCTCTCCAAACTGTGTTCAGTAGTTATAGTGTCATTGACTTCTGACATTTAATATTGATAATGTAATAAAGGGCCTTTTTTCCCCTCTCTTTTTCTTTTTCCTCTTTTTATTGACTCCTAAAAGAGCACATCTTTACAATTTGGTAACATTGTATTCTGGGGGTAATAAGCTATATTGAAAGATATTCCTTGCAATGAGACCTTAGAGCCTTGTGCTCAGTGTGGCAAGGGGAGCAGGATACAAGACCCGTGGAACATCCACAGTTTTACCAGCAGGCATGACATAGAGACCCTAGATTTTACTACAAAAAAAAAAGTGAAATAAAATAAATTTTACTTAGGTGAACTAATTTAAAATAGGTTATGTCCAGGAATAAGCCCCTTAAAGATATTGTCTTGTACTTGGATTTGGGGCATGTTGACAATGAGGGTGACTTTTCAGAAAAGATAAACACATTAAATTCAGGCCTAGGTTTGAACTGCAGAAAGCAAACCAAATTTCATAATATTTAGAATCCCAGCTGCATAGTGGAGAAATGCTTCATGTTCCATGTTTTTTTATGTCACTTCCCAAACTACAGACTAAGTTTACAGTAAAACAGGATGCTAAAAAAACACTTTAGTTGGACAGTATCACTCATTCAGTATTTCTCCATCACTGTGAAATGCTGTTCATTATAGAGATGTCTGTCTTCCATTCCTGGTAACACACAACCTTGGTGCAATGTAGTTACTCGTGGCATGACCGTCACATTTTGGACATGAAACTCTCTGGGTGAGATTTCTTGTGGCCTGATGAATTCCAAGGAAATAGCCCCATGTTCAGTGACACCTCGTGCTGCTAACGGTTTCAATAGTTCCGGCTGTTTCAGTATGAAAAAAACCAGCAGTTCTATCAGCTGGGGGAGATATTAGTAAAACTGCAGATCTTCACGTGTAATCGTTAGGAAAAAGAATTGTTGTTTTAGCATAGGCTAATGGGCACATAATTACGCAATTTTTGTTCTGAAAGGTAATGTGGAAAAGTGTAAGAATGGATGCAGACATCTATACGGTGTTTCCTACTCCTCTCAAGTGACTTCTTGCAAGCTTTTATCTTGTTTACGAAGCAGAATGCCAATCATCATGAATTCTTGGCTGGTGATAAAGACACTGAAAGAATGAAGAAGCAGAGCAGTAAAACTGGCACTGTTCATAAAAGTAACTTGGTTAGATCTGGCTTTTTTTTTTTGGATTTACCCCAGAAATTGCTCAGAGGCTGTGTAGGGTTATCTGAGATCTGGAAAGGGGTCATTACATGGATATAAGATGCTTTTCACACTCTTGACAAAGGAAAATGGGGAGAAGACAGCCTGAGGCTTTACTCTTACCTTGCCTTTGTAGTTTTCCCATGTGAACTGAATGAGGGAGTTTACTTGAGGAATATGTAACTTGCCCTGTAGAGCTGCTTCTCCTTGATTTCCCTAGAATAGCTTGGGAATCTTTAAAGAGAAATGTTTTGTTTGTCTGTTTTTAAAAATTGGCTTTAGTTTAGCCAGGCTGCACCGCTGGGCAGCAGGGAAAGCCCTGCCGTGCTTGTGGGTAAGTGGAGCACCATGTGAACAAGTGGAAAAAGAACTTGGGACCTGAAAATACATATACATACCATTGCCTAGTTCCAGATGCATTCTGTAACATACGAGAATAATCAAGCCCTGAAAGGGCAAAAGCAAAGCGAAAGGTCCTCTCGCATTCTTTATCGAAATCTGTTGTTAGCGTGGGCTTAGCGTGTGAATGGCTGAGAGGTTTTAGATGGGAAGCTAAATACTTTAGAGCCAAATAAAATCTGCTGTATTGGATTAGACTAAAAGGTATTAAGAGCAGCCCCTGCTACAATTATGTTTTATTTCTCATTAGAGTGTAAATTGTAAAGGATTGTCGGCAATAAATTCGGAATTAGTTTGATAAAAGACACCTTCCACAACTTGTGAAATCTAATAAAAAATCATTAATATGCCATGATTCAAGACTTCTACAAAGGTTGAGTCAAATATGGCTAAACCTAAATAAAATATTATTAATCATTTGTGTATTCTCGACTTCAGCCATGCTAGCAGTCATATTTTCACTTCATTGTTCAGCAGATGCAAATGTACCAAAATTTTTGGCAGAAGACTGTTGCTTAAGTGAAAACAGCCTCAAACTTAGACAGGAAGAAATGCTGTTTAACTGTTGGAAAAAAAAAAAAAAAAAAAAAGATAATGCCGTTGACATTAGCAAAAGACATCAAATGATTCTTTTCAGATTCTATTATGACTTTCCCCTAAATATATAATTTTAAGCACTTCAGAAACTGTTTGTACAGAGCAAGTCCTGACTTTGGAGTCCAAGCAATTTCCTGAGAGAGCCTGATAACATGGACTATGTGTTTGATGTCACTGGAGGTGCTGTTTGGTGTAGACTTTGTTGTTTTCATGTTTGGAAGTATGTGAATAGCAGTGGCTTTCTGGATAAGAAGTACTCTACTGAGGAACCAAAGGAAACCTTGAGCTATAAAAATGAACTTGAGGAAAATGTCTGCTTTTATGAAAATAATGTGAGACAAAAGCACTGTTACGTATAAGGGGCTAGTAGCAGCGCCCAACAATCTCAAATGAATGGGTTAGTGCTGGGGGAGAAGGGGGGGAAGGTGAAATACTGGGCAAATCAGCATGGAGATTGGTCAGGGGGTAATTGCCCTTCCCTTGCTGTATTCCTACAGGACAGATGGAGTGCATTACCCTAGCTGAGTTGCAGCCAGCCTTAGGTAGGAAAGAAAGATTTGGATGCTTTCTTGCATTGCAGTAATGCCTGTAAGCAAATAAAATAGGAACTAGCTCTGTTTCAAATACCAGCAGAGAGAGATTTCTTCTAGAGGATGTGAGGTTAGCTGCTGCTGCTTTCTCTGAACTGGCTTCTTGCTACGCTGTTAGAGGTGTGGCCCTGTTTCACTATTATCTGTGAGGAGAAACTCAGAATTTCACAGATTTGGCTTAAATTCTATACCAAAATTCCAAACTAGTCTTTTTTTCCCCTTCTCTCATCAGTCCCGCATGTCCTGGTTTTAATTACTTAATGGTTTGGTTTTTTTCATTTTGAAAAGACAGTGAGATGGTATCTTATAAACTCAGAGGTGTTGATTATCCCAACAGAGAAACCGGTTGTGGGCTCTTTCGTCAGTCTCTGGATAACGATGATAGAGAAATGGGAAAAGTACATTCTGATTCAACTGTTTATTCCCACATGTGGTTACTAGTTTCTTAGTGATGTTTGTCTCCTTGACTAAGAATTACAAAACGAAGAGCAACACTAGTGAAATAGCCAGAATATTTGAAAGTGCTTTATTCCAAAGTGGAAATAAAATGTAGAGGATTGAATCTTTATGGTTCTTCTAGCTGATTGTTTTGATTTTGTTTATTTGTGCAAAAAGCAAAATGAAACAACAAAACAGAAATAACTGTTGTCCAAGACCAGGTCATGGCATTTAAAAAGCCAGGTGTACATTATAACGTCTCTGCAGAATTCAGTTCTTAAGATGACAACAGGAAGTCATCTTGTGAAGAGAATGGCAGTGTTGATATTAGACATCTATTATATTCACTAATTTTGTATTTTGGAACTAAAAGTCTTGTACGTCTTCTGTGCTAGAGGAAGCTCTCAGAAATTCATCTGATGTGCAAAAATAAGGCCTCTTTTATAGTTACATAAGTGCTGTCAGTGGGTCCTAGTAAACTTTATTAAAAAGTCTATGTAGAAATGCATATGTTCTGGGGCATTTACATGCTACAGCCAGCAGAAGGAAAGTGTCATTCTTAGTTATACTGTGCATTTGCAGATGAGCTGTGATCACTTTTGGTCAGTTCATTTTGGTCACATCATCATTCCTTTCCTCACTGTCAGTTGGGGGAACAAGGGGAGGAACTAGACTTTTGTTTTGTGCATCTGAAGCTTTGACATCAGAAAACCCAACCACAACTCTCCCAGGACAGTGCTAGAGATTTTTCTCAGCAGTGTGCTCTTTCCTTCTTTGCTCTGAAACATTTTATTTTTTCCTAAGTGTTTAACAGTGGGAAGGTGGCCTCATAGAATACTTCTGCTTATGGCTTCATAAAATACGATGCATTCAAGTAGAGTGTAATTTAGAGGCCAGCACTCTGTAGACTCTAACAGAGATAATACTTGCTGCTTGTCTTACCTGTACTGTACCTGAAAAATTATTTGGGAGGTTCAGGTTTCTCCCTCCTGTTGTACTCATTCTATGTAATTTCCCTGGCAAATTGACTGAAAGTTTTTGAATAAAAAGTGAGGGGAAAAATTTGCTAATGTGGAAGGTAAAATAAGCCATGAGATGAAAGATTGCTAATATGGTTGGTGGTATCTTCTGGACTGGTAATCTGATAACTGACATTGAGATGTCTGCAGACAGTAGGGATTAGAGAGATGCTTCTCAAGGTGATAGTTTAGATTGGGCAATTTCAGCCCTGTCTGCATCAAGGACAATATCAGCAGAGTATGGTATATTAGTGTATTAGGTGAAGGACGTACAGTGGACTGAAGAAGTAGATTAGGAGCTTTATTCATACTGTCTGGAGATGAGTTGGTGGGTATTTAAATTAACTTGGCCTCTGTATTTGGTGCAAGGAGGTTCTTCCCAGCGATGTAAAGTCGTTTCCCGCTCTTTTCTCCTGAAGGAGCAGCTTTCTCAAGCGGTTCTAGTGAGGGACTTCCAGTTAAGAGCTGTATGTTGGCCCCCAAACAGCTATGTGTGTCAGGGTTTATGAAGCTTTTGATAGTACAGGAGGGGACCTATTCTTTCTTGCTTCAGGCATAACAGAGATGAGGGAGTTCCCTCTCTGCTTCTGCAGAAGAACTACACTCTTTTGCTGCATCAGTGAGTATATAACAAATTTTGTAACATCTGACTTCAAGTAGAGCATACATTTTAGAAAAGCATCCAGTTTTGGTTTGAAGCCAAGTGACAAAGTTTGTTTCACTTGGTAACTTTTCCTCGCTATTAACAAGATTGTTTTATTTATTTTTAATTTGAAGTCAGAGTGTTTCTAACTCCCGTCCACTAGATGTTATATCTTTGCTTATTGAAAAGTAAGGACCTTTATGTGTGCTTATAACACGCAGTGAACAGTTTCCTGAGTTCTTCTTGGAAAAGTTAAGATTTAAAATACATTTAAAATGCTCCCTCTAAAAAGTACTTTCAGATTTTGTTCTGTGGCCACTGTGGTGCTTGCGTGTTCTGGTGAAAACTCTTTTTTATTGGATGAAAACTATCAAAAGTTATTTTCCACTTTCTAACTTGCTATGATAGCCAAAGGCTTAAGAAGACAAGTCAACCACTGCATCAGAACTTGGAAAGGAAATCAAGAGAACATGTCTATCTGGTTTAGCACCAGATCTTGGCAGAGAGGCAGCATTCTTGATAGTAAATCGGTTAATATGGATAATAATGTTTAGCTTGAGTGGATTGTTTTTCTGAGTGTTCCAAACTAATGACAGTCATTAGTCCATTAGTAAAGTGAGTCTTAAGATCCATGTTCTCATCTCTATTTTTATTTTATTTACTTTATAGATTTTTAATGTGATAATGACCAGATTGTTTTTGATAGCCTGATGTCATGGGTGATTGAACTGCTAGCTCTGTTTCTTCCATTAGCTCTCATCTGCTCATCACTGCCAATATTACACTGAGTACCCTCCCTCCTCCACTCCTATATCAGTTGCATGTGCTGGTGGACAGGAGGGCTGATATTCAGGATTTTTGGTTCTTTTTCTATTCCCTCAGAGTTTGCTTTGAATTTTATGCTTTTCGTGTTCGTGTTTTTGCCATTACATCATGACACAGTGGTGTGGTTTTCCTCAGCTATGCTGAAGACATTCAAATTTTATTTTCTCTTAATCCTCATCACCTGTCCTCTCCAACATTCTGCATGAGGAAAGTACTAGCATTGTTGAAACTGTGCTTTGGTCCATTAGAGTTAAGCAGTAATACTTTGGGGAGGATGGAGAAGCAGTTTGTAAATGTTGCTGGGACTTTAACCCCACAAACTGTGCCAGCTCTTATTCAGCTGCTGTTTTCTGGCCAATCTGGTACATTGAGGGTTGTGCTGCAGTGCTTTTCCAGTTGTGTGCTGTCAGAGCAGACCAAGCAAGGGTAATGCTGATGGTCCGAGAAGAGTTTTCTCAGCAAGTTCACAGGTGCATGTGAATGGACCAAGTGCCATTTATAACTAGAGAACTGGGCAGTGTCTTTCTCATCTTATTTTATGGGGGACAGTTGCGTGGGACTTAGTTTTGGAAAGAAATTGTCATTTTACCTATTTATTTATTAACGCCGAGCTTGCATTGCAGTGCAATAGCTGAGCTTTAACCTCTCCCCTTTTCTGTTACCGTGGGACTATTGCCAACCATCCACCCAGCTGCTCTGACTCTTCTCTCCTGCCCTTCCACAATCCACTTATGCTCATTTTTAGTTCACCTTTGCAGTGCCTTGTCCCACAAGGTTGTCATTACTGTTTTGAACTGCTGCTGACAAAAATGTGAACGCCCACGGTATTGAGCCCTTTTATGGTAGCGCTCCCGTTTTATTCTACTTACCTTGGCCCCCAGTCAAGCACAGTGGTGACTGCAATGGTTTTGCTCCTCTGCATGCAGGACTCTAGCAGTGCTGAAGCTTGCTTGTGTTTGTGTTTGATTGTGCAAGTTGCTGAGCACTTCAGGCAAGTGTTTGCAATTACTCTGACATCAGTGGGAGATGAGGATAAAAATGGTGCTGAGCAGCTCCACCACACTGCACTGCTGCTATGTTGCCACTGAGAATAGATAGGCCTGCATCACTGTGAGTTTATGACTTACAAGGGAAGGAGTTAACTTTGGGGGAGTGCTGCTGGTGAAGTTTGATGCTAAGTATCACAGTTTTACTGCAGATGCATGATTTTCAATTATTTTTTACTTTTCATTTTGGTAACCTGCAGTGCTATACAACAATTTCCAGCAAATGCAAGAAAAATGTTACATATATTTAAGTCTTTTGACTTTGCTAGAGTAAAGACCTCTGCAGTTCAGTGGTGTGTTCAGCAATATCCATCTTCATCTCAATACATTTTATCTGAAAATCTCAGTGCAGAGTTATTAGAATAGGGTCAAGCGTTTGACAGCTTTGCAGCAGTTATTCCATAGATATCAAAAGATTCATTGAATTTTTTTGGTTCAGTGGGATGTGTAGGGCTTTTGTACAACAGCAAAATCAATTTAAGATGCTATTAGTATTTAAATTAATATATTTTGTTACTTTCATTTTCATAGCTGTCATTAAAATTCATATTCTTCTTAAATTTATGTTTTGTCTTTTAAAAATAATGACTTCTGTGAGTCGTCTTCTTTCAAGATATGGAGCATGTACACACAAATTTTGCTATTCTTTCAATTATGTGGTACAATATATACTATATTCATTGTAAGTATTGTAAGGAGTTTAAATATTACAATTGATTATATGTGAGCATCTGCTTACAGCTTGCACAGGAAAATAGCATAAAGGCAATTTCAGAAATCTTCCCTTTATAGAACAGGGTTTGTGTCAAGGGGTGAACCTACCCAAGTGATTCACCACAGTATTTCCCAGTACATACTCAAATTCCTATTTTATTTTGACTACCTGTAAATACCATAATGAAATGCTTCACATTCACATCTACTCATCCCACGTAGATCCTAAGCACACCAGTGAGATCTGTGTCAACACTGGCTGCGTTTAGCAACTGACCTGGCTGACCAGAAGGACTTGAAACCTCTGCCCTTGTCGACTAGCACGGCAGCTGCTACAGCCTATGTTTAGTGGTAACTCGATGGCCTACAAAATTGCATTCAATAGTTGTTCATTAGAAGCAGGAGAGTAGGATTCAGTGTGTTATGATCAGAGGAAAACATTGAGGACTGGCTCTGCTCTGCCCAACTGCTACAGTGGAGAACCACTGTGCTGGTGGTAAAGCACAGATCCAGGCCCTGCTGCTGCCCTATGGCAGAGCATCCCAGGCATGTCGGTGGAGGCACTTTCCATCTGCCTGTTCCTAAGGATAGTTTTTTTGATCTTTGAATTTTAATTCCTATATTTATCAATTAAAAATTATTCTAAGGCTTGTTCTATTACTGGGATCAAGGGATACTCCAGAGCATTGTTCAGAATAACTTTTAAAATCTTACTTTCTTTTTCATCGCTTAGAAACGATGAAATAGAACAATAAAATAGAACTACAATAAATGCTTCACAGCTTTGCTTGGGTTTGATTTCTTAGACATTCAGAAAGAGAGCTGAGCGCTAATCCATCTTACAGGCAGACGATGGACAAAGAAATGCTGTCACTTTAAACATTTCAAAAAAGGCTAAAGGAATTCTGTTTAACACCTGCAAATGCAAAGGTTGTGTGATGAAGTGTCTTCTCATAATCATTAGCCCTTTCTTTTAGTGTTAACGTCCTTTTATTTTCTGTCCAAGTTAATTTTATGAAACAGTTTTCATTCATGGAAAATGATTTCTACTTGAACTGCCACTTCTTTACTACAAACTCAAAGCATGACCAAACAATATCAGAACAGTGCTTTCCAACAAATTTTATTCAAGGATTTTTAAAGCCACTGGGATTTTCTTGCAGGATAATGCATTAAGCTCTGACTGAGGACTAGAGATACTGGTGGTAGTGGCGGTTTAAGGCTGTTTCTGTAAAGGGATTACAGTTAGAGTTTAGATTGCTGGTAATGTGTTTCAGCCTCAGAAATTTAAAAATCACTTAAGACTTCATCGCAAGTTAATTAGAGTTCAAAATTTGACTAATAGTAAAGTTTCCTCTTCCTTAATCTGTAGTTTGTGAGCTTTTAAGATATTCTCACAGCTTGCTTGTGCTGTGTCTCTGGAGTTTAAACCAGGTTAAAAAATAGATATCTGCAAGTAGGGGGGTTAGATCATGTAGCTCTGTAGCATTTATGTGGCTGTGTAGCATTTATGTAGCTGTGTAGCATTTATGTAGCTGTGTAGCACTTATGTAGCTGTGTAGCATTTATGTAGCTGCTAGGGTTCTCCTCTCCAAATTGGTTCTTTAATCAGGACCTAACTTAGAGAAACACCAGGAGACTGAGAATCGTACGAGTTGTGCTGGATCTCATTAGGTACGTGCTGTCTGAGTAGGAGCTCTCCACGAGCTGTATAATCTGGGCCATAGGTTTTTAAACTTTCTTTTTTAATTACTTTGACACAGCATAGGTTTTCCCTCAGCTATTAAAATGAGAAAAGAATATACATCTACATGGAATGAACATACATATTCATTAGTATGTCATCCATTTAGTTTAGGGATCCAAAGGACTCCTGTGTCAGAAAGTGCATGGGATGATGCACAAGGCGTCACTGTAGCAGCATTCTGGGAGAGCCAGGCAGGAGTGCAGGTGTGGGCTGGCGGTGTGTCGAAGTAAAACTGGAGTGTAAAGAAATGACAACTGTATACGTAGAGCTCTTCTTTTCCAGAAGAGAAGTAAGTGGAAGTGGTGGTAGTAAATAAAACCTACGGAGATTAATTAAAGAAAGCTCTCCGTTTAAGTATTTTTGCCTCACGTGATCTTACAGCATCAAAAACCACAGAAGGACGAAGGAAATGGATGAAGTACTCGGCGGGTGAGCCAATTAATACTAATACAGAAAAATTCCAGCAGCGGTCCCTGGTAACCGGTGGGGGTTGGAGCTGAGGCTGCTGTAGGCCATCGATCACCGTGAGCTCGCCGTGTGTGTGTGCAGGCAGTCGCACCGGCGCGGTGTCGGCGCGGGCGGCGCGGCCGGGCCGGCCGTCAGCAGGTGGGCAGCGCTGGGCAGCGCCTTGGGCGGCTGCGGCCGGCAGAGGGCTCTGTGCGCCCGCCCATGGGCCGCGAGGGGGAAGGGAGCGGCGCGGGGGCGCCGCGCTCGGTCTGGTAAACAGACCGGGAATTGTGGGCTCGGGCCTTTTCCTCAGGCTTTGCACCAAGCCTGAGATCAGATGACTCAGTCCGGACTCATTATTTTAATAGCCTACAGCTAGTTCACATAGCAGCGGGAGTCCACAAAAAAGGCATTTAATTGTTGAAACTCAAACTGGTACATTGTAACTGCAGATTATAGTATTCGGATTTAAGTGATTCAAGTAATTTATAAAGCTTTTGCACAAGCAAACAAAGTTAAAATGCTGATATTGTAATAAAAGTAAATAAAACATTCTTTTGTGCGTTAAGACCCAATTAAAGAGCATGATTTCATTTAACAAACTTAAAACAGGCAGGTGATATGTGCCAACGTGACTACAGCTGTGTTTTACATTAGGAAATTAATTAAAATAGTCATTTATACTTTTTTCCACTTACAAGCGTCAGGCCTTTCTGTATTACACCATCTATTTTCTCTTCAATCATTGTGTTAGGGCGCGTTTATAATCCATGGTAGCAGGCTGAGCTGTTTTTCCCGGCCTAATGAAAACCCGGCTCTATGCAATAATGCCGGCGAAGCGAAGCAGATCAAACGGCGTGGGAGGAACTTCCCTGCTGTCTGCCGCTCAGATGGCCGGCCCTTCTTCCGCACCCTCGCGGGGCTTCACTCCAAGCTGAGGTGGGAGAGTGGCTGCCGGAGAGGGGAGCAGTGTCTGTCAGACCAGCGAGACCCGGGGGTTCGCTGCTCTCCCAGACAGGCCTGGACCTGGTGTGATAGCACGCCCTGAGAGTCCTGGGATAAACGAGTGGGACACAGTTTCAGAATGCAAATCTCCTTCTTTTTGTACCTTACAGCTGAATAATGGGACCTCGGGAGCTGTCCTTGATTCTTAGGTACAGTTTTTTTTCCCCTGATGCAGTGATTCCATAATGAACTGTTAACTTAGTCATTGATTCCTCCCATGCAAAACAGCCTCAAGTATAGAAAGGTGCATTTTAGAAGTAGCATGTAAGTACAAAAACAAGCATGTTCCTTCTGCATAGAAGAGTACAAATGTGAATTATGGTTATCTTCTTTCTCTGCTTTCCCTCACCTGCCTTCACCTGAAGTTTCTTGCCTTTTAGGAGCTGTCTTTCCCATCAGCTCTTTTACAGATGTGTGACTAATTACTGTGGAGTTCGAAGCGCCGGGAATGTTCGGTTTGCCATTTCAGCAAGGGTGGGCTGTTAGCACGTTGCTATCATCCTTCCAAACAACTCAAGAATCTGAAAATTTGGTTTATTAAGACCAGACATTTCACATTCCTAATGTTAAGATTGCTGCAATTTTCCATTATAAGCTTCACCCCACCCAGGCCTCTGAATTCAGATTTATAACTCATTTTTTAAAAAATGTTTTCCATCTAAATCTTAGCTTAGATTTTAAGCTCGGGGCAGCATCTTTTGAACAGAATGCTCCTTGTCAATGGAAGGGTTGTATTTTGTATCGAGTGTTTTCCCAGGTAGGTGTAGTGTTTGTTTAAACAGTGACTGCATCATAAGAGTCTTTGGGGTCTCTGTATTGAAAAGGCAACCAACTTTTATAGGTTTTAAGAGTGTGTTTGTTATGCAGGTTATTATTGCCAGAGTTTATTTTTGTTGTGTTTCTCTGAATGGGTATCCTGGATTTCATACTGTAGTGGTGCTGCTGGTGGAGCCGCTGTTGGCAGCATGTGACACATTTGTGGAAGACTGAACAATGTGTTGGTTATTGTGTCCAATTAATACTGTGTAAAACATTGAAGTCTGACTGATTTATGTACTTGATATTTGACATCCTCGTAGCTAATAAGGAATGTTTTGTGATAGGATCTATTTTTAAATTCTTCCTTGATGAATCTGTCTTTGGGTGTTGACTTGAATTCACAGAGGAACTTGGTGTGAAATGACACAGGAATACCATGACTTAAATGGAACATTACAAGAGTGAAATATTTGACATTTCGGCTCCCTGCTCCTTAAAGTCCCTGAGGCATCAATAAAGCCAAACCAAGTCCAGCAGTAAAAGTGGATGTCACAAATACACAGATCTGTAGATTGACTGCGAGAAGCTGGTTTACTTAAATAGTTATAATAAATTCTTCAAGAAGGAAAGAGGGTGGACCGGTAATGGAAAAAATACAGTATTTTAGGTTAAGCACATCTGAAAGTAAAATGTCCTACTGGAACTAGGCAATTTGACAGTACTTGAGCCTGTGCAGTGAGCCAGAGCACGGCTGGTACACTACTTAAGTCCTACACCAGAACTATTTTGAGATACGAGTCAAACTTAGGAGATGCAGTGCCCCTATTTCTTATTCCATGGGCAGCGTAGTTTCATCTTCTTCACACAGACTGGGAATCCATTGAAGCTTCACATTTCTACAAATGAAAAAAACAAAACTATTTAACTCCCCTGCATTCTCCTCCCTCTTAAATAAATGTTTAATCTTCACTCTGCCTTCAAGAATTTTGCACTTTGTTCATGTTAAAGCACAGAGTAGTCTAATAAAAGAAAAAAAAAGAAAAATAGCAGTATTTAAATCATTTAAATTGAATAACTGATATGATGAGAGTATTCCTACAAAGACGCTATCAGCATTCTTTCATGAGATCATCTGTAGTCATTATAGTTATTCTTGCTCAGAAAATAAGTTTGTTCTTTTTCTTTGTGAGATGCAAGTTTTAAAAGTGGCAGTGTGCCTTTTTGAAGTGGTGCTTTAAAAAACTTATTTCAATGTATGCATGTATCGTACTGGAAGAACTCTTATTAGTCACACTTTGTATTTCACATTATTGATGTCTACTGAAATTCTCATTTTGAGCCATCTGACATTTTATGGCAGTGACATTACTTTTTTCTATATTAACTAGGATATGAACCAAACTGTAAGGATTTATGGAGTTATATCTAACAATTAATTAAGCAGTAATGCATACAATATGTTTGCTAGAAGCAGGCAGTGACTTGTTTGTTCATTAATGACCATTAAGTAAAGCCGAGGTTGATGAGCACCCTAATAAGCCAGTTAGTAAATGCAGGGAGGATGATTTCTGAAATGATGACTGCAGAGTTACATCAAAGGCAAAGGATTGCTGCAGCATTCTGAAAATCTAGCCCTAATGAGAGAGAGCCTGCAAGATGTTTCACACCATCCGAGTGCTTCTTTTTTGCCAATGGCAAAACTTCAGAACTAGTTTGATAGAGAACAACTTGACGTAGAGGTAAAGCACAGCATAGTTAATGCTGTGATAGGATATGGTTGAGAGGGTTGTTGCAGCTCTGTAAGCTCTTATTTATTTGTAACAGAGGTGACAAACAAGCAGTGCCTTCAGCCTCTCTCCATGGAAATTGCAGAATTTGGAAGTTGCAGGCAGATTATAGCTCCTTTCTGTAACTGACTGCTTCAATTCAAAATAGGGCAGAAAAACTGGGAAAAGAGTGGGAGGAAGAGAAGAAAGAAACAAATATGTTTCTAATGTTTTAGAAATTACTGTAGTTCTCAAGATGATTTCTGATTTTGCTCCTTTTAAGCATATCATTTGTATTATTTTTTATTTTAACAACGGCAGAAAGCATTTGTGGGCTCTTCCTCAAGTCCCATCAAGTCTAGGGCATAAGTGACAGATTTTTATTATGAAATATCTGAAATAAGATTGCATCTTTCCTGATTGCATTGCTGTTCTAATGTTGTCTATGCAGTGTACATTTTTTCTGACAATGTTAAATGTATGTATATATTTAAATCAAGCATAGTCCTGAATTTTGCATTTGTTACATGATCCACACAAACTAAAGGAAGGAAAGAGACAAAAAACCACTTTGCTTTAAAAATAAAATCTCTTTTTGGAAGGCTTGGAACATTTGTTTTTAAGTAAACAACTCTTTCTATGGTGGGGAAATGTACAACTCTGACTTTGGGTTTTGTTTTTCTTTAATTAAAGATTACTTTGGTGCTCTGTGAAAAAATGACAAGGTGGAATTAGTGTTAAGTGTCCAACTAACAGAATAGAGGGGAGAAAAGCAGAACAAAAAATAAATCTTTGCAAAACACACAATATCAGTGTAGAAAAATGGGAAGGTAGGGCTTAGGTCCAGATCTACATTAACTGAAATATGAAATGTAACTCACACGGAAGGTTTTGTTTACTCACAAAATCGAGGAACACTAAAGTCCTCCCCAGTACTTTTAACTCCGCTTGTATTGATCAACGGCAAATAAACACGAGTTTTACTGGGGCAAGTACATGGCTTAGGATGACTAGATAATTGCTGCATCACTGTTATTCATTTGGAGTGATAATGGATTGTTTGGCATGTTACCATTAGCTCCACTTACACGTATCTAAATGTGAAATTTCTCAATCTAATAAATCGATTTTCCATGCTAGATCCACAGAACATGTAGTTGGTGGATATTTTATTGTGCCTTATAAGAACATGTGACGAGCAGACAAAGAAAGGAAATGCACTGAAATCTTGCTCACGTTGGGCAGATTTCCTAAGGTTGCACCCTTGACTCTACTGATGGCAGTATGAATATGGCTGCATGTTGTGCTTTTATCACTGCTGCAGCAGAAATGCAGCACAAACTCTGCTTTTAACCTTTTGCTAAGGGTTAAGTAATAATAATAATCTCTGATACATCTGCTGAATATGCATGTATTCAGAAAACTGTTATTACAGTATATCTCATGGTGATAATAATTTTAACATCTTGAATCAGCATGTTGAATAATGAAAAACGAAATAATTGTACCATCAGTAAATTATTATATAAAAACCAGTAATGAAATGAAATCTGATTCTGTCCTAAGATAGTCATTGGTTTGTCAGAAATATTCCTTACTTACGACATAAAAAGCTTTCAATGTGAGAATGAATGCTGAATTCTTTTGTAAGACCTGATCTCATGAATGTTGCCTTGCTGAAGAACATGGATGCCTGGCATTTCTGTAACGTATCTTGGGCTGCAAAGGGTTCTTGTCCTGAAACTTAGAAATGCCCTTTAGTTATGTGTTTGGTCTGCTTAGGGTAAGTGAAATACAGGTCTGGGGGAATCACTGAAAGGGATTATTTCATGGTCTTTCTTCCCCATTTTTGGATGCTTTTTGTGAAATTGGAAAAAGACAGTCAAAAAGAAACTTCACATAAATGGTGTGTTTTAGCAGGATGTAGATAGTCGTGAAGGAGTGGGTGATTAAGCACATGTCTTAATTGGGCTTTGTCACACTGGTATTTCTTCTTAGGGTTTTGCTAAAACTGTATTGGAAGATTTCTAAAGAAAAAGGTGATTGATAGCTTCTGTGAAGCAACAGATTTTTTAGTGTTTTTTGCAGAATACTTCTGTTTCCTCCAGACTACAAAGGATGGCATGTGAAAGTGCTCGCAGGGGGCTCATCAAATAATTTGAATTATTAGGTGGTATGAGACTTGCTCATATGTTTGTTTCCTCGTTATCGCATAGTGTGCAAGGCATTACTGGGACGTGGATTGTCTTTGCTTTGTCTCAGTTTCATGAAGTTCAGCAGAGAAAAGGCTTTCATCCTTGCCAAGAGACAAGACAGCTTACTGCTGAGCTCCTGCAGTTTGGATTTCATCAGAGTTCTGCTTAACCCAGTAATAGTTCAACTTAGCAATTATCTCCTCTTCCCAGTATTAGCAATACCAAACCTTACTGCTTTGTCTTTGCATGTCCTGCCTCGAGAGATGGATCCTCCTAACACCTCTTCATAGTAGAGGTCTCCTGAAGTTTTAAAATACTGTACAACTAGAGTTACTTCCAGCCTAAACTTAACATCCTCACCTCCTCCTTTCTCTTAGAAACACAAAGACCAAAACCTGCACAAAAATCTTGAAACAAAAGTGGAAATAAGATTAAGCTGTCCTTATAGATGTAAAGCATAGCAAGAGAATTAATGTGTAGCTTTCAGTATGTAGTTAATCTGATCAGTGGCTATCGGTTGAGTCAATATTGACCCCTCTTGAAACGAATATAATACACAAAACGTGATGCAAATCCGTTGTAAAGCAGATGGGACCTTTTTCTTCTTTTCCCTTCAGTCTTAAAGGTGATTAGCTGTCAGGTTAAGGAGCAGCCTGAGGAAATCTGAGTGATGGAAGCTTAGCCTCATGTTCTTGTGTTTTGGGAAAAATGACAGCCTATTCCCAGAGCAGGTTGCTGAAATTCAGCAAACACAATAAGCTTAATGTCAATATAAGCATTTTTCCATAATTAATTGTGTGATAATGAGAAAAAGGGTCAGAACTAGTTCTGTTCCGCTGCTTTTTCATGTTATGGGCTGGACAATAAGTCACTGGTGAGGTTCAGAGTAGGAAATGTGCATTACTGACAGGTATCACTGTTGTTATTGTGAAGAAGAGGAGGAAAGAATGTCTTTTACCTCAATCACCACACCATTAGTTTGAAGGTACGTTCTGTAGGACAGTCTGTTTTTATGATGCCATTGCCCTCGATCTGTGAATATGAGTACAGAATGCTTAAATTTTCTCAGAATTGAGCATCTGAAGAGGTTTATGATAAGCTAACTCTGACATCATGATGTGAGTCATGATGGGGCATAATCTCGAAACAGTACGTGCTAGTATATTTAGTTCATGGAAATTTCTGTGACTGCGTTCTTCTGTTCACTTTTCATTTCAAAGTTGTTTTTTGGGATACAGAGCTTGGGAGGAGGAGAACTTACTAATGTTGCAGAGCTTTGATTTTAAGACTTTCTAAATTTGAATGTTGTCTCTGCTTTTTTGTGACTTTCATGCTGTTAACAACAGCTAATGCTGATGTATTATGTTGCCACCTATATGGAAGGTTGGGCAACGCTTTCCATTATAAGACTGTTCAGTTGCTTATATTGTTGCCAACATTCAGCTGTTTGGGCTGAAACTTTCCATGCTGGGTGTTTCCTTCAGGCTGAATTTGTTGGGAAAGTTTCAATAAAAATACTCAAACTATTCTAGGGAACGAGAGCGAGGGGAAATACTCTATTTTACTCGTGTTTATTGAAGTTTGCTGCAAGCAATTGGTTCAGCAATCATAGCCCCTGTGTGCTTTGGAGCAGGGATTTGAATTATTAGGAAGGTGAAAGGGAGAAGGGAGAAAAAGTATGAGTAAAAGAGATTTTTTTTCTAAGGAATGGGCTCCTCCCTGATACAGTGAGGCACCTATAAAGAGGCACACAAAGCCCATGCTTGTCAAAATATGACTGGGGAATGACTGGGAATTGAACAGTTATTCTTCTTGTTCCACTGTGCCTACATGGTATACTGGGTTTGGAAAGAGAGAGAGGGCTATGAGGTGCAAACAGAATCCTGTGCAATAGGATTACATGGCTGTAAGATCTGTTTAGTGTTGAAACTGAATAGCAATGTTCTGGGTTTGAGACTAAGACTTGAAAGCAACAGGAGACTGACTCAGCAAGGAGACGGGACGGATCAGAAGATAATGGGAGAGACTATTAAGGAAGGTGAGATATAACCTTAGTAGTCTTAAGACAGCCTGTTTTAGTTACAGTTCATTGTCTGATTCCCATACATCTTGTGCAATTAAATGAAGCAGAGAAATTGTATGCAGTCATGTAAGATCAATATTCAACCATAATTGTTTCATTTCTGTGCACTTGATGTTGCAGCCATAATGTACATTCAGTGTGAAAATTAGAGCTTTAGTCAGAAATATTGTTCTACACCCATCATTAAAATGCTTATATTATAGGCTTTGAAGGGCACGACCATTGTTAAGCACAAATATAACATAATGTTTCAATTAGAATACTGAAAAATGTTTCATTTAATCTATTTAAACAAGATTTCTTTTTAAAAGCTTAGTACTGCCAATGCTTCAGCAAACATATAAGAGATTATTTGGATCTGAAAAGGTTAATTTCATACTTCACATATCAGGAACTGAACCTCTCGACAGATTCTGCCTTCCATCTCTCTCAAGTTGACAGTGGAGACAACAAATGACGTTTTGGAACATACCCAACATGCTTAGCCCAAATGGGAGTGAGTTAACAGGGCAGGGAGAAGTTTCACATTTTCCTGATTTTTGTGGACCTCAACCAGACTAATTATACCTGAATATTATTTTAACATTGTTATTCATGGCTGAGTTCATTAAATAACAGCATTCATGCCTGGTGCATTTTAACGTCTCATGCTTGAGGTTATCATCCAAATTCTCAAGGATTTATAATGTTGCCATAACATTTTCATAAGGAATAACGCTTCCCATCCAGAAGCAAGCACACATCATACTGCAGATTCCAAACGTAGTGAATTAGATGTTTCCTGGTGAGCAGGAACATGTTCACCAGGCCATTTTATTACTGCTTTTTTTTTTTTTTTTCTTTAATGAAATTTAGAATTCTGTTTGGGGATTATTTTGCTAATAATATCTCTACCCTGTTGAGAGAAAAGAAATTTAAAAGTGAACTGTTACTGTGGATATCTTCTTTTTAAATATTTACTTAATAAAAATGCCATATCTTTGTTTGACGTGATGCATTGTCTCTGTTACAAAGAAGATAAGCTGTCATGCCATATACCTATTTATTAATGTCTGCAGATTGTGTGTTGATGGTACATATCATGGCAAAGATCCACTTATTAATGCCTTCATGGTATGGTTGGACAGGATACATCTTTATTATTCTAAGGATACTTGAATTTTTATGCTGCTGCATTGCAGTACTTCAGTTGCTTTTTCAAACAAGCTTAGATATCCAAACATGGAGATACGGACCAATTTTGTCTTTCATATTTGACAAATATGTCTAAAAGCCCCCCCTTTTTTTCTTTTTTCTTTTTTTTTAAATTCCCCTCCTGTTCCTTATGAATCTCTCACCATTCCACAAGAGCTGTTTTTCTTAAAGATCTCTGGTGTTCGCTCATAACCAGCGGGTGTTGCGAGCAGTCACAAAATGTTGGGTTTCCATGAATACAGTGATTCACATTAATTGAAACTATTGGTTGAGTCTGCAGAAGAAATCAGGCTGTCTCGTAGCACCATGTTGCAGATTGTGTGGTTTATATTACATTTTGCTGTGAGACCCGAGGTGACCCGATGGTCAAAACGGTGGCACTGCTTCTCACCTGTGCGTTCCTGTTTTTTTTCGCTTTATGTGCAATCATTGCAATACTGCAATCTGCAGAATCACTTGGTCCAGCCAGCCTGCTTCTTCATATGCTGACTGGTGTGATCCCTTTTCTCAGGTCTGCTGCTAACTGTACATCTACTTCCCAGCTCTGTGCTGGTTTTGGGACGTTGATCAGGGGCTCCTTTTGTGTCTTCTAAAATAGCGGAACATGTCACGTCACTCAGCGGGCCATTTGGTGGGAAATACATTTATTGTGTACCAAGAACTTGATAGAGGGTGGTAGGCTACCTCTTCTCACAGAGGTTCCCAGCACCTCTCCCTGCCACCTGCAACATCTCAGCATCCTCAGCGTTTCTTCCAGAGTTGTTCTCTGGTGCCAGTTCCACCCATAAGTCTACATCATTCTTAGGCTTCACCAAGGAGTCTGTAACTATTGAAAGAAAGCCAGGTTGCCCTTAGTCCCATATAAATAATTTTTGTATTTGCTGGTAGTTTTTGTTATTCTGTTTCCTTACTGGATTGCAAATGAGTTTCTAGGTGACAGCTGGCTCCAGGGCAACTGAGCATATAGCCTGCACAGAAGCTCTCACTTATCTGATTACATCCTTCATAATTTGTCAAGGTTGTAAGCTCGTCATTTAAACCTGGGATCTTAGCTAAAAGCTGGCTTTCTGTGAAGTCAGAGAAACCTTTGAGCATGTGGATGTGGCATTGAAGGATGTGTATTAGTGAGTATGGTGGATATGGGTTGGTAGTTGGACTGGATGATCTCGGAGGTCTTTTCCAACCTTTATGGTTCTATGTAACTTAAACATTCTGTATCACATGCTATTGTATTGTTTATTGACAGACATGGTTTGTGTCTTGGCATAAAAACATAGGACAGAAAATATATGCAGAAAAAAGATGACTTTCTTTGGGGTGTCTTTATGCGAATCCTTCACAGTGGCTCCTTGAAAGTTGATGGAGGAGTTTGTGTTCTTGAAGTCTGTATGTTGTGGAGGAACTTGTCATGGCTGATTCTGAAGCTCCAGTTGGTCACTGAGAGCATTACCTAAAAGCTTTCCTGATGACAGCATTTGAAGTCTCTCATGCTCTCAATTGTCCTTGTTATAGGTTTATGACTGATGCAGCTCGACGTGAGCAGGAGTCTTTGAAGAAAAAGATTCAGCCGAAACTCTCTTTGACTTTGTCAAGCACAGTGTCCCGTGGGAATGTATCCACTCCACCTCGCCACAGCAGTGGAAGCCTTACTCCTCCTGTCACCCCTCCAATCACTCCTTCCTCTTCATTTCGTAGTAGTACTCCAACAGGTAAGCGTATACCATTTTGCTTATTCCCAAATCAGCTTGCATTTTTTCTGTGTGGCTTTTGAGAATATTTATTTAGAGAACAGGTAAGCGCTGAACACTTTTATCTTATCTCTGTTGGAGGCATTAATGTCTCTGTCTACTCAGTCTAGCAGTTTCCATGAATTATGCATTAGTATCTTTTACAGTTTTGATTGAAATCAGCCAATAGAACAGACTGAAAAGTCAGCACATTTGTCAATAACCAAGTCATCCTGATTTTCCCAGGTATAAAAGTCCTGGGAAGATTTTTTTCACCACTTGAAGAACACCGCTTGCTGTGTTGAGCCAGATCTCTTGACCAAGTCATTCTGTTTTATATTAGCTAGAGATCTTGTTTGAGACAGTAGTGACACACTGCAAGTTAAATTTCATTTTTTCAATTCTAAAAATATAAACGCTTATATGTCATCTCCCACCTATGAAGGGGGAGAGGGCTGAACAGATTTGTAAATTTTCCCGTTAGATTAATGTTAAGAAATATTCAAGGTCAAAGCACAGTCATCAATTTTAATGAAAATCTCTGTACTACAATTATCTTAAAAGTATTGGCACTCTTACAGTTATCTGTCTAAGCTGTGCAGCTACACTATGTGACTTCATAAGAAATTGAAATTGGCTTTGTGTTACTTAACATTATGAAAGAAAAAAAAGAAAAGAAAAGGAGGGAGGTGTTGGCAGGGGGAGAGAGAGGGAGGCAAACAGAGAGAGATCACTTGTCCAGCATTGTGTCAGCCAAAGTATTGAAGTCTCTAAGACTCCCAGGGCTTCTCTCAGGCATCCTTACAGGGATTTGCCATTGCAAGTCTACTGATAAGTCTACAGCAGATGAGTTTGCAGTAAGTAAGTTTGCCATATACAACTTTGCAGTCAAAACTTATGCAGCAAGATGGGAGTTGTGGACAAAGCAGTGCCCTCCTGTCTACACAGGGCTTCCTTTGCTAAACCAAGTGTTCAGCCTTCTGTTTGTTGTCATGGCAATGGTCTTATCTTGAAAGTGTTTGAGATAATTTCAGGTGTACCACAGAGAAAGTGTTTTTTTGTTGGTCAGCTACAATCTGTGCGGTTTTGTGATAAATAGAATCAATATATTCCTCTCAGTAAGAAATAGCATTAGTATCCCTGCTTTGATAAATTGCCTTGCCATGTATTTTGCATAAGCTATTTAACATTTTGGTATTAACAATTAAATGAAAAAGGTGTAGTGTTCCATGTGCCACTCTCTAAGTTCAGAAATGAATAGTTTGTTCTGTGTGTCCCTGAATATGAAAAAGGGAAGTGTGTTGGATATAGCTAAACAATGAAGCCTGAACGTAATACAAAGAATTTAACAAGTAAATTTTTCTTAATTGTCTCCTCTTTGGAATGAACTGATTCACATCCTTTAATACAGATGTCAAGGAATTTCTCCTTCCTTTTGTTTTTTTTTCAGCTTCTACTGAGTAGGCAAATTCATGATGCGGTCAGGTAGCACAACTTCGAATGTCTGTCAGGACCACTAGTTAACTGTCTGTTGTTTGAAATACACTCCATTAAACACTAAAGAAAGTTTATACTAAAATAATTCTATTTTTGATATTTATATAAACTTCCAATCTTTTAAAGTTATTCAGAATGTTGTTCTACCTGTAGTTAGGAAAATCAGCTTGTTTTGGCTAAGTGAGTTTCTAGGTTAACTGAGTCCTACTTGCCAGGTTATAAATAATAGCAGCTTCCACTTTCTGCATTCTGTGTTATAATTTTCCCCTTGGAGCCATATTCCAAGGTTAGAATTTGGAATAGCCCGGTAGCAAAAACAACATATAAAACAGATATTCTTTCTTGAAGATGTTTGGTTTCTTTAAAAACAAACAAACAAAAAAGCAATTGTTAACTGAATTATATTTCAGCAGAAACTTCCCACCTCAGAATTTCCATTTTTGTCACCTTTCAAATTTGTCTGGACCTAAAATAAGCAGAGCAATTTTTCTGATAACGATAGAATTTCTCCTAGCATTTTCTTGGCATGGGATTTTGTTCTGTTATTGTTCTAACATACATGCAAATGTACGCATGTGTATACATGTGTGTATATATGTATTTACACTCTAGATGTTCCCTGCTTGATCAGAGGAATTAGACCAGGTGACCTCCAGAGGTTCCTTCCAGCGCTAACTATGCTGAGACTCTGTGATATGTAGAACACGTGCTCAGAGTCCTGTTGTGGCTGAGTTTCTTTTCTTCATCCCTATGCAGTGCCTGCATAGGGAGCCTAGGAAAACATCATCTGGGTAGGTGTTAACTGCTAGAACCCAAAATAATCATTGTCCTCATCATCCTTTACACCTGTACTTCATCAAAAAAGATGGAAGAAAGAAAGCATTCCTTAAAAGCCGATGAGATGGCAGGCAAATATCTGCATGTCCCTTAGCAGAGAACAGCTGTCCTATATATGGTTTTTTGCCATTCTTTCTTGTGGTACAATATAGGAACCTTCTGGGTCCCATTTTCCAATTAGTGTCCTCCATTTAGGTTTGCTACTTGTCTTGGCCTCGCTAGATGTGGTGATGGTGTCTTGCATAAAATAGTCTGAACCTCAGTTATCTCAGTGTATGTCCCACCATTGCCTGATGCTGTTCAGCTACTGTTGTCATTTTTCAGCAAAGTGTTATTTCACATAATAATCTCCCATCCACATATTGACCAGCTTTGAACCCATCATTAGCTTATGAAATTTGATAAGAAACAGTTGAGGTGGTTTGGCTGCAGAGAATGTTTGTTAAGCTTTGCAGTAAAAATGTCTGCCAAAGGACTACAGGCCAAATTCTCAGACAGAGCTGAGCAGCTTCCAAGTTGACAATATACGTGCTGCAAATGTTACATGTGTGTGTACACCACCTTCTTGTGTACAAGTGGCATGATTCACAAATGGCATGTTCAGCAGAAATATGTAGTGAAGAAGTATGTTCTTGAAGGCTTTTTTCAGGTAATGAGGTAGACACACGTTTATCTGCAAACTGTGTGTGTGTGTGTGTGTGTGTGTGTGTGTGTGTTGGTCCCCTGAAACTGCCCATTTGTGATTTTGGTGGGAAGCAGAAAGGCAGCAGTTAATTCTCTATACCTCCCATCTGTTCCCTCAGGGATGACTGGCATCTGCTGTCTCTGCTTACATTTGACTTTTTGTTCCGTCTCCTGTAACAAGTTTTCTCTTCTCAAGACCTACATCCTCCAATAATTGCCTACAGTTCACTTTAAGAAATTTGTTCCAGTGTTTGTTGTAACAATAGTGTCTCCCAGGAGACTTCGTTTAGTAGGCTTAAAGCTCTTGTTAGGATTCACAGGCAGGATTTAGCTGAAGAAATGGCTTCCATCGGTAATAGACTCCTTAGGGTGCAAGGGAAGTAGAGCTAAGTAGCAGCAGCACACAGCTTATTTTGGAAAGATGTTAACATTCTCAAACATTGAAATATCTTTCTTTTAAGGAGTGCTCAATTAAGTCACAAAAACTTGTGTTGCCTTTATTTTTAAATGTCCTTTTTAAACCCACAAAACTAATAAAGTCTAGTTATGGATAAAAATGGGGCTGACATTGCATCTTTAACATAGGCTGTTAATTTCTTAAACATTTTTATACATCTGTGTGGCTCACAGATGAAATTTCCACCCCTTATTTCCTGGGTTTTGAGTGGAAGTCAGAGTGTTGACGCTCCTTTGAAAATTGTGATATCTCTTCATACTGAAAGGCTTTAAAAAGATTGAGTGATAGTGATTTATTAGTAATTTGCTATGAAAATAATCGTGTCTCAGTTTTAGTTAAAAAAGTAGTTCATAGTAACAAGTTTCAAACTTAAAAACTAAAATAAATAGTAGGTTTTTTTGCATTGAAGAAGTGCCAAAAATCATCTGAAGTCACTGTTTTGTTTTTGTTCTCCTTCTGTATATATGACTTTCTTTTTCTTTTTCTTTTTTTTTTTAATGACTCCAAACCTGGGTTTGTAAATTTCAGCCTGGAGTGAATTTTTGGCCCTCTTATAAATGCTAAAGTAAGGGCTTAATACTACCAACTGGCTTTTTAATGGATCAGCCCTAAGTCTTGTCCCTTTCACCTCCCCCCAAAAAGCCTGGAATATTTGGAAACCTCATAATTGGCATTACATTTTGCTCTAAAGAAACTGGCTCTCAGTCCTCCTTTCCTGTTTATTTTGATTTTAATAGATTACAAGGTATAACATTTATGCAGTTTTAATAGGTTTATAAACCTACTTACTGCCTGATTGCACTGGGCAGCTGATGGCAGTGAGTCCTGGCAGCAAGCATTGAGGATTCTATGGTTGGCTGCAATAGCTACAGCCATGTGTCAGTCCTTCCACTTGTAAAGAAGATGAAAGGAGTAAGTTTTCATGGGTGGTCAGAGCTGACCCTATGAGGGAGTTGGCAAGGCCCATTTTGATTTGCAGCTGTCATTTAAATAGCTGACTACCTATTGGTTTATCTTACTAATTAGGGTAAATGCCTTTCTGGGGAGTCACATTTGTGCAGTCATTTCTGATTGACTTCATTAGAAAGGTTTTACGTTTCTAGAATATGGCCAAGTTCTTTGAAATTTCCACCAGTCCAATCTTATATTTACCAAATTGCCCCCATTTTCCACCCACAAGAAACCCCCAACATTTTTACCTCTTCCTTTTTTTGTTTTTCTGTTTTATTTTTAAAGTGAAATCTGAAATTGATAATTTGCTGGAAAAAAATACTTTGTATACTTGAATGTTTAATAAATCTAGAGCTAAACCAGTAATATTATAATCCAACAGGCTTAAAGATTCTAAACAATATTTTTGGACATAAAGTAAAACTCTGAGGCTTTCAGGTTAGTACTGTTGACTTAGAAAGCCTTGCATGTACCATCTGAGGGTATTATTTGAATAACCATTTGGCAGATCCGTGGCAGCTCTGTAGTTTATAGTGCATGTCTAGATACAGTGCATAGAGCATATCCACAGCTGAAATCAAGACTGCTTTGTAGCTCTGTCAGTAATCCAAAAGCTGCACCATTTCAGCCAGTTAGAATGTATCATGTGAAATGGGCTGATGTTTTTCTAATAAATCATACCAGTGGTGAACCGTGGCTTACATAATATATGATTTAAAGACAGGAAGTGAAACTTAATATTTTTTCAGTTAAAAAAAAAAAAAATCAGTCCTCAGCTGGTGTGTATTTTCAGAGCCTGTTGTAATAAGTGCTTTCAATACTCAGTGTAACTGAACTCTTAAATCTGTACAATGATTTTAAATGTTTAGTTGTGTTGTAGATTTAGTTTCTTTTAAAGAGAATAATTCCCCGTTCACTCCACTGCAGAGTGTCTTCTGTGATTAATACCATGTATGTATAAACTTATATGCAATAAAGTTAATAGATTCTTACAACTCAGGCTATTAATCTTTCCTCTTATTCATTTGGATTTTGTTCAGTTTTCAAGTGCAACTCCTGGCCAAACATTGACCAAAAAGTTACAGCTTCCTTTTGGTGTTAACGGGTGTTGCTACTGATGAAATAATTTAGAGCTTCATTGTTCCCTTTATGGGTGACTAATTTAAAGGAGATTAAACTGTCTGTGTTACAGCTTAGGCTCTCTTTTCTCCTCTTGTCCAAGGCAGCTGGGTCTCAGAAATGAGAGCTGTAAGAATCCACCTCGCTTGTGGCTCACTGAGAGCTTGTCTTCGTGGGAGCTTTGCTTTGGGGGAGATTGCAAAGCAGCATGGAGCAATTTGGGAGCTTTCTCAATAAGCATTGTTAAATCAAGTAATGTTATCTCAGTGACATGAGATATTATTCATAGAATTCTCCTGTATAGCACTTTCCTTCACGGATAACTCTTGAAGGAACCCCAAGGGCCTTCTCTTGAACCTAGTCATTCTCATTTTTGAAAATGCTAAAGTTGAAAGCAAACCACCCATTGTTTGCTGGTAATAGCAATCAAAAACACAATAGTAATCAGCCATTGGAACCGGGTACTGAAATAGGGTGAGAGACGTGCCAGAAACTAATATGGTTTAGATTCTAAATGTGTGTTTGATTTTTGTTACTTTAGTTGTTTGAAAAATGTCTTGTTTTTTTGTAACGCAAGAGCTCGTTTCTCTTCATAGGTATCAGTGCAGCTAGCATTCTAGCACAGTTTCCATATGTTAAGCTTTCAACAATGAAGTTATCACATGGCACAGACAGCTGTTGTGATGAGAGCCATTGCAGCACGTTAAACAGAGTCCAGCAAAGAGACCTGCTCAGCTAAGCTGCTTTGTAAGTTTAATGTGGACAGTAGAAATGTAAAATAAGTCTGAAATTGATTGAGGACTGAAGGGAGAGGAACGAGGTGCTCAGAGCTTTTTGTTTACAGATGTGCTATCAATACGTAGCCCAGTTAATCTGAAATTTTAGCAGAACTGCTATTTATATCAGAGTGTTTGCAGTTTCTGTCAGCAGATGGTATTTCTGAACTCCATGTTAGGGTGAATCAGAGCAGACTGTGAACCATTAAATCTGCTATTCGCTTGATAATCTGCAACAGCTTTTTCTTGGAGCCATGCAGATTGGCTCAGTAGGGATGTGAGTAGAAGAGAGCTTGCTCTTTTGTGGTGTGCTGTTTTTTTTTAAGGATAGTATGTTGCAAAATTATCTTAGGACAGGCAAGTCGGTGGGTGTGGTGTTTTAAAAATTTGCTACAAATTCAGCTTTTATGCAAATGTATAAAATTGTCTCAAATGCATTTAAGCACCGATTAGTGGTAAGCGTCAAACCAGTCACTGAGGGACTGAATGCCTGAATCTGAGCATTTAACAAGTCGTGTTGTCAGACCAGAATAAAGCATGTGTGCACTTTGCAGAGTTGCAAACTCAAGAATTTATATAAGCACAAAACATTAGCCACTCACTTCAAAAAAAAAAAAACAACAAACTTCACCTGCATTAGCATATCTGAAATACTCAGGTTTAATTACTACACCTGATAGTAATATAGTATAGTGTCATGCAAATGTAACTGACAAAAAATAACAAAAAGTAGAAATATGAGATCAAATCCCTGGGCGCTTGAATTGAATCGTCGCTGAGAAGTTGGTTGAGAGTGCCACATTTTTGTGTGTATGACTTATGGGGTGCCGAGTGTAGTAAAGCACAAATCAACTGAGTTCTACTGTAACTTGAAAAAACACACTTTGAGGTGTAAGAGGAACCATCTCATTAGTTGTTCAGATTAACAGAAGTTTCTACTTGTTTAGCTGCCACTTGTGTGCAGTGTTTTTACTTAAAAGTTAGATATGCAGGCCCACTCTTG
The DNA here is from genome assembly GCF_019238085.1 of Lagopus leucura. Classification (NCBI taxonomy): domain Eukaryota; kingdom Metazoa; phylum Chordata; class Aves; order Galliformes; family Phasianidae; genus Lagopus; species Lagopus leucura. The sequence continues at coordinate 18,616,185 of NW_024962334.1, forward strand.
TATAAACAGTGTGGGCAGGTAACTAAGCCATACTTAAAACGTGTAGACCAAATCATGTTCTCCAGCATAATGGAAGTTTGTCTGAATGCATCTGATATTTCAGTCCTACAATGTACAATAAAATACATGATGAAGTATCTCGAGGCGATTGCACTGTGGTCTATGGCAAAGCTTCCCTCTGGGGGACTTGGCTGGTGCCAGGATTTCACCTTTTCCATGCAGATGACGAATGAGAACTTTCTTTGTGGTTACTGGAGCCAAAATGATTCCATCTAATTGCAGGTTTGGGGGCCTATATTAATCCTACACAGTAATTAATATATACATATGTTTGCCCAGCATTTAGCAGTCTGAGGCACCTATTCTAACTGAGCCTTATGGGTGTTCTTGTAAAAAATAAATGCATAAATAATTTAAAAAATAATGAAGGCCATTGTGTGAAACAGTTGATCTACGTATGAGTTAACTGTAATATATGTGTGTGTGCTGAGACATGGTAGGAGATTTTAGCACAAGCTTTTGGCTGAGGTTGTGACTGGGCATGAATAATAAGTAAAATCAGTGGTAGTTTCTGCCTTGAGGAATAAAGCTGTAGGAGGAGGTTTCCAATAACAATGAAAAATAATAAGTGAAAGCGCAATTATTTCCTATAGGTTTCTCAGCACAGGTGGAACTTGTGCTCAGCACCAGCTATAAAGACGTAGCTTTTTCAGAGCTCGATGCTACGTTCCTCTGATTTAAAGGGATCCAAGCATGAAACTTGTACATATTCATCTCCTTCATCCAGTTTTTCAGCGAAAAATGTTCAAGTGCTTATCACTCTGCTTTGGCTTCACTAAAAGCCTTCTTTCCAGCAATCCTGTTGTACAGATTCCTTAAAGAAGCAAGACTACATAGGACGTTGATACTCACTGACAAAACCAAACCAAAACAAGGAGAATAGTTAAAAAAAAAATAGTTAAAAAAAAAAAAGATAATAATAATAAGTGATAGATTAGTTTCTCATATCTAGCATGGGAGATAAGCCAGGTAAGAAACAGCATCCAGCAAGATTGCAGGGGGGGCTCTGGCAATAAGAGGTTGCTGAGGGCCAGCAGTCAGCACGGGAAATGGAATAGAGGTGAGAAAGGAAGGGAGATTTTGCCTGAGAAAGGTGAAAGTTTAGAGGCTTTCTAAACTAAATAGAAAAGACTATTTAAATTATTCCATTCCTATTTCATTATTTTGTTCATATCTTTGATCCATCAAAGAATATCTTGATTTTTTTTTTTCCTTTGTACCGTCCTGTTACACGGCATTTAATGAAATGTGGCTGTGTGATGGGCATGTCTCTTAACAGGAGCCAGGGAGGTCTGCCCATGGGTCGTTTTTTTGTTTGGTTAGTTTTTATCATCTTGCAGGCAAAACTGGAAGCTTCAACCGTTCTGCAAACCACATCCACATCTGCCTTACATTCAGAAAATCAAATTATTTTAAATAGTTGTTGGGAAAAATAGGGCTGTGCTGTGAGGGGAAAATACATGAAGGTTTTTTTGGGGGAAAAAAAAACAACAAAAAACCAAAATCTTCTCAAAGCTTTCCTCTGCATTTTGTGTTCTCCTTCCTTTTCCAGCTTTATGGATATGTTTTCCTTACACTTCTGTTAAATTTCTCATTTTTACTTTGGCAGGAAAAAATGTGTTGAGCACAGTTTTCTGTGACAAAAGACTGACTCGGTCTTTAGATGTAGTGCTTTCCAGCAGAAGTCTGCATTTTGCTGGAGGAGAAGGTGCATCAGAAAATTCATAGTGCATCTTACTCATCTCCCTCACTGCAGGAAGCTTTATGTGCAGCCTCCCGTTCGTTGTATTTCCTCCTCCCAGCTCATTTGGAGCATTCTTGTTTGATACAGACATAAAACGTACCAGCAATTATAGAGCTACTGTGCGGCAGAATTGTATTTTAGTTGCACATACCTGTAATTAATTGTATGGGAATTTTCACAGTACTCTCCCCAAGGAACAATTTCATTGAAAAGTAACTATGTTGTCTAGACTACAGCAACTCGTAAAATCATCACTGGTTTTGATTTTTGAGCTACAAAGGAGTAATAGAACCATGGCTCATAGATTTAAAGTACTTGCAAGTGCAGGAACTGTTTTATAATCCCCATCTTAGGAGTCTAACCTGACAAACCGTTTTTAACAGGGTCAGGAACAGAAAATGTAAGATAAGCTTAAAGATTGTCTCTGTCAATTTGTGATAGGAGCTTTTTGTTGTAAAAGTGCATCCTTTGAACGTGGATCTTTCATCCCCCCAAATGCAAAAAAAGAGGCATGTGTTTTGTCTAAATGTGGCTGCCTTTTGTGGCTTGTGGCATAATTGGTTTAATGTAGGAATAGCTTGACACTCAAAAAGGAGCTTCAGTGGTCCTGAGTAACAGTGACAGCGTTCATGTTTGTGTATTTACGCTGCAAGGGCCAATGGGTGGAAGGGTTAAAAAAAAAAACCACAACTATTTAGCTCGATGAATAATCTGCTAGTTACCTCAAAAGGTGCTAACTGAATGCACAAATGTATTTCAGAAGGTGGGAAACAATAGAAGGACATGTGGCATTTTTTAGGTGGCTGTTTAAATCACGTATACATATGTGCACATAAGTACTCACACAAAATTCCACACTGCAAGACTGAACGGGATTGTTTTTTTACCATTACAGTGACTCAAGAGCTGAGAAGAACACTCAAGCTCTACTAGTGCTGTATGTCTGCATACTGAAAGGAGTTATGGCTTTCAGAAAGTTAGTACAGTGCCTAGCAGAAAAAAAAAAATACATACTTTCTTAGGCCAGCACTTCAGTGTGCTGAAGATGGTGAAACTTAAGCAAATGTCTAAGTTTTCTTTGCACACTAGCCAAAGCAAATCAGAGGTAGAAAAAAGGAAGGGCTAATGTGCCATTTCACACCTGATGATTTAAAACACAGAGAGTTTTATTTCACAGGGGAAATGGTGTATTGTGAGTTGATGTTAGCCAGTACGTGGTCATCAAAATGAGGTGAAATGCCAGGAAACGCAGGGACCGTTTAGTTCTTGCATGTTACCAAGCTAAAGACTTCCTAACCCCAAAACTATATATTCTCTTATATTTTAAGCACTTGTGGCCTTGCAGGTGGGAGGCACGGCTCTAACTGAAGATCAGACCTGATCCACCCTAGCACGGTCTCTTGTCTTGTTAAGATATCTCCATATATAGTCAGACAGCAGCATCATCCTTAGCAGTTTCCTGACACTTCTGCCTCTAATGCCAAAGGATACCAGAAGCCAAGGAGGAGTGGAAAATAACAACTTGAAAAGTACTTTCATTTCAGCCTTAGGTTAATGATGCATTGTATGAAACAACTCACACCTGCTAACGTATGTTTGTGCACCTTACTGAAACCAAGATAGCCTCAAAGGAAGGTTTGTGGCTGCATACCAAGGGCACTGCAGTGCAAATTTTATTTTGTCAAAAGAAATGAGAGGAAATACGACTCCTTCCTGAATATGTGCTTATCTTTGGATGTTAAAATTGTTTTTCTTTTTCAAAAAATAATGATGTTTTATTAAAAACCTTTACAGCCCTATCCTCTACGTAGGTAGGATGACAAAAGCCAGCCTGGTTCAGAATTAAACTTAGTTCTTTACTATTCATTTTGAGTATTGGGTTATCTATTAGGGTGCATTGATGGGGTTTCTTAAATCTAGATGGTCAGGCAGGTAGTTTTTGTGCTAAGTGTAGTTTTTGCACAAAATAAATCCTCCTAGCCTTCACTGCACTGAAATGGAGAATCTGCCATTGCCTCCCATGTTGTTGGGCAAAGCTGTAATCCTCCCAGGGCTTGCAAACGTGGAATCTCTTCAGCATAAAATTGCTGAAAGAGCTCTGGGCTGCCCTGGTCCTCTGTGGGCAGTTTGCCAAAGGACACCTTTGGCATGATGATTCAACCCATCCAGCTCATCTTGGAAGTAGCTGCATAGCTAAATTCTACTAAAATCAGCTGTGCTCTGCGTGCAGCAAGTGCTACCAATGCAGCAATTTGTTGGACTTGCAGCCTGGTCATAGCTCGGTGCATCATTTTTGGGTTTGCATGCTGATAAGTGGGAAGCACGTAGCAGTTGGGTAGGTAAGGAGTGTGTGCATTGCAAGTTTTATGGCCTGTACTGTAAGTGGCTGAATGGCTTTTGTGCAGCTGTAAAGCATGTTTAACCTGGTGTTATAAAACACGTCTCAAATGTATTTTCATAGCTTCATAAACTGCAGTTCATTTATGTAGGTAGTTTTTATTGTAATCCTTTATCTTAAACATGAAACTGCTTCCTGATACTGCTTCTACGTCTTTCCTTCTTTTTATGAAAAGCAAAAGAAAAAAAAGAGCTTTTCTATTCTCTTTCTTCCCTACCTTTTTGTTTCATGCATCAGGAGAGTCCTTAAGTACTGCAAAAGCGCCCTGAACTTGCATTTTTGTATTGCTAACCTCAGAATGCAGGCCTAGCGACTAAAAAGCCAAACTAACATTAATTATGAATGTTCTTCTCGCTGTGGTTTTTGGAATAAAACTTTGGAACAGATGTTTGGGAGGGAGAAAAGGGGGAGGAAGGATGGAGTTGTTCTCAGCCCCAACTGGTTTTAATTCTTTCTTGAACATTTTGAGTCTATCTTTAAACGTTTGCCAGAGTTTAATTAACATCCCGTGACTAAAGGTGGAAAATGTCCGGCTTTGTTTTTCCTCAAGCATATACCTGCACTTGTGGCTCATGCCAAAGCCAGAGAAAGAAAGGATTCCAGCTGGCATCGATTTTATTACTGTTACATTAATTTACAAGTTAAGCCTCAGTTGGGAGGGGTCTGCTGGATTCATTTATTTATTTACTTTTTTTATTTTCATGATTTTAAAAAAAGTTGCCATGTAAAACACTGCCATTTAATTACAGGAAGCTTATGCTCTTGTTTGGTGAGCATTTCATAGCTTATTCTTCTTTATACAGAGTTGTAGAAATCTGCTTTTGAGATGCGTTTAAAGCAGAGATTGTGTCCTTGGGTTTATCGTGTTTTCCCTGTACTGTGTATAAACAGAAGAGTGTACATTATTGAAAGCCCTTTTTTTTTTCTTTCTTTTTTTTTGGTGGAAAATAGGATTGGGGGGAAAAAAAAAGTTTATGTAAGAATGCAAAATAACTTCCCGAGACTATTGGCACAGTGTGACCATAAAACCTCAACAGCACATTGTGCAGTGACATTCTAACAATTTGCTTTAGCACCTCTGCAGCGTTTTCAGAAGGTCCTGTTGTACAAAACACATGGCATGGTATCAGTTGACTGTTTCTTTCCAGAATCCCTTCTTTCCATGCATGTTTTTGTGATTAGTTGCTGTTTCACTATTAATTGCAAATAGAGATTTTTTTTTAATTTACCTCATTACGTGGATGTTTTATTTGCATTTATACATCCAATAAGTTACAGCGTATCCACTTATGGAGGTGTGCAGGCTCCTTCTGATGGATTTATAAGCTCCAAGCTGGGATTTTCTGTTTTATTTTTAAAGAGTGTTCTTTGCCATGCATATATCAAGATACAGATATATCAAGATAGAAAGTGGCATGTAATCGTTCCTAAGGCCAGACAGAATCCAGCTGTTGCACCTAGCTGTATATTGGCTCTAGAGGAATTTTTTTAACCCTAGTTTTATTATTTTTGATTTCCCTGTAGCCCAGAATGTTGAGCAGACCTAACGTGTAAGTAGTTTCAAATTTTACTAACAGCAGATAAAAATATAGAATGCTAATGTGATACTGTTTGTACTTCAAAAAATAAGCATGATGATGGTGATTTTTTTTTCCCCATTGTCATTTTAGCTTTATCTCCAGCATTTTGGGGTGATTTCCCTAGTAGGCTGCCTCAGCTGAAGTCATGCTGTGTGAAAATACAGTCTATTTGCTTTTCTGTTTCTACCTATAGGATCTGAAGTCTCTGTGGTTTACACCTAAGATTCAAACTTTTTAATTGAACATATCTTAGGTCGCTTAAAATTCAGTGTAGGCTTACAGTGAGCATTTAAATGAAACCAAAAGTGCTTATAAATGTTGGAATAGCCCCATCTGCCATTTTACTTAAAACACTGAGGCTATCAGTGGGTGTTTACCTGTATCTGTGGGATGATCCTGTTCAAAGCATCACTGTTCAGATGAGCTTTTTGGGATCTCCCTGTGATTGCCAAGTTGCAGTTGCCATTTCTACAGCCACTTTGAGTGCCCCTGGGGGATGTCCAGAAAGGCCTGATCACACCCTTGCCTGCTTAAATGTTGCCCCTTAGTGCAGCAGACCCTGGTGGCTGAGAGCTACAAACAAACAAGTAGTTCATGGTATAACACTTCTTCAGAGCTTTTTCAAGTACTTTGTGCATTAAAACAATGTTGAAAATCATATTACTCTTTGTACTTGAATTTGCATGCACATCATTACACGAGGCACATTTTTGAAATTCTCATGGGGTTTGTTCATTAACTGAGCTTTGCCTCATCCAGAGACAATAGAAAATCAGTTCCTCTAAATAATAATGGTTCCTAAACAGCCAGTCATTTAGTGCCCGGTACTGAGTCTGTGCTGGGAGAGCGCTGGAAGGCAAGGCGGTTTCTCCAGAAGACATTTTTCTGGCCGAATCCTGCTCTGACTGGTGTTGTGAGGAAGGGCAGGGCTCTGGCTGGAGGGCAGGACACACAGAGCACAGCCACCATGACCTGCTGCGGCTCCCTGGAAGGCCGAGGCGGTAATAAGCTTTAATTGCTGCTCTGGGGGCTCCTTTGTGGTCGTGCAGAGGGACAGAGGTCTCTGCCAGCCTTGGCGGACGCCTGTTTGACAAGCCATGACCACCTCAGGCAGCTCTCTCAAGCGATGGCAGTGCTGCCAAGCATTCCTCTGCCTTCTGGGAACTCTCGCTCAGGAACCAGGCCCAGAGATACTAGAGTAAGAAAGAAGCCTGAGCGGTGTGCATTGTGCCTGCTGCCTGAAGACAGCCCATCCAGCCCTCTCCATGGGGAACTCAGCACTCATGCCACGTAGATGCTTAATCAAACACCAGAATTGCACTTGCAGTCTGAAATACCAGCATCTGTAGCACTTACACAGTGGTCTGCTTTATCTACCCAAGCTTCTTTTGGTTGTATTATATATGTGTTAGCATCTTCGCAGACATGAATGGTTAACATACTTTTGGAAAAATGAAAGACTAATCTGAATGGACCTGTCACAGAGGCTGGAAAGCATTTTCTGTCTTCTCAGTTCTTTCTCCAACAGCAAGCAAGCAAAGGAAAAACCCCAGCTCAGACTATTTGGGTGATCCAGTGTTGGAAGTTTGTTGCCAGAACCAGCACACTGTGCCACTCGTACCAGGTCACAGCCAAAGAGCCCTGCTGCAGCCTCTAGGCTAAGAACATGCGTGGCAGCTGTGACATGTTTTATTTAACTGTTTTGTATTTCATTGCTCCTAGCATTTATTTCCTGTGCTCAATATAAAGGAAGAATATTCTGTTTCGAATGACTCGATATGCCCTCAGACCAGCAATGAATATCAGCTGTGGGAATGCTCTCTCTGCTGCTGAGCATGGAGGGAGACCATGGACATGCGGGGGAGAACTTTGATAATTCCATACATGTGCTTTAGTGTTAGACCACAATTCTTGGAATATTAATTATTCTCTTCTTTCTTTTTTTTCCTTTTCCTTTAATCAAAGAAGCTGTCATGGTATACGGGAATGCAAACTCCTTAACATAAGAAGTGCTCTCATAAAACTGTTTCTGTGAAATACAAACTGCGAGTCCCGCACGGGACAAAGTGTGAAGCTGAATTTTTATGAGAGATCATTGGAACAACCGTGAACTTTCAGTGACACTAGCAATGCTGCTTCCCACTGCAGTGGGCTTTTTGCTCGTAGTTATTCATTGCATATGTGAATGTATGCTTTCTGGTCCTGGAAATAGTTGGCAAGGATATGTTGTTTTGTGTTCGGGTTTTTTTGTTGTTGTTTTTATTTTTTCCTTGGGAGGAGAAAGGAAGAACTCATGATGTTCTTGATCACAGATCAAGATAGATCATATTTATTGTAATCGCACACGCAGCACGTGCTGTTTTTAATCAGCTTTGTGTTTTTAGTGCTACAAGGCACGCTACAGAAGTTAAACGCATTAAATAACTGCAAGTGATGTGCACCTGTTAGAACCAAGTTGAGGAAGAAAGTCCTCTGGAAACCACGCAGAGGAATGAAGGTGTGCACAGGAAAGGTAGAATTGGATCTTGGCTAAGAGGTGTGAATACCGAATAACCTCCGCAAGTCTAAAAGATAAAGTTTAGATTTTTAGCACTGTAATTGGGATGCTGCCTATGCAAGGATGTCAGATAGTTAACTCCTGCAAGATGCTTTTGAGGTGTTTAAGTTACTTATGTCACATGCTAGAAGAAGTAGAAGATAGGTGTGCAACAGGTCAAGTCTTTGCTGTAGGGTGACGTGACATACTCACAGACTTCAATAGCAAAGCTGAGTAGAAGAAGAGGTGGAAGAGGTATTGATGCTGCAACTTTGCTTTTCATCACACTATTAAGACTTTTTAGTGCCCAGGCAGCAGTCATAGTTTCCTCTAAGTGTATATATTTTTTTTCTTCTGGCAAATAAGCTGCTGTTTATCACTGAGCATCACCTCAGTTGTAATGCATTTTGTTTACACTGCATAAAAATTAGAACAGAAATAACTTGTTGGTATGCTTTTGTGACCCTGTATATAATTTATACCTTCCCACAAGTGATAATTGCATGCAGTACCTGGCTCTGTCATGGCAGCCAACACGAGCAGTGCCTTCTGGCGTCCAGCTTATGTCCATCTCCACCTGTGAAGCCCACCCCTTGCTTGAGTGGCAGTGGCATAGTCTCAGCATGGGAAATTCCAGAAAGCAAACAAAAGCCTAGCTTTCTTTCATTGCCTTTGGATTGTTTTGTGTTTTGTTTTGTTTTAATATAGTGGGGCAGTACTGCTGAAGTGAGCCTTTTGGTGTGGTTGCTGGAATAAGGAGAAAGAAGGTGGCTTTATGGGACAGAACCAAGGAAACATTGAATGCAAGGAGAAAGGGCAGCACTGGGAAGATGTTATTTAGTCACTGGGAAGAGAAAACATTAATTCTAGCCCAGGGTGAGGTCCTTGTGGGATCTCAGAATGAAAGCTGTATGATGTATGCAGCTGGATATGGTGAAAAGCAGGGAGCTAGCAGAAAGGCTTGGGACGAACATGGCTAGAAGAGAGAGCTGGAGAATTCAGGGTTTTTGCTACTGCAGAACTACCTTTGGTTACGGTAGTAACATTGTAAATTTGTACAACACCTTGCTGAAAGCAGGAGCTGCTCCATCAGCCTTTCCCTTCCAGGTATTTAGAACCTCATCAAATAAAGGTGTGTGTTGTGGAGTTTTGGAGCAGCCATTTGCTTCAGAAGTCCAGTTGGGATGTTTTTCCTTTGAACACTGGAGTGGGGAACAGTGGCCCTTCTGAGCATTATGAGAAGCAGGGAGGCCACCAGCATGCGTGCTGTGCTGCAGGGGGGGCTGCTCACTGCCCAGAGGAGCACTGTGCCCCAACCCAGCACCCTTTTGTCCTGGCAAGGGGCAGCCAGCTGAGGCCCCAGGAGCTTTGCAGTGGTTGTTTCAGATGGCTGTCACACCCTGACACAGGCCATAGGTTAGACGCAAAGATGCTGGCTCTTTATTTTTTTCCCTTTACAAGCAAATATTGACACTTAGTATTGTGCAACAGCACCCAAGTCTAAAAAAGAAAGAAGCAGCAAGTAAGAAAGCTGTATCTCGATGGAAGCGCAGAGCTGCGCACTGCTGTCCCTGCACCACTGCTGTCCCCTGGCCGGCTGCCCATACACCTGATTGCCACCCGGCGTGGGAACGCTGCACCCAGCCATGGCCGTGTGGTGCTTAATTAAAGTCCCTGACCTGCGTGCTGGGCTTCTTGTTTCTTCTATCTGTTTTTTTTCCCTTTCTGGTTTGTTGCACGCAAGCAGTGAGGCTGGTGGGGCACTGCTTGGGTCGCTGCTCTCAGACACTGACAACTGAGGAAATTAAATTCAGAGGCGGAATCAGTTAGAAGCGTGACTAAAGCGGTGTTGTTTTTCTATGGCAACTGAAACAATATAATTATTTAAAGGAGAGATTTTTATTGCTAATGAATTCTTTTTAAGGCAGTCAGTTCTTACGTTTTGTTTATACCAGCTCCCTCTTAAATACATTTTGGGTATTGTTTGTTGTCTTTTAAGAGAGCACAAGCAACTGAGTTCAGTAGGACGCTGTCAGATAAGAGCAGTGGTAGACTCTGAGGTTCCAGCTTGTGTAAAGTCATGTGCCTTCGAGGTATGCTGCATAGCTAGCAGTGGGAGAGAAGGAAAGCATGTTCCTATGGTTATTCATGTAATCCTATTTGTAAAATCCCCACTGGCAAGTCTGAGTTTAAAAACTAGAGATAACAGAGAGCTTGTTTAGGCTGTTAAACAACTCTTTCATCTGCACTGGACAAAATGTTGTGTTTCGATGCAGGTAAGCTAATGAAAATGAAACTGCGGGGATGCGCTGACCTTGCAGTTGCTCAGGCATGCTTCTTGCTTTCTTCCCTCCTTCATTGAGTCTTGTAAGAAAAGCCAGGCAAATGTTGCTGCGGAGTTGAATCTCTGTGAAGCTATTAGAAAAATTAAAGGATGCCTTGAAAGTAAAGGAAGCATCGTTATAGTTGCTTCAACTCCCCACCACTTCTGCTTATCTTGTCCCTTCTGTTTTGTATTGCCTACTAGGTTTTCTAATTACGTGTTCCTTGTTGCCACTGAGAGTGATGATATCCTCAGTAGATGTCACAGACTCAGGTGATGTTTTCTTTAGGAAGACAAAATCCTGTTTGTGAGGAGATCACCCTCCTTCAAGGGGTTCTTTATGATGGCAGAAATTGTTGGTGGCAGTGACCGAAACCCTCGTGTGTTTTCTTATCCTAGAAATGCATATAGTTGTTCACAGTAGGTTTTTCTGTTGCATTTGGTCAAAAAAAAGACTGAGCTGAAAAGCATGAAAGGAGCAGCTTGAGGAATTTTTTCCATCAAGATACAATCAAGGGCAGGAAATCGTAGAAGCAGAGTTGTGGTTTTGCCTCCATTTTTTTTTATTAGTTAATTAAACTCTAACAACTCTTAACTTCATTTTAGGTTAACTGTTCCTAGAGTTCAGAAATATTTTAAGAGGTCAATAATGCTTTCCTTGGCTCTCAGTCCTTCTGTGTGGGATGAGGGATCTCAGGCAGCGGCCTTGCAGTCCTGCAGATGCTGCACATGGTGTGTGCGTGCGCTCATGGGGAAACGATCCATCGTTCCTCATCTGCACACCACCCCGAAAGGATGGAAACCGCAGGAAGGCAACGTGGATAGCCTGACATCTGTAAGCTGCCTTCCAGTATCCGATTAAAGCTCAGAAGCCCGAAGTGCTTACAGCTACCAGTTGACATGCATTTTTGCTTAATGAGCAGGAGGTGCTGAGCGGGAGGGAGCCTACAGGGAGGGGGGGGTCGGGAGAGGAGAACTGAAGGCCATAGGTGCGTATTTAATTTCACGAGCAGCAGAGGGGGGAAAAAAATCCCACAAAGCCCCCATTGTGCACTGCAGCAAGGTTTTCTTTGTGAAGTCGCGATGTTTCTTTTTTAAAGTGCCATAAGGCAACTGTCTGCGTTTCGAGCTGCGTGGAGGACATGTGAGGGAAGCAGATAGAGCCGTGCGAGTGTCCTGTAACTGTCTTTAATAACGGGAGTTCCAGCACTTGGAGCCAAATCATCTTTCAGCAGAAAGGATAAAATTTAGCAGAGCTGGGAAAGGGGAAGAATAAAGGGGAGGGGAAACACAGCACCACCTCCCGCTGACACCACAAAAGTTTCCCTAAGCTTTCCCTCTCCCTCCCTCTGTGCATATATTTTCTTTTTAATCAGCCGGGGCTCTTCCCTCCCCTGCTTCTTTTTTACTGTATTTTTACGGCTGCAATTCTGCTTTCCCAATTTCTCTCGTTTCACGTTCAGTTTCTTCAGAGACATTCATTAATAGTTACTGCAATTTAAAATAATAAATAAACTCGGCACCAGCTGCTCAAATGGCTGCCGTAGCATATCTGGAACATAATGCGGTCTGTCCGGGGCAGCCACACAATGCAATTTATCCCTACACCTGAGGGAATGAATTTCACAACTGTAATTGCTACAATATAATTCTTATTAATGTTGTGCTTTAATTCCCATTAATTCCAAAGGGCTAGTAAATGCATTAGGACTTGTCAACATATTATTTTACACTGTTTATGATCTGTAGAATTACGCTCTTCAGTATTGTATTGCATAAAGAAAAGCCTTAAAATGAGCTTTGATTGCAGGGCGGAGGGAAAACGCATTTTCTGTTGGGCATTGGGAGGGAAGGAGGGGTCCTGTGTTGGAGGAGCAATGAAAAGTGTGTTTTAAAATCAATCCTTTCAACTTGCTGCACCACGCGGTTAGCTCTTTATGACGATGTATTAATAATGCCTGTCTTGGTTATTAGAAAAAGAGCCACTGGTATCTTTATGAAAGAATAAATAGCTGTAAGAAGGATAGCTTTATAAAATTAAAAGTAGCTGTCTTCCAGCAAAGACAGAAGTGGGGGAAATTGCAAGTCATTGTAACTGATGTAATAAATGCGGAACACGTTATCTCCCTGCGCTCTTATTTATTCTTGGTTTATCTCGCTACCCTGCTTTTCTAGGTAGTGAATATGACGAGGAGGAAGTCGACTATGAAGAATCAGACAGTGATGAGTCCTGGACTACAGAAAGTGCTATCAGCTCTGAAGCTATCCTTAGTTCAATGTGCATGAATGGAGGGGATGAAAAACCTTTTGCCTGTCCTGTTCCTGGATGTAAAAAAAGATATAAGGTAAGAGGTAGTGCAGACCTGCCTTATCTCTTCTTGGTGCAGGTAAGAGAGGGGAAAAAAAAGCCTGTAAAATCATTCTTTCTCATCTAGTAGACTTGTCCTATGCATTATTGTGCTGTTTTAGCAGAATATGGATTTCAATCACTGGTTCCCTCTCAAGCACAGGCAAGTTACAATCTTTATAAAGTTAGAAGTTTTATAAAGAATGTAAAGCCTTTTGCATCCATGTTGTGAAATGAGGTTATATATGGTGACTTTTGCAAGACTTTTGCTTTACACATTTCAACTGGCTTTCCATTACTTAGACAAATTAGTAGCAGCCTTGGGAGGCAGTACCAGCAAAGCCATCACATGCCCCTTTTAGAGGCACTAAATAAGAAGCTTCTGCCCATCCGTAGCAGGACTTCCTTCTGCATACGTGGGAGAGAGGCAGCTCTCCTTCACGAGACTGCACCCAGGTGCTGTGCCTCATGCAGCTGATGCAGGAAGGGGGTGGTTAATGTTTTGCAAGTCAGAGGTCACTCCCAAAAGGCAGAGCCTCAGAGGAACTCTGGCATCGTTCTGTCCCGGGTCAGTGTCCCCGTGACTCATACGCACAGTCGTCGCTGAGTCTGGCTCTGAGTGCTGGGCTTGCATCCCTCTGCGTGACACACTGGGAAGCTTTTTTTTTTTTCCTTTCTGATTTCTGTTCATCATGAGAAAAATGTGTCTGTTTATGGGAGTGGAAAGTCTTTAACTCTGAACCTTGAGCTGGCTGGTAAAGGACATACTGAGATGTTGTGGGGATGGGGATATTGCTTCATGTGAACTAGTGCAGGGATAGATGGAATTTTATCGACTGGTTTAGGCTGCATCACAGTATTCTGTAGTCATTGGAATTCAGGACCAGAAATAACGTGTTAGTCACAATTTACGTAAACCATTTCTGCGTGAAGCACTAAGAAACTCAAGCACTGACCTGTACCCCACAGAATCCAGTGGTGGTTGAGTTTGTTTTTGTACTTGTTTTATCTTGGGGTTAGCCTTTAGCAAATTAGGGACTTGAAGGAGAACAGAAGTATGAAAGAGAAATGTGGGAAGTCTAACAACATTTGAGATAAAGCAGTTGTGACAAGAATGAATAAACTCTACGTGAAAACGTGCAGTGGATGAAAATGTGTGTCAGTGATCCTGCAGCTGTTCTGGACTGTGGCTTCTCCGTTAGCAGCAGATCATGAGACGCAGTCATGTACAGTGCTGGGAGATCAGCTAATGCTTGCTTAAATACTTGTAACATGAGCAAGAGAGCACTGCACTAATTTCATGCGAGTCTGGTTTTGAAGAGCTGTTTCTGACCTGTGTCGTGATTATTCTCTGTCTCAGGACAGGGCAGAGGGAAAGATGTTTTGAGAATATTTGCATGTATTACATGATGGATGTAACCACGTTCTTCGTAATGCTTTTCTTGTATGTGGTAGAGGCTGCCTCAGATGAAGGGTATGGTATAAAAACTAAATCCCTGGCTCAGGAAGCAAACAAGCCATGGTGATTGTTAGAAGTCACTATGCCCACAGGGCATCTGTGCTTTGCAGAAAACTTTCATTTAATGGCAGTGGCTAGAAGGGGAACCCTGTAATTTGCTATATCCTGTCTGTTCTCTGTTTGACTGCCAGCCCTCTGTCATTTTATTGCCCAAATAAGCAAGCTGTTCCTGCCTGCTTCTGCTATCTTGCTACCTTCATCTCAAACGCATGAGGACTGTCTAAGGGATATCTTGTACACCATTAATGTTAGAACAGTCGGATGGGGAACAAATTAATGACCCATAGAGAGGCTGACAGACAGAGAGCAGCAGCAAATAAAAAATACCATATATTCCTATGAGACTCACCTCTGTTCAGTCCAGATAGGAAAATGCATTTCCTTTAACTCTGCCTCACCTCATCTCTCTTTTCTGTGGGCTCTGCTTCCTTCCTTTTTTCTTTTCAACCTATTTTTTTTCCTTTTACGTTTTTATCTTCGTTTCCTTCCTTTTAGTTTTGTGTCAGCGGTGTTTCTTGTTTCCTCTTCATCTTCCTTCTTACCCCCCCCATCCTCAGATGAATTATTTGCCGAGTCTGGGTAGGGAGTCCTGTGATCAAAGCGCTGGGATTTTCTGGTGGGTACTGGATAATCACAGTCAGGGCTGTAAAACAATTATAGAGCTACAAACAGGAACACGGACATGCACATACAGTAATTGCCAGGCTCACTTTACGGCTGAGAAAGGATGCATTCTTTTAGGGAGCGAGGAGGAAAAGAGAATATACACAGTTTTCTTTTGTCTGGCCCTACGTGACGTACATTTGAGAAGCAGAGATGTTATTTTTAGGTGTGTTATTTGTACTGCAGTACTGCCTGAAGGACCCAGTAGAGATCAGGGCTCCTTTTTGCAAACAATGTACAAGGATAAAAGATGGCCTCTGCACTGAAAAGTCATTATGGAAAGGTAAATAAGACAAGAATGAGTACAACAAATACTCCCAAGGAGTGGGCTGGGACGGACAATGGAAAATGTAATAAGTTCATGTTTATACACGAGCCCAGATGTGTATCAGAAGACCCTACTGGCCTCCTGCCCAGCTGCTATCTGCTGGCGGTCTCCCATAGGCGTCGCAGTAGAAGTGAGTCATAAAAATTGAATTGTTCTTCAGGAACTTTTTTTTTTTAATTTAGAAATGAAGCTGCTTGCTTATAAAATGCATTGGTAACAAGCGCTCTGTAAGGTATGGCATGGCACAAGTTTTTCTCAAAGTGCCAGAGATCCTGAAAAAGAATTAACTTTTTCTTTAATGGCCTGTAAACTTGGTTGGTGGGATATTCCAAAGCGGCTGAAGGAGTTTGGAGCATGCTGGCTTATAGGTGCCCGTCAGCCTCCGAAGCTTGCTAATTTCTGGAACTTGCTTTCTTTTTCTCTAATTACCATTACTGACCTAGGCAGAAATGATGAGTATTCAAGAGAAGGAAAATGTGTATGCGATATAAACTGATTAAGGCAACTTCTGAATACAGAATGGAGTTTGATACGTAATAGCAGGGGAGAAAAAAATCCCACAAATAATGTATGTATACTATTATAGACAAAACCCTAGAGTATCTGTCGCCATTTTTCCAGCTTGTGCAAATACAGTAACACAAGAACAACAGATTGTTGTATGTACACACAAAATGTACCTTATCTGCATCTCTGTCAGTGCAGTCATGAAACACTGAGATGTCAGCACTGAGGCAGTCCTCATCTAAGTGTGCCCGAGTTCCCATCTTTTACCTACAAATACACTAGAAAAACAAACTGACTTAAGCTGTTCTTGGCCTTTGAAAAATTTCTGGCTGCCCAGAAAGCACCAATTTGGGTTCTCTTTGCAGTCAGTGAGTTAAGTTTGAAGTTACTTGTGCTTCCTACATGGAAAACAGTAACAGTTTATCACTGCAGGTATATTGCCAGCTCAGAAATTGACTGGGATGGAAGATGTACTTTGCTAAGTACACCTCATTTATGGTAGTGTTTGAAAGGGCGTATAAACCAAGACTCATCTACGTGCACAGTTTGCCTTTGCAAGGGTTTTTCTCTGCTGCTGGTGTGTTGATAGTTACGGTTGCTCAAGATGATTGTCTCAGTCAGATGGACGTGATGAGGGCCTTTACTGGCGCTGGAGCACAGGCAGGAACACACATTTGTAGGAGGGTATGCTTCCAAAGAGGGAAGCGAGGCAAGGGATGGGTTCATAGGCAGCTGTGGATGATGAGATGTGGGATGTGCTGAAGTGTTTCCTGGCCCAGAGGAATTGGTGCTGATTTAGGATGTTTCTCTGTGCAGCCTTCTCTTTCTTGATGGATGGTTTTTGTTCATGCTGTGGAGTTTCTGTGGTGCAGATGCTATCAGACATTTTGTTTGGGAGTTTGCTCCCAGAAAAATTGACCTGCACCCCTCAAGAATTTTGAAGTGAGAGAAGGAAAGAAGAGGATGGACATTAAAAGAATGAAGAAGTCAGAACTTCCTTGAGCAAAGAGGAACTGCACCCAGAAAGAAAACCTCAGCTGGGAGAAGCATGATTTTGGTGTGAGAAGCAAAAGCAACTATGTTACAGGGAGAGAAGGAAGGAGACATGGGGATGTTCTTCATTTCCCAGCCCTCCCTTAGAGGATGTTGGGAAGCAGATGCGCTAGGCTGGTTGGTGCTTTTCTAAAGGAACAGCCAGAAGATATTTTAAAAAGCCATTTTGATGCCCATGGCTGAACGAAGAGATGTCTCTTTCCCCTACTGGCTAGGCAGTGAGCTCTCAGCTTCTGGAATGGGGTAGGTTCATGAGTAGAACCATGCGAGGGGCCCTGCCCATCAGGTGTCCTTGTGTCTCTGCAGGCCAAGCAGTGCCAGGCTGAACTTCCGTATCTCCTCCTGATCTGGTCCCAGGTTAATAATTGTTTCCTCCTGTGTAAGGTTTTGGAGTGCCCTTCTACACTGCCATCTTCTTCCTCAATCATTTGTGAGAGTAAATAATGAGCAACCTAAGTAACCAGAGCAATAAAAGTGATGTATGAGTTTGGCAGCGTTTTTTACCATACCTCAACAAACTCAACTCAGACATACAACAAAGTGTTTACGTTGCAGCGGTGGAAAAAGCACTGAAGAGTTCTAACAACAGTTTTCTTTAAGACAGAAGTTCAGATTGGGTTTCATGTTATACTAGCTCCTCATACCCTGCATGTTTTACTGTTTTCAAACCTTCCATAGCCCAATTAATTCCACACAGGTTTCTGTTCTAGCATTTCCTTTCATTTTTCCGCCTGAAATTACTTAAATTACTTTCTCCTTTCATCAAAGCCTGTGGCATGTTCTGTGCTTGATGCTGAGTGGATTGTTAAAAAGCCTGCAACGGGAGAAGAGTATTGCTGGCACAGAATAGCAAGGATGTTTGTGACTGCAGATTTGTGGGGCCTGTAACAATGGTTAGAAGTATCTTAAAGAGCTTGGTTAAAAAAATTCAGAGTCTGAACGGGCATCTGTAATTTCCAAGGTAAATACAGGGTTTGAGGCTTACTTTGTTTTTAAATTGCAATAGCAACAGTTTGACTGTCACCCTCAGATTTCCTCCTTTTCAGAGGCATGGGTCTGTTCTGTGCTCAGGTGTTGATGGATGTCCTGTGGCAGTTGTCCTGCTGGACAGTGACGTCCCTTGTCCTCGAGCCCTTTAGGTGCTGAAAAGCGTAACCATCTGCAAAGCAGTCTGAAAACTGCTGCAAGACCTCAGGTACCTCAGGGAACACAGAATCTGTGCTAGTTAGGCCACAGCGGCTTGTTCCATTTTTGCCAGAGTAATGTGAACGCTGTGTCCTGTTCTTTCTCTGCAAAGTGCAATGGAGAAATTCTTCAGTTGTGAGTGTAAGATATTCCCACACAGTAGCTGGTGGGAATCATAGAATCACGGAATGGCCAGGGTTGGAAGGGACCTCAAGGATCATCAAGCTCCAACCCCTTGCTGCATGCAGGGCCACCAACCTCCATATCTAATATTAGACCAGGCTGCCCAGAGCCCCATCCAACCTGGCTTTGAACACCTCCAGGGACGGGGCATCCACAGCCTCTCTGGGCAGCCTGTTCTCTGAACTACCTTCCAGTGCCCTGTGCAACTCCCTCTCTGTTGCCTGCAGTTAATTCTTTGGAGGCAGTGCACAAGCAGTCACAAGTTGATGTGTGATGTCTGGTGCCCACAGCCATCTCCAGAAACAATGACACGGAGTGGAACATGAATCCCATGGGTGAAGCTCCCACTTTCTGGAGAAGCATGACTGGAGTCTTTCTGCCAACTTGTATCTTGTTAATGACCCTCAGAGTCAAACATTTCAGTGGTGTGCAAGAAGAATGTCAGAAAGCAAAGAACTTCTAAGTACAGCCAATTAACGAGATCTTCATACACTGCAGCGCACGGGGAGGTAGCAGGATTGGCCAGGTCAGATACATGAGAGCTGCACAGATTCTCTCCTCCTTATCCCATCCGGCTCGGAAGCGCAACATATGCCCAACACCTGGAGAGAGCTCCCAGCGCTCCGTGTGCTGTAGCGTTGAGCGGGTGCTGTGTTCTAACAGGTCAGGTGCTGTCAGAGCAGCAGGCCCTTAACGCTTTGCTTTCTCCCCTGCAGAATGTGAATGGCATCAAGTACCACGCCAAGAACGGCCACAGAACACAAATCCGCGTACGCAAACCCTTCAAATGTCGCTGCGGAAAGAGTTACAAGACAGCTCAGGGCCTGCGGCACCACACAATCAATTTCCACCCCCCCGTGTCTGCTGAGATTATCAGGAAGATGCAGCAATAACATGCTGGTCACAAATGTGCCAAGAAATCCTCACCAGCAGTTGCTGATTTTGAGAACAGCCACCTTTTTCAGGGGAAGCATTCAGCAACCCTTTAAACGATTAAATGCATGCTTTAAAATTTTCTGTAATTTTGGAATGATGTATCTTTGTAGAGTTAATGATTTTGTACATTTGCACATGTAATCATCGTACCCATTTTCATTACTTCGAGATAAGGTGCTATAAAAGCTATAGATTCTTCAGAACATTTTTTTTTCTCCAAAACAAAAGAATGAGGGGGTGTGGCGTATTCAGTTGTATGGCAGCGTTGAATAGGAGTAAGAGGAGGAAAGCTTGGCACTGACATCATTTCAAGATTGTAACGTGACGAAGATTCTCGATGCATCTGTCAGTGTGTGTGCAAAACCAAAACGAGACCACCGTTGTCAAACCATAGCTAACATGCCTTACATATGGAGTTACCAGTGGAGTAGCGAGTCTTTTAGGTAACGAAAATATAAATAAGAAAGAATGTTTAACATAATATGCTAAAAATATTTTCATACTTAAATAACATACATAAAAAGGTGTGCTTGCTGTATTTTATATTCTCTTGCAAATCTTTTTTTTTTCCCCCTCTTGAAATGCTGAAAATTTTGCCATTTGAACTAGTAAACAATCACATTAGTATTAGAAATCTGCTTTTTTTGTACGAGATGTCATATTACGTTCGTGCCCATCAGACTTCGGAGGACCAACATCCCAGTCCAGCTCGGTAGTTACCCCTGAAGTATCTCTTAGAAAGACGCTTGGAAATACTTAAGTGCAAATTTATGTGTGTGTGAGAAAGAATTATCTTCATCTCAGATGAAGTTCTAAAGCACTTTGTAGTTCTCTATTGCCAACAGATTTAATGTTTTATGTGTTGCCAATTCTTGCAACTACTGCACTGGCGTCTGCCTGTGGTTGCAAATAAAAACTAAGAATTCTGCGCATGGTTTAAGGAGGTCCGTTCTTTGTGCTAAGGGAGCTTCTAACGTCTCTCCCTCACCTTCACTGTATTTTCAGATTTTCTTTGTACATGTTTTGCTTCTTATCGTAAGTCGCCGCGTTCCCTTTGGAAGTGTCTGTTTAGCTTTACAATTAATTTTGCTAAAATGTGACATATGAGCCTTATTGAAGATTAAGTGCTTCTTGCAGCAGGTGGTCAGAGATTGACTTAGAAGTCAACATGAGAGAGCTCCGTGTCTGGGCCATACCTGAACATTTGTTGCTTACCATCCTGCCTTGAGCATTCTTCTCTCACAAGTGCTATTCCTGGAATGCAGCTGGCCAGTTGCATCAAGTGGGCACCCACACCTCGAAACATTTCTGACACGGTGAGGAATGCAGAATTTTCAGTACAGCGATCGCCTTCGCTTATTTCCTGTCCTAAGTGCAAAAGAAAGCTCACGTGTGAGGAATAAGCCTTCCCTTTATTTCGTTCCAAAGCTTTAAAGGAAAATGTTTGGAGGGTAACAGTTGCCTGTTCTTCAGCTGAGTAAAACTCCCTCTGAAAGGCTGGGCCTCATCCTGCTCCAATACATGTAGGACATCCCTGTTTAAATGAAATGCCTCTTTTTCCAACCCTATGAGACAGCAGTTGTACTGCACAGTGCTGTCAGCTGGGCTCTAAGGATGATCCAGACATGAGAATTACTGGTGCACCAAAGGCCCCAGGTGGCCGTTTCCTACCTTCTGCAGTTCTGGCAACAGATGTGGCCAACAACTCTGTCCTGGCTCTGCTCCTAGTGCAAGAACCTACAGGCTGGGTAAGTAAATCCAACAGCTAAACAGTCGTAAAACGTCATTGTTGCATGTAAATTCCTTTCAACTATAAAAATGAAATTCCAGTTTCTATTTACCTATTCATTGTGACAGTATTATTAAACAGGTAAAGATGGGACTATTTTGTTATACTGTGTATAGTGAATGTATTGTACTGTGTCTGTGAAAAAGTGTGCTTTAAATTATATTTTCATATGTTTTGTTGGGGACAAAGTCTTTAAGTTTGAAAGTGACAGAGGTTTGTTTGAGAACTGAAGGCAACTTAACAAATTCCTGTCAAGAAAGCTGCTTATAAATGTAAATCAAATCACGTTTAAAATAAACTGCCTCTGACCTAAAACGACCGCTCCTGGCTCATCACTGACACAGAGTTCAGCTCTGGGGCTGCATACAGTCTTAGCTGTGGGTTTTACTTTGGTATGGTCAGGCTGCATTCCTTTAACACCTGCAGCAACTTCAGAGCACACACACACCACACAAACACGGAGTGCTGCAGCCAGGACGAAGAACTGAGTGTTTTGATTCAGCTTGTCAAAGGATGCTGAATTGCACAGGTTGTTTCCTTCCAACTTGACAGCAGGGCTCAGCCCACCAGGTCAGTCTGGATGCTCCAAGGTGCCCTCTTTGTGCTGGGACATGAAAACCTTTCTTACAAGGGCTGTCAGAAACGGAAGGAGGAACTGTTGCAATCTCCATTGCTAGGTTTCAGTAGAGAGATTTGGCCTCTGTGGTGCACCCTCACTACAGCCTGTAAGTAGCCAAACCGAGAGGGCTGGGTTGTGCTTTGGCTCAATGCGGTTGGGAGGCTGTCCTTCCTAGGGGGGGGGTATACCAGCATCTGAGACTTCAGCCATCTTTACAGATATGATGACTATAATGTTTTGGCTTCTGTAATCTGTTCTGTTTCCGTGCACTGCTGAGTTACTTAAAACATTACAGATCATTCTTTCAGTCTGTCTGTGCTCTGCTTTAGGCCAACAGGAATCCCCGAGTTTAAAGATAAAGACAAAAGGGAATGCAGAGGAGCAATGCAGCCTCTACTGAACCCTGCCCTGAGTACTGCAAGCTCATGGAAGGTAACTGCACAGCACAGGAGTTACTCTGAACCTCTAATTCCTCTCTCTGAGCAGCAGTTCCGTTGTCATACAGAACAGAATCAACATCGCATGCCAGAATGATGCAATACCCGAACTCTGCTTTATTTCAAAACAAGCAGCAGGAAAACAGGACCACAGAGTCCATGAGTAGCTTTACTTTTAATGTAATAAGACTACTGTACAACAAGTGAGTAGCAATTTTACTTAATACAGTTAAGTAAATATAAAATGTTTAGCTATACACACATTTATATTTACTAGAAAGAAATACATAAAGTTAAAAGGTTTTAAAAGCCAAAACAAACACAATTCACTGTTGTGAAAATATAATGTTTTCTACTGAATGCAGTTGCAACATAATGGTTAATGACTTAAACAATTCATTTCCAGGCATTTAAGCACAGCCTTGTCTTTCAACTCAAAAATACTGCCTTAAGGAATAACGTTACATGAAGTATGTTATGCTTTAAGGCAGACATTCCACGTGTAAAACTGAAGTACTCACCCTTGCTTCCGTTGCCGGCATGTAATCTCACAGTACATACAGCTACACTGCAGAAAGGTTCTAGAAAACTCTACTTTTGTCGGCTTTGTTATTTCAATTTCTGATTTAGCTGATACTGAAAGAGAGTGCATGACTCCACTAGGAAAAGCATCTGTGTATTACATTTTAATCACACCTCAGATATCACAGAGAAGAGAGCCATAGGTGCTCTGGTGGTTTTCTACACAGCTGAAGAACAGCATGAAGGTGGGCTCTTTTCTGAGGCTGTCATTCCCACATCCTTCACAACTGCCACTAAGTAGGGGAATAAATAACTACATACACAACAAGGGGTTTTTTGTTTGTTTGTTTTAGTATCACGTTAGGTAGAGAGAAGATAACCCAAATAGCAGCTCACAGCCAGACTTGTCACGGCTCCCATTAGAGTACGCTAGCTTTACTCAGAGATTTGCACTGTTGGAGGAAAGATGTGCTATTTGTTTTCCGTCGGTAGACTACTCAAAGTAGTTTACCTTTAAGCTACACTGCAAAACAGAAGTATTTAATCGAAGTTTAAAACATTCTGATCAAAGTGCGTCTGGACGTGCCTCTCGAAGCCCTGCTGGCTGTAGTCAGGCGGGAACTGCTCACTGCACATGGGGCACACCTTCCAGTGGCTCTCCACGTGCTCCTCAAACTTGCTCTGATCGTAGTTGGGTGGAAACATCACATCGCAAAGAGGGCATTTCTTGTGCACGTCAAAGCTTCGTCAGGAGGCGGAGAGGGAGAAACAAAAAGCAGGAAACAGTCATTTAATCTGTTATTGCAAAGCAGGAGTCAGAAGTAGGATCTGCTGCCACCGATGTCACCAGCTTTGCTACCAAGCTGTGTGTGACAGACAGCACCTGGGCGGTACTGCACGCTTAATTAAAGCATCTGACTGAAGGTGTTTGATGCAGCCATGTAGCTTTACACAGGAATTCCAAAAGAACCAACTCGGCATCTTAGAAGTTACATCATTCTGACATGATTCCAGCTACCACTGAACACAAACCCACTGGCTGCCTTAATGGCCAGGCGGTTTCATGGGAAACCACTCTCTCTGCTCATAAATGCTTGTTCTTAGCAAACATAGCACTTTATAAAAGCTCTAAACTTAGGTTCACAATTGGTTTGGAAAGAGAGGGGAAAGAAAACCCAAAAGTTATTCGTTCATTTACCAAATGACATTTGACGTTCAATCAAAATCAGGTATAACACAAACAGTCCACCCAGGGAGTTCTCTTCATAGTTAACTGCAAACCAAACACCAACTGAAAATGCTTAAAGACGTTTCTCCTCCCCTTTCCATCCCCGCTCCCCCAAACCAAGGAAAGGATTCTAGCTTTACAGAAACCTATCCATCCCATTGAAAACCAATAAAAAAATAAATGTTTACCTGGAATCAAAGCAAAAACCCGTCCCACGTTCATGCAGAAGGAGGCTCGGAGGATCAGGAGCAGAAGGTACAGTGTTGTCATCATCCTGGTAAAAAAAACAGTGGCATTTTAAATACCCAACAAAGAGAGTTACTTTTCTAAATGCATCTCTTTGCTATCCAGAAAGAATGTGACTGAAGCTCAATACAGAAAGGACACTGAGGTGGTGGAACAGGTCCTAAGAAAGGCAATAAGGCTTGTGAAGGGCTTGGAGAATATGCTCTGCAAGGAGAGACTGAAGGAACTGGGGCTGTTCAGTCTGGGGAAGAGGAGGCTGAGGGGAGACCTTATTGCTCTCTTCCAATACCTGAAAGGTGATTACAGTTGAGAGCGGGGTTGGTCTCTTCTCACTGGTGACAGAACGAGGGGAAATGGCCTCAAGTTGTGCCAGGGTAAATTTAGGAAATATCAGGAAAAACTTTCTTACAGAAAGGGTTGTCAAGCACTGGAATAGGCTCCCCAGGGAGGTGGTTGAGTCACCATCCCTGGATGTGTTTAAAAACCATCTGGATGTGGTGCTCAGGGACATGAGTGAGCAGAGGGCTGTTAGTTAGGGTAGTTTGGTTAGGTTGTGATTGGAATTGATGATCTTGAAGGTCTTTTCCAATCTGAGCAATTCTATGATTCTGATCTCAGCAGCACAGGTTTTATGCAGTGTACAAAAGAGGTTACTGAACAGAAAAAGCTGAACAGACACCATCTGACCACATATGTATAGCAACAAGCTGTGCTACTCAAACCTGACACTGATACAGTCCTCTCTGTGGGGTAAGGCAGCACAGAAAACATGTGCTCACCCAAATGATGCACCATGCTTCTGACTGTCATAGCACTTCAACGAGGGAGCTACAGCTCAAAAATCAATTCCACACAACAGAACGTCGAGGCAGGCTCTTAAAATCCACCAATTTAAAATTCCAGAAGGGCAGAGGCCACTGATGCAGATGCCCATGCCTCCTCCCGACAGCCAGCTCCGAGTGCTCTGCACAGCCCCCAGCAGCCAGGCGTGTCCCCTGCGCAGCTCTGGCAGCACACACGGCTGCTACTGCTGAGGACCATTCTGTGATGGACTCAGGCTTCTATCAAGCTGGGAAGGCCGGCGGCCTCCAGAGAAACTGCAGCTGCCCCTCACTGCTCACAGGAACAGAAAGGTGTTTCTCCCTGGAAACGCTGAGCAGAAAGATGAGGAATCCCTACAGGGACTGCTTCTGAGGCTCCCCGTCACAGCACTGTGGTTCTGTTCTGCAATGAGGTAACACAGCACAGCACCCACCCATGTTGAGGTGGGAAAACAGGTGAATACAGCAAGAGCTTTGCAACTCCAGCTCCTAAATCATCGCCTTGTTCATTTCAAAGATGCGAGAATTGCCAATTATTTAGTTTAGGCCTTCAGAAGTGGGGCCATATCCATGCAGTATGTTTTATGCAGATAACAGGGGTACAGTCCAGCATATTTCACTTCCTTCCAGGCCAATATCCTTTGTCCTTAGGAAGAAATACTGGAAGTGGGGCAGGACAGGAAGGTTCCCTCAGTATTTTTCTCCTGACAACAGCTGTTCGGCTTCAGCCATTAGGCAGCTAGTGGGGCTTGCTGTGACAGATGCTAGCAACAAACAAATTTTCCTGTCTAACTCACTTGCTTTGCACCTGCAGTAAAAAAAGGCACATGCGTTTTAAAATATTATTTGTTCCTTTTGTCACGGAAGAGGTAGGATGTATGTGTTACAGGAGGAAAAGTATTTCAAGCACTCCAGTACACAAACACTACAGCTAACACGGTGCCAAAAACAGGACAGGTTGCTGAACAGCAGCCTGCACACCAACCAGGACTTATCTGAGAAGATGAATCTGCATCTTTCAAGAAAGAAAGTTTCATTACACAGGCAGGTCTAATTAACACTTAAGTCCTCTAGAAAAGGCTTTATCATCTCTGGCTGCTGCTCACTCAGCTGCTCCCCAAGCAGAAGGCAGAGTTTGTTAGCACTTATCAGCACTTGGCTGGACAAGGACCTGCTGTGCAGAAAGGGCTCTTCAGCCTCCAGCCTCTGAGGTGCGCGCTGTTTAAGACAGTGACCCGCTGACAGCAGTATGGGCAGCTTTATGAAGGGTTATTCATCTCAGGAATCAGGGTTTACCAGTGCTGAATGCTACTGGGCATTGAGGGCATTAACCAAAACCATGTGACCGATAGGATGATACACATTTCCATTCAAAATTACTGAGGCATACAACAAAGCACAACTTTTGGAGAAGGTCTTTGGATCTCAAAGAAATCCCTGACCCGGATGCTCAACCGTAACAAAATGCAGAACTGATCATCCCTGAACTTATTCATTTTCCATACCTACATTAGACTACCACAAAATATATTAGACTACCACAAAAACTTTTGCTTCCTCTGCTGCAAAATAAAGCCTCTCTGCCTTCATGCATTAGTCAAGGACAAAAACATATTGAGTAGCAAATGAAATATGTTTGTACCATACAGCGCTCCAGTGAAAGCAGTCTGTCTCTGGTGACCACAACAGGAACCAAGAGAACAGCATGGGGCTGCATCAGAGGCGGGGCAGGTTGGGTATCAGGAAAAGGTTTCACCAGAAGGTAGCTGAGCACAGCAGCAGGCTCCCCAGGGCAGCAGGCACAGCACTGAACTTGCCAGAGTTCAAGGAGCATTTGGGCTCTCAGTCATGCAGTCTGATTTTTGGGCAGTCCTGTGTAGAGCCACACGTTGATGACGCACTGGAACAGGCTGCCCAAGGAGGCTGTGGATGCCACATCCCTGGAGACTTTCAAGGCCAGGCTGGATGTGGCTCTGGGCAGCCTGGTCTGGTGGTTGGCGTAAGTTGGGTCTGAACACAGCAGGGGGGTTGAAACTACATGACCACTGCAGTCCTTTGCAACCCAGGCCATTCTATGATTCTGTGATTTAGGTTTAATAATCCTCACAGGCCCCTTCCAACTCCGGATATTCTATGACTGTGATTGCCACTGCCCTCCACCCATGTATGTTAGCTGTGTCAGCAAGAACAGACTGCTTCAGAACCAGCAAGCTTACATTAATAATAGTTTAGAAAAGGCTTTTTTCATGTCAGATTGATTTTGTGGGGCATGTCCCAAGGCCCTACCAATTTATGATAAAAATCATCCTATGTGTTCCTTACCATAGCTCCTGACCTGCGCACCATGCAAAGTGACAGTACTGGACATGGCAGGTGAGGTATCTGCTAAGATACAGAGTCTGTCTCCTCTGCTATGCTATGCAAGCATAGCAGTGATGCTGCCCTTATTCATATAAATTATGCCAGGTTGAAAAGCACTTTCAAAATCATCCACTTTCCCACAGTAACAAACCACCCCGTGAAAGCCCTAACGCCTTGCTGAGGAAGCTACCTGAAGTTGCTTTACAAGCAGAGCTACCTACGCACAGTGGGAGGCCAGGCCACGACAGCTATGTCAGCGCTGTAGTTTAAAAACAGGCATCAGCTTACCCCCCCCAGAGCCCTAAGTTCAGTCACCCCAGTTTACTTGGGCAGAAGCCCATCCTTCATACTCCAAGAGAGACATGACTCTGCCTTAAGCCTGGGCCCAGCAGCAGCCTGCTTCGCCTCAGAGGCGACCAGGGACATCAGGAGCCCCAAGACCTGTGCAGAGCTGGCAGTGATGTGACATGGCTGATACGTAGCCTCCATCCTTACTCAGGAGGCTGATGTGATGCACCAAGGAGCTGGCCCTGCGGTTATGCAGCTTAAAAAAAAATACCAGGCCTTCCAAATCCAGAAATTTGGATACCAAGGTTAACAAATTGTGAAGAGCTGCCTTTAACAACATAACTTCACTATTATCACTGGATCGTAACTTTTACTCTTAAAACTGCCACAGTGAGTTCAACAGGCTGTATGAATCATGAAGATAAATACAGCATTACCACGCAACGCTTACCCACACAATTACACACAATAAAGCTTGGTAACAAGGGAGTTTGTTTGCCACTGAAGGAGGAAGAAGGGCAAGTAGGCGTAACAGCCCAACACGAGCACGACTCACCTAGTCTTACCAACTCTGACCGTTTTTGTCTCGTGTAACACCTACTGCTTTAATGACTGCAATCAAAAGCCCCAGAGTGCCCAGCAGAAGCCAGCAGTCAGCCCTGTGGTGCAGTACAAAACCCACAGAGCTGTGCAGTTTCCATCTCCAAGCTCCAGGGAACATTAGCACAGGACAGAAAGCAAAGCAAAGACCATCTCAAGCTTCAAGCAATCAAAGAACAGCCACACTGCTGGTTCCCCTGCTCTGTCCACCAAAGAAGGGCACACACGATTTTCTTCCAGTGACTCAGCTCTGCACAAGCACCATACATCAAACCCTCTACATCTCCGCAAGCAGCCTGGTCTCCAGGAGGTATGCAGACATCTGCATGGACACCAACTCATCTTTTCATGTCTATTATCAGGCAGCGACAGTAAATGGCAGCTATGGTCAGGCTGATGAAAGCACAGTGGGGTTTTTGGGCTCAAAGACAGAGCGTTGTGAATTCAGCCCAACAAACAGCTTGACCAGGCTGCCAAACGTAGGCCCCACACCCTACAGGTTTGCTGTGAGTAACAACCTTCTTTAAGTCTTGGGACAGAAATTCTGGGCTTACTGCCAACTGTAATCAAGTCTACATCTCATACTGAAGTGTGAGTTTCAGAGAAACACCTTTTGTTTTAAATTATGGACCTCTCCTGTACGTACCTCCTCCAAGTAATTACAATTTGTTCAACCACAGAGCATAAGCAAAATGGAAATTTGGTGATGGCAGGTTCTTGGGGCAAGCCAACTGCTCTACACAAAATCAGCATATGTGCTTTTCTAGGATGACTAACAGGCCAGTTTATCCTTCTCAGAAATCACTGCTGCAATGGCCCGAGGCAGTACAGTTGCCGAGACGTGACCTATAGCTCACTGTGACTATCTAATCCCTTATCACAAGAAACTGTGAAGAAACATTCAGCCTTTCTCCTCTGCTACCCAGATTCACGTTTACAATGCTACTCAACTGCACAGAAATGTAAGCAGCAACTACCACAGGTGACAGACTGCCTCACAGCTTGCTGAGCTATTCCTTAGGCGAGGTGGGTTACATGAAAGGAAATGAGGTCCCATTTTGGTTCTTCATTCTGGATGACGAACTGGCAAAGCTTTACTTACACAAGCACACACTTCTCCCACCTTGTTTTACAAACAGAAGGAAACAATTTTAGTCACATTTGATAAGTCCATTTACAGCTGCGTGCTGACAGCCTCTACTTTACTCTTCTAGGTATGTATTGGCCCAGGGTCTAGAAGATCTCTCATCTTACACAAATATTTTAGACATTTCCACCATCATACATCAGATACTACAAAAACAAACTATGAAGTAGTGAAAGTGAGTACAATACCCTCAATTTCTTAACCTAATATAATGTGCAGCTTAGGAGCACACAGGGGAAGACGACAAGCCTACACAATGGTAACGCTTCCAATGCAGCAGCAACCACCAGTGGTTCCTTTCCAAAAGAAAGCATCTTCCAACAAGAAGTTCTGTATCTCGTTTAGAATGCACAGAATTACATGCGTTCAAAACAAACTGCACAAAAAGTAAACAAACTAAACTTCACATTTATTATCTTGTATTTGCTGTTTCCTCTGCAGAAACAACAAGCTCTCTTTCATAATGAATTACCCACATGAATGGACGCTTTCCCTGGTTATTGATATCTAAGTTCCACATTAAAACTCTATAAAAGATTTTTGAGACTCCTTATTTCCATATCAAATTGTACACTCTACACCTATAGCCTAACTTAGGGGGGTTTGCAGCAAGTAATTGATTCTCATTTGGAAGTCAAAAATAAAGATGTAAATTACTTGATTTTGAGACACCTTTTTGCGAGCTGAACTTTATTTAAGCCTGCTATATTCCATCTCATTACGAAAATCTAAGCTGTGTCAGCAAATGAGCACAAGACTATAGCACTGTTTCTCTTGGGTTTGCAAGAGGGCAAAGCACATAGATCAGAAAGAACACCCTGCTAATTAAACTGAAGCAGGTGACTAAAGGAGAGAAGAGCTTGTCACATGTAGTATCTACGTCAAGAACGATCAGATTAAATACGCAGGATGTGGAGAAAAGGTGGGCAACTGTATTAAGCTCACATTCGAGATCTCAAGCAGGCTGCAGGAGTTCTGACAGTTTTTCTAATTATTCACAGTAATGGACACCGGGGGCAAAAGGTAGGAGGCAGAAATACATTTTTCTCCATTATAGGTGCTGAGCACCAGGGCTAAAATCATGCCTGTCTGAACACTGATCGGTTTCCGCAAAGGTTAATAGCAATTAAATGTGGCAAAGTAGACTAAATGAGAAACAGGTCATGATACCACTGTACTTGCAAAGAGCAAAATACTTTGCAGAAGAGTATTTCTTGTTTAATATTTTTGAAGGTGCAAGAATACTTAGAACTGGAAAGGGTAATAAGTCTGCTCCTGTTCAAATGAAGCCATCTGGTCCAGCTTATTACAGAAGCCAATTTACTATAACTATGTTTTATAGAGGTATGGTGTAAAAGTTAACTGATCTAGAAAGCAAAGCTAACCAGTTTCCACCTCAAACATACAAAGCCATGAAAAAGACATCAGTGAGAATCTGTCACCGTCTGTTTAATCAGCTTTAGTCATCAATTAGCTCTTCCAAATATATGCTTAACAGCTAAAAAATCAAAATGGAACAAATGCAGATTAATAAAAGAATAGGTTTATACGCAGGGATGAGATATCTGATACTACAGACATTTTCTTTCAGTATTTAACTGAAACTACTGGTATCAGAATACTTTAAGTTGGATCAGAACAAATAAAACCCTACTTCCTGCCTACAAACAAGGAAGCAAATAAAAACAAATCAATCCCATACTGAAATCCGATACTGAAAACCTATGTGCAACTCCAACGCTCAGTAGTAATCACAGCAAGGAAAATGACACATAACAGATACCAAAGAAGGAAAATTAAAGATAATGTAGATCACTCACATTGCTATCCTCAGGATCCTCTAAGCCATCAGGCCGACTGAGATTGCGTGAAGGCTGACTACACACTACATCATCTTCCAGCTCCCAAAAGGAAGTCCTAGCAGGCGGTCTTTGGATCTCATCGGGATTAAAGGCACCATCTGCTCCATCTGAAGAAAAATTAATTAATTGATCCTCATTCAATTTTTTACAGGCGTGCCACCTTACACCCTAGATCAAGGCTTTCAAATGTTTTTGCTTTAGATAAGGTATGAAAAAACAGAAATCAACTTTTTCAAAAGATGGCTGTAAAATTTTGCTTAACTTAATGATTCTCTAACAAAACAAAGGCATTTAATGATTCTCATTAACAAAGTCAACAAATAAAAGCACTGTGCATCAGTACTGAGGCTGTTTTTAAGCTACACCAAACAAATGCAGCATTGCTTTTGAAATGGTGGGAGAGAAAATACGCGGAAAAAAAATATATATATCTATATGTGTGTACATACAGTCACTTACCTCTTCTTTCCTGAATTGCATAAGGGTTTCCATACTGCAGCACTGGTAGTCTACTTGGCACTGCAGGAACTGGTCCATTCTCCTCTGAGTATGGGTTGCGAAAATGTAGTGTCGGCTGTGAAATCTGTCCTTCCATCATCCTCCCAGCTTGATTTCCTGCTGTCTTGCCAAGTTCCTAAACAACACAAAGTTTAAAACATAATTACTCCACAGAGGTTTAGGCAAAAGATGAGGTTTTTTTTAAATGAACTTTTCAAATTTGAAACAAAAAACCCCACATCCGCTCATCTTCAGACTCTCATTTCGTCTTGACCTAATGTCAAATGTAACATTTGAGCAAAGAAAACACAGATAATTTAAAGAATGTTTCTGATCTGCTGTCTGTTAATATGAATTGCATACACAGTGCTGCCAAATATTTCATGAAGAATCTGCATCCTCAGAACAAAGAAAAAGCCATTAAGTAGCAAAGGATGAGTTGAAGTAACAGGGACAAATATGTGCAATTAGGGAAGTTAAGAATGCATCATTTTAATAAGTGAAGGAGATACGGATTTACTGGATATAATTCCCTACAAGCCCTTAAGTGGCAGGTGTTAGGAACTACCAAATGTGTTGCACTGGATCCTCTCTGATAACTGAGAGCAAAATGCTCACCTACGTGAAGTGTAACTTCATATTCACTTAGTAGAGCTCAAGGCTGTCACTTTCAATTGGAAATGAAAGAATGTCAGAACAAGTTTTTGCTCAGTATCTTTCACATGCACACACATGGAAAGAAAGCAGCAGAGAACTTGGAACTATTTTTGTGCAGCAGAGCTTTCTTAGAGTTACCCTTGCTTGCATATACATGAGTTGTTACATATGAGCCACACAGATAACAGTTATTATGAACCAGTAAAGGATTTATGTGAATTACATACCACTAAAACTGCAAGTCAATATATATGTAAAAAGACAGTAGCTAAAGTAACTTAAGTGTGGCCAGTCCATTGGCTGTAATTCTTCCAAAGGAAATCTCCTCTTCCTTCCATTTAATAAAATGGGTTTGGCAGGTCAAGAATAAGCAGAGGGAAAACACCATTTACAAATCAGAACCAAGCAAATATTCTGAGATGTCAGAAAAATAAAACCAAGGATTTTTAGAACAGATGTTTCCCAGATATTTTTTTTCCCCACTTTTGTCGAAGCGTTGGTTTTTGGGTTCTCCTTTCAAAGTTAACACCAACTTCTCACACAGAAGCATGTCTTCCCCAAAAAACTTCAAACTGAAATTAAGCCTAAGACTTCAGATACATATTTAACCACACAAGAAGTGAAATGCCTCAGTTACTGGAAGGAGCAACCCAACGACAAGCAAGCATTAGCCCAAACACCAAAGGATAAAAAAAATGCAACTTCAGGTTTCAGTAATTACTCTGCAACTAGAAAAAACTGAAACAAAAGAAAGATGGAAATTACACATATAGTATAATGTAGTATATATTAGTAAAAGTAAGCAGTCTGAGATTTCAGACCCAGAAGGCTCAGACTCCAACAGCAGCAATATAAAGCCTTTTCCAAACAGGAAGGAGAGGAAGAAGGAGGAAAACGCTGTCCACAAATAGTAAGGCAGCTTCCAGAAAACTACCTTTTGTGAGAGAGCTTACTGTAAGCACAATACTTCTCATTACTTTTATGTTACTTTGGAAAACACTACAATGCACAACAGCACATTTTCTGTGCAACATCCTCCAAGAAAAATCTCCTCATGTAGATATGATATAAAACTAACCTTGATGTGCTGATTTATATTAGATTTACTGACTACGTTGTGTATATGATTGAAGTGGCCAAGGTTAAATGGTTAGGATTGCATCTTAAAATTTTAGTGAGCATATAAAATCTAAATAATTAACCTTTACTCAATACAAAGCAGGAACAATTAATTATCACTGAAATCAAGACTTTCCTTTTTAAAATCAATTTCTCGTACAATATGGAAGCAGTTTAGAATGAGAAGGAGTGGCATTACAACTTCAATTTTAGCATCACATAAGATTAAAACAGAATGGAGATCAAAGTGACTGTAAAAAGGTGCTGTAAGAAAGCCTTAGCCAGAAGTTGGACAACCAGGGCAGAGACCGAATCAAAATCAAAGTCTGTAAGTATGTAAATAAAATAGGAACCAAGTAATTTTATAGGTTTGAAGAGACAGCAAATGAACATTTCTAGCATGCTGTGTTTGGTGGCATTTATAAACAAACACTGATAATGGAGCATAAATTGAAAAGCTGTTTACTATTCTGTGCTGAACCTTTTAAAACATGATTCCAGTCTAGCAAGGCACTCTGACTCTTCTTCGTAATGTAAATATCTATAAATTCAGTAGACAAAGTTCCAAGGTTTTATAAGCTCCATACATTATTATTACAGTTGCTCTCCTTATGCATGGTGTTTAAAATTACTCCCTCCAGCTAAAACAGATTAATTGGAACTCAGAATTTACTTTCTTTTGAATTAGGAAAACATGAGGAAAAAAGTACTAAAAATTACATCACTGTTTAAAAAGGAAGAGTTTAAATGCCAACTACTTGGAATTCTGGAATTTTAGAAAACATCTTAATCTGAAATTAATTATAATGTATCAGAATGCAAAATCCTGCTTTTAATATGCATCTGTCCATACTTAAAACCACATCCTATGCAAAAAAAAAACACAATCTGAACAATTCTAATTTTCCCACACTGAGTATCTATCTGAGAATTCTAATTTTCATACACTGAGTATCACTCAGTATTATCAGAATGTAATGAAGACATCATTTACTTCTCAGTAAAACAGTTCTGCTCATCTGTCACTGCAAGGTACTTCCAGCATTGGCACTTCATCAACGTTCCTGGCTTAACAGTAAAGATACTGAATTTGAGGAGACACTGAACTCCTGAAAGCAGCCATTCACTTTTTATCACGCATTCAAAAAGCACAGTGCTGCTCATGTATCATTCTTTCCTTATAAAGATATGTTTTCAGCTGTATTTTACCAAAGTCACTGCTGTCACATATGTCAAACTGCTCTTATTAGTACAAGTGGTCAACAAGAGAACTGCAGATGTCAAACGGATTTGGTTGTGTGCACACGTCATGAAAAATGCAGCAATTTTACTGCTGAAATGTGTACATCTCTGGTTATAGGACATGACTGGATAAAAGCAGAAATAACCCTAACCAGTGGTGGAAAAAATAAACTGTCAAGATAGGCATGTTCTATTCACATCTTATGCCAAAATTCCAAAGGGAATAAGGTTTACTAATTGTGCTGCCTGACAGCCAGTAACTCCTGATATCAGAGTTGCTCTTGCAAGGAAATGAAATTCCTCCAATTTCTGTTGAGTGATCCTTCCTTTAGAGGGAAAGAATCAGCTTACTTTTTTCCCTTTTAGAATCACTATTGTTATCAGAGCTTGCCGTTCAAAATTCCACTTAATTCTGGCAAGACATCCAAATATGGAAATGATTCGTTAGACAGCAAACAAATTCTCAATTAACAGTGAATTACATTTCCTGAAAGAGCCCTGTGGCTCCCAGTTTACAAGATGTTACAGCAGTAGTGACGATACCTTCTCAGTGGTGAAGAGCTCCAGCTGTGATGCCAGTTCCTTGATTCGTCTCTCCTTTTCAGCCAGTTGAACCTGTGTGAAAATCAGTTTTGATTTACAGTTCTTGAATTAGTGAACATACAGATGCAGGTTAATCCTGCATGCTACATGGTGCAAATACGGCATGCAGTGACTTCAGTTCATCTTTCAGATGGAAAAGATCTTGCCTACAGTATTCACATGAAACATACAGCACTGCTACAAATAATCAAAACCAAACATTCTCCGTAAGTTTATCTACTGGATAGCAGCAGGATGATGGCAGCCTTCTGCTGTCATTTACAGGAAACAGTTGTGGAAAGATGAAATACCAGGTAACCAAGAGGAGAAACACCAGTGACACTTATGGTGAAGAGGGACACGGCTGCCCAGAAACAGCTGCACACATGCAAACCTCACCACACTATTTCTAAAGAATCCACACAGAAGAACTTTGGTTATTTCTTTCATTTACTTCTCTCCATCCCGCACGTCCGACAAAACAACCAAGAGAACCAAAACCCCCCCAGCACCTCAGAGAGGCTGAATTTGTTTCACAAACACCTACTGCATGTCTGTTGGGTGACCTGGGAGTAGAGAAATGCAGACGTGCTTCTCAATTTCTACAGCCTTCCAAATTATTATTTAAACAGCCTTTCTCTACAGAGTGCCTTTCTATTTGGATCAGGTTACTTGCAGAGCATCTCTCCACTAATTTATCTGGCATATAACCTCAATGCTTCATACAGTTAAGTATCTTTTTTTTTTTTTTTTTCCTGTTCTGAAATTCTTTTCCTTGGTTGAGTTCAAAGACAGAGAAATCTGCTGTCTGCAATGAAAAGCTTTTTCTTCCATCCTTACACCCATACTCACAATAATATATTTTTCAATTGCAGTCAAAATGTTCTCAAATTCAGAACCAATTATTCATTACTCCTGCTGCTAAGTACAGAATAAATAACTAAACTCATTTTTCATTAAATTACGTGTGGCAAGTGATTGCTGTTAATTAACAAAATTGAATAGCTTGGGAAGAGTCATGCATTTTATATAGCGAATTAGAGCTTTAAAAGAGTGTTTAAAATCACACAGGGATAGCACAGCCTTCATAATGCTGAAATGAGCTGTAGATTAATTTAGCATTCTGTAATGAATAGGTGTTGCAATTCCTAATGAGATGGGGCTCCTACCAGAAATAATACAGCCACAGTTCACTTCCAGCCTCCTTCATTGGGCCACACAGAGCATTCCTACCCTATCAACAGAACTAACAATTACCATAAGACTGAGCAGAAGCCTAAAACCTGGTCTGGGGCAAATGGGTCGCTCTTATGTTTCCCTTGTTTACCCAAGAAGCCAGTGGAACATACGTGCTAATAAGCACAACCTCCAAGATTAAGGCTGTGGGTAAGATAAAGCTGCTCATTATGCTTGACTTTCTGGTGCATGTCAGTTACATCACTACACTACAATTACAGCTGAAATCCCCTACATTTAAGTAATTCTGTCGAGATGATTTTAAAAATAATACATTGTTCTTCTTCAATCTCCCTTGTTAACTCAAAGTAAAATGCATTACATGTTACTACAATGGTCATGCAGCATTCAATAGCAAGATTTTAGACAAATACACCAACCAATATTCCTGCTAATATTATCGTGAGCAACAGGAAATCAGAACTCCACCACTTTTTGCTGTAATACTAGATTAAAGTTAGTTACAGTTTCTTTTAAATTCACAATATTAAAAGACTGATAGCCATTTGCTAAGTGTACTACTTAACAGTTTTGCCTTACTTTAAAATAAACACCAAAAGAACGTGCTGCTCCTACAGAGCAAGACAGATTTTCTTTTTACAGCAAAAAATATATTTCATGTTTATTTCCATTAAGACTGAACTATTGAACTGTTAGAAATGAGCATGTAAGTTAAGAACAGGACACCATTCACTGTCATAACAAAACAAGCAAAAAAATTGGTAACTTACTTTATACTGATCCTCCATTGCTGCTAGCTGTAATTTTATACCCTCATTGATTTTCACTTGTTCTTTCCATTTCAGCTCCAGTTTAGCTAGTTCATCAGCATAAACGCTGCATTTCATCTTCTCAGCCTGAAACAGTTCATAACATAGCATGAAACATTTATAACTGTTTTCATATTTATTTTTTCTTTAAGCAATAGCACTGTGCAACTCTATGCCTTTAGAACTAACCTATTTACAAATGTCTTCAGCGAATCAAGCGTGACATTGCAGTGGCTCTGAGCACTGGATATTATGAAAATGGCATTCAATATACATTTTTTCTTGAGTTTTCAATGTATTGCTGCTTCTCCTTAGCTTCACTGTTACAAGTTTCTCCACATAAACAGAATCCCAATACCACAATACATCACCAACCTTTCAAGTGTCTCCTTTCAATTTCCCCTTGCAACTTTTACAATCACCCTAAGTATGTTTCATCCAGAAAGTCAAAGGCAAAGCTTTTCTCAGTCCCCACCATAGAAGTAATAGCTTCTATTGGATGCTAACGAAGGCTCTCTACTGACAGGACGGGGAGCACAATTACATGGCAATTGTTCTGTTATCCTCTCCTGGATGTACTTATCTTTGATAAGTAAGAGAATTAGGATTGTACACGGAGTTCACAACAGTTTGTGAAAGTCTATGGCCATTTGAAAACAAAGCATATTAGTACACTAAAATTCCAAGTTTTTAATTCTAACCTTAAATCTAACTGTTCTGACTTTGTAGTGTTATTTTTTTAATCTCCAAACAAGAAGCAAATGAATAGGTAATTGAGAGCTGACTCAATAAGAAAGTGTTTTATCATATTAACACTTCTATCTTAAGCATGGAGTATCACACAAACAAGCAGCAAGGCAAGCCATCTGGGTAGCCTCTGTGGTTTTAGGGTTTAGCACCTAGAGCTCTGTTCAGCTTTCCAAAATCGGTCATTTACTTACTGCCAACATTTGCTTGCATTTCTTATACTTCTCTGTTTTCTCAGCAATTTCTTTATTCATTTCACGCACTTGCTCCTTAACCATGAATTCCGAAACTACATCAGATGAAATGGGGCTAACTGTGAACGCTGAAGAAAAAACACAAACATTGGGTTCTTTGTTCTACAAATGAAGTCTGCATCAGAGAGATGACAGGCCAGATCTGACACTGCATCAAGAACAGAGTGCTCCACGTCATCCAAGGAGACAAATGTATCACTAGCCACATGACAGTGAAACAGCAGTCACATCAGCATGTATTCAGCTCGCTCTCTCCTATTGAAGAGGAGCATAAACAAACACATACCTACTACACAAATCAAAGCCAGGCAACTCTCCCACAAGCTCCCAACAAAGTAAACATCAGAATGCTTTCACTCCAATCCTGCACTAGCTATTTTATTATTCTGCCACAACATGGAATGTCTCAACAATCTACTTCATCCCATCACGCACCATAACTGGTCTTACTGGAATCTTACTTGTCTTAGGAAACACTTGTATTTAATGAAAATGGGATGAAACTGACCAGAAATTACAAATTACAGTCAGCACAGAGAGCAAGGTGTGTCAATTTTAAGGCATCAAGCACAAAATTACTCAGCATTTTTCACTTTAAGCTGAATAACAAACTAGGCTCAGTTATAAGCTATTATGTGTACTTACACATTATTATGTGTAAGATTGGTTTTCTAAGAACTCAGACCATAAAAATTATAACTTAGTTAAACATTTTCTAATAAAACTACTACAGCCTATAAATAATGAGAACATTCCATAGACTTAACATTGTCATCAAATAACCAGAATTTTACTGTGGATTTGATTTTATAGCACAATATTCCACTGGACAGTCACTGTAACACAACTGCAAAATTTGCTGGCTATTGTACATAATTCAAGAATTTGAGTGGGATGGTTTTCTTATTTCCTAACTCAACTCTGTTGGCAAAATCAGTTCTGTATGAACTATCAAGCTAAACGATCAGATTCCAGTCCCAGTTAATATTAACAGCTTTGAAAAAAGCAATGAATTACTTCTGAATCCCATTCCTTGGCGAGAAAACAAACAGCTTTTTAGATGAGTTTTCACATTTCACATTCAGCTTTCCTTCCTTTAACTATGACAGAACAACTTTACCTCGTTTACACTAGAAATATGTTTACAGACTACTTCAAAGACACCGCTTTCAGGCGGATACAAGCAGATAAAATCTAAGCTGTTGATACCTGGAGATGCAGGCAACTTTTTGTCTGTAACGATGGCAGCTGTCACAACATTAGATGCTTCTGTCAGTTTCTGCTGATTCCCCGCGATTTTCTTTGTGAAAAGAAATTTTGTTTTGGTATTTTATTAAATGAAATCCAAAGCACAAAGTAACATTTCTTCCACTGCCACCTCCGCCAAAATTGGATGAGGAAGAGTAGAAATCAAGAGAATAATAAATACACAAACCAATATTATTCTACTAACACTGAAAGTAGTCTCAGATAATGTTTGTAACCTTACTTTACAAGCTTTCTTTTCCCTAGAAACTACAGTTTTTAAGCAAATTATTAAACACCTTGTTCTCTAGAGAAAAAAGTTACACTTAAGTCCATCAGTTTAAAGCTAATATTCCATTAGAATATGAAGTCAGTATTGATAATGAGCACTATACTTCTGCTGCCATAAGTTAAAGAAGTGAAATACAAGGTTGCTATCAGATCTACAACACAGTCAAGCTCTGGAATATTTTCCAAAGAAAAGCCTCAAGCATTTTGATATGAGACTTCATTCACCATTGACCTTCTGGATGAGAAACAAATTTTCATTTGTTGATCAAAGCCAGGCAGTTTATCCATTTGTTCTGCAGGTAGTCTAAATAATTTGTCCATTTTTTCTAAATCACATTTATTCATAGAATCACCAAGGTTGGAAAAGACCTCTAAGATCATCCATCCAACCATCACCAATACTTCTCACTTAACCATGTTGCTGCTCTTGCCATTGCCATTTTCCATGCTCTCTGCTACTCCATCACCAGCCTTGCTCTCAAACCTGTTTGAAATTCACTAACAAGTCTATTTACCAGGTGGCAAAAGACTGACATCATCATTGGAAAATCCCCATTTATTTATTGAACAAAGCTTCAAGAGTGATCAGAATATCAAATAGAAATGGGGTACAATCATACACTGGGTTGTGGAAATGCCCTCCCCACTCTGAGTCTTCCTTTAAGTTCTCCATTTCCATGACATTAGGACTAGGCTTTCTGTTTCTATTTGTTTGTCTTTTGTTTCTTGAAGTGGTGCTTATTAATGATGCATTTCCCTGTTTCACTTCCAAAATTCTTCCTTGAACAAAGTTATGCTTACACATTCACCCAGACTCTAATACTTCTCACATATAACAGGTGCATCCAAAAAAAGGCACAGAACAGTTCAGATTTATAGAAAATAGTAAACTAAAACTCAGTTGTTTAACACAATTTTAATTATTTTTAAAGCACTGTTGGTTTTTTCTTTTGAAAAAGAAAGTAAATAGTTGCTGAAAAGTTAGGAAAAGTGCAATTTCCCCATTCACTTACTGCCTGTTCCGTAAACTTGTTCACTTGTTTTTGAAGTTTTTGACATTCTTTGAATTTTTCCTTGTAATGGTCAGCAGCCATTTGTAAACGAAGCTTCAGATCCTCAACTTCTCTGCGCAGTTCCTGCTCTGTTGTGTTTGAAGTTTCCTTTAAAAAAAATTCAAAGAGAAACTGTTCTCCCTTCTGTTCTAACAGTACTGTTCCCAAAAAACCTTTATTTTCTAATTGAAGAAAGCCAAATAGTCTATGGAAGTACAGAATAAGTTCCTATTTTGTAGAAACTATCATTTTTACTCCCCAGAATTAACAAATCTTTCTCTGACAGATTTTGTGAATGCACAAAAACTTGAGCACTAAGAACTAACAATTTACCTGTTCGTTTTTCAAAGCTGTGAGCTTTTTAAGTTCAGCTAAAGCATCAGCAAGCTGCTTTTTCAACTTCTCATTTTCCAGACGTGCACTGTGAAGATCTGCCATGGTTTTATCTCGCACATTTACTGCATCACTCAGCTCTTTTGACATTAGGACAGCTTCTTGTTTGCTAGCCTGAATCTGATCTTCAGCTTTCCGAAGCTGCTCTTTTAAAATAGCTGCATCCTCCTGGGAAAGAGAGGAAGAGAATCAATCACCTTTATTTCAAAGCTTAAATAGAAGTTGGGAAGGAATTTGGAACATCCAAATGAAAAAAAAAAATAAAAATCAAATGTAGTTGGCTGTTCTAACAAGAAAAACAAACAAACAAACCACTAAATTCAAAGGAATGGTCTGCAAATACCCCTCATTATAATATAAAGGTCTTCAAGCAATCACCATCTCAAACCACACATTTGGGCATTATCAATTTACCTATATTGGATTTTTGTTGTATTTTCAGCATTAGTTTAAGCACATTCAACATTCAATAGCAATTTTTTCCCCCTATGCATAGAAGTAACAGGCATGAACAGCCATCCAACTTCAAAAAAATTGAGTTGGTTCTGCAATAAGACTGTAGAATTACAACAGTAAAGGCCCTACAATGCCTACAAGTGGTTTACATAAGACAACATAAAACAACTTTGAGATGTTCTGCATGCAATTTCATCTCCTAAGATCTTGCCCAATATGTTTTTCAGAAGGTCTTGAGAACAAGAAGTAAAAGAGAGCAAGCTGAAGTATGCAGCATCTCAGATTTGGCACTGCAGCAGCTGTATAGGGCAGCCCAAGAGCCACTGACCAAGCTGCACTGCTGATCTCTCAATCCTCAGGAAAAGCCCAAGATCACAAAAAAATAAAATAACAAGTAAATACTGTAATTCACTTGCAGGATCTGGATTCCTCAAGAGACTGTAATTTCAGATTGGCGAGTCTAGACATAAAAATCAAGTATCTCCAGTCCACTGTTAATTTTTAATAATCACTAGACAATTACACAGCAAGTGCAGTGGCATATAGATTCTGTAAACATTTATGAAGATGGATGGACCAGGAGATGCTATGAAGTACCCTTAGGTATTTTTACAGCACATCATGCTGTACGTCTACAAATTGATAGCGTAAGGCAAAAATGTTAACGATCCCACCAGTAATGTCATAAATGCTTCTCTGTCTTAGTAACTACCACATAAATGTTCGGGGCTTCCAGTACTGTGTGTGCACACACTACACATTTTTATTTTAAAGCAAAATACTGGAGTAATTTAACATGCTCAGAAACAAAACTGAAGAGCAGCCAAAAGACAAAAAGAATGCAAGCTGTAACTTAAAGCAATACAAGCATCTCTTTTTTTCTTCTCGGTATTTCCATTCTCAGCAGCACCACTTTTCTGCTGGTATTTACATTTTAAAGCAACACGAGTTAGAAATGTCTGTTCTTCCACTGCTTTTTCAGTGAGAAGACTACTGAAAAAAATACACAAGACAAACAAAATCCGCATCACCTGCATAATCTGACTTTCCCATGCTGGCCCAAAAAACTAACATCTCTCTCTGCTTTGGATCAAGAGCAGACTTCTGAAGCAAAGCACCCAATCATTCTACTATTACTCACCACACTTCAGATCACATCACAGAACACTCTCAGGGCAGGGATACTAGAATCCTCTTGGATAAAGTAAAACACCATTGTGCATCAAGACCAAACCTAACAGACTCCAACATCTAACAGGCATTCTATTCACAGCACCACAGTGAAACTATTTTTAAGTAACCCCCTTGGACCGTGTACAGCATGGATATCAGTTCTTTAGCACACTCACTCTCATACTACACCAAACTGCTTGCTAGCCACAGTATTACCACACTGCATAGCAAAAGTCACCTCCTCATTATAAGTCCTACTGGCACTCTTACTGCTGACTTCTCAGTTGATTTAGTCAATTTACATGGTACATTACTCTTCTCCAGTGTTACGTCATCATCTCTTAACAGTACCAGACAAAAGTCCTTCAGCACACCTTCTGAAGCCTCCTCTTTTCTCCTCCATCAGCCTCTGTACTCTCAACACTGCAATCTTTTCTCTAGTCTTCAGTCTCTGTCGTGCTTATAACTTCCTAACTCAGAGGAGCGCACCTCTTTTCCTGAACTCACAAATCACTTTTTCCACACACAGCTCCCCTCAG
Source organism: Lagopus leucura (assembly GCF_019238085.1). Classification (NCBI taxonomy): domain Eukaryota; kingdom Metazoa; phylum Chordata; class Aves; order Galliformes; family Phasianidae; genus Lagopus; species Lagopus leucura. The sequence continues at coordinate 18,659,721 of NW_024962334.1, forward strand.
ACTTCTTTACAAGAGGCACCTCAACAAGCTCAGAATGACCAAAACTGAACTGAATTTACTTTCTCCTTTGCTTATTTTCTGCTGAGGACACCACAATCCTTTTGACTCTCAGCCTGTTTCCTGAAAATATCAATATCTTCCTTTCTCTTGTCAAGCACATACTTTCTTAGATATATTTATCTTAAAGTAGGCCAATTATATTAGCAGTGCTTACCTTATTTGATGAGGTGAGCAAAAAAGCTTTCTTCATATTTTCTTTTTCAGCTATAAATAGCTGTAATCTGCCAACCTCCTCTTTATAATACGATATCATGTTTTCTTTGTTTGCATCCAAATTCTTAAACGTCTCGATCTCTTTTACTAGTTTGGTGTTTTCTATTTCTGTATTCTTCAAGTGTATCTGTAATGATGCTAAAAAATGTCAAACTCTTCTTCCACATTAAAAAAAAACTGCTGCCTGTTTGCTCTTTTAAATGTTTGCTAAATTCTAACTCATCTTTGAGACAAAGCAGAGCTGGTAAAGAGAAAAACAAAGCATTTGGTAAAATCACTGCTCTCACAGAAGATTCCTTGCTGAAATCCTTTCACCTTGATCATCTAACAACAGATGCACTCTACAGCTAGAAGCTAAGATCCTGGTTTCTACACATACCAAACCAAGCTTTTGAAAATTAGCCTCTCTCTTCACAACTGCAGAAAAACTAAATGCAAGCAAAATTACTTGAACGAAACAAAAGAAATTATTCTTCTGGTTGTATCTACTTGCAGTTACCTAGGCAAACAGGACTACACCAGCAAAATCCAGCTACCAAGACAAGAAACTGAACACTAGAGTTGCTTTTAAAACATCATCAAGTCTGTTATATAATGCCTATAAACGATAACTGCTGTGCTCAAGTGTTGTCCATTCAAAGACCAGATGATTTCTGCTGCTTAATTACAGACAATTGGCACACATTGAAAGACATTTGGAGACTTTTAACATGATTTCCAGTATAAAATCTGATGCTGCCTGCCACGTACAAGATATTTCCCTATGAATGTAAATAATCTTACATATAAGTACAGTTTCTTTCCCACAACCTCAAGACTTCCTTATTTCAGCATACCACCAAGAGTACAAAAACTAACGGCCATCAATCAGCTCAACTAAGTTGAGGGGTAATATTCCTAAAGCTTTATCAGTTTCTGTATCTACTTTGCTGAGAAAAGAGCCACATCAAATTAGGCAGAGTAGTACAACAGGCTCATAAAAAAATTTACTTTTATTTCAACAGTTCAGTGTATACATGTATAAGGAATGAAGTTACCTTATAAAGTTCTTTTTCATCTTTTTCTGTCTTTAAGACACATTCAAGTTGGTCTTTCTCAAGCATCACTTTCTTCAGCTTGTCTTTCATGCTAAGAAATTAACAAATTAATAGTAAAAACTATTACTGCAGAACAATCATCAACATACTAAAAAGTGTTAGTTTGAAAGAGCCCATAAAATAAGGAAGGTAAGGGACAAAAAGATTTAATACCTGTCTAACTCTGTTTCTTTTGCAATGGCTTTTTGAGTAACAGCCATGATGTCCTCCTCAAGCTGCAGCACTTTTGAAGCAACCTCATCATGTTTCTTCTTCAAATCATCATTTTCAGTTTTCAGAGTTTCTGATGCTTGAATACTAGTCTACAAAAAATTGCAAGTGTGTAATTTGAGAATGCACATTTCCAAAACAGTAAAATACCATCTGAATTAATGCTCGAGTGTTTTAATACTGTTGATTTCTATCTCATATACAATCTATAGTTCTTCTATGTATTTTATTTGTAACATCAATGGTTATTTAACAACCATTCTACTTCCACAATTTTTAGTTTCCTACATAAAACAACAGCACATATAATGTTTCCATAAAAATTATAGCAATTAATCTATTATCAGACAAAAGACCAAATCATGTTTACCATTCAAACTGACTAACACAGCAAGCCATGCAGCAAATACGAATTTGAGCATTCTGCTTAAACAGAATCACAGTTATACAATTAAAATATTTTATGTAAAACATTCTAAAAATGTAAAATATTTGAAGTTACTCAATGCCTTTACTTCAGTGCAAATGTAAGTCTAGAATATGAAGCAGAGAGCCAATGAATTTCTATTCTTCCACAAAATGTAAGACATACCTATTTTGAACTGCCCACCTGGTATGAAAGTATATTACCTTTGCTGTGCTTATTTAATATACTAGGAAGGAGTCAGTATGGAATATGCCTCAACACAACCATACAGCTAAGTGGAAACTACCAGCGACTATTGATGCAGGACAAAGAAAGATACATTTCATATCTTTTGTCCATCTCCTTTCTGCATATATAATAAATAAATACAATAAATAACCAATGGCTGCTCACATTAAAAAGCAAAGAGCTTATATTTTCATTTTCACTTCCTTTCACCTGAAAAGAAGGGAGACTTGCATTTGACTACACAACTCAAGTAAGACACAGCCAGAAGAAAAAGAATGGAGGCACTGATACTCCTTACAATGAGAAGTTAGTTATGGCACTGCATTATACTAGCTTGAACATTTGGGAGCCTCACAAAGAGATACAGGGTGATGGCAACTCCCAGAAGTGAGTCCTTTGTCACACTGAGAGATCCAAGATCAGAAGCCACATCAAGTACAGCTCTCATTATTCTAATTACAGTTATGTCCATACCATTCAAAGCAGTGGAGAATTAAATGTCATCTCCATTACAATAAAATGACTGTTTATAAACAGGTCCAGAGAAACATTATTTTCAATACAACGCTATTTTCCCAAGAAAAGAAATCAGTAACACACAACACAGTAATACATCACCATTTCTGTTACCAAAATTTAACAAAGCTCAGCTTAATATCATCCAGGCCAGTGATATGAATCAAAACGTAAACAAGGTCAAGGCAGACTGACCAACACGAGAGACTCCAGCACAACTTCCAATGTTTGTGCAGAGTTTAAGGTACAAGCTGTCTTTTCACTCTGCATTTGGAAGATAAAAGCACCAGTCCATCTGTTCATCATTTTTAAACAGAACTTAATGCCTCAAAACAACAAAACCGTACTGTTATATCATGAGAAACACACCAACCAGAGTTCATGGAGAACCCCTACTGGACAGATTCCACTTAACTAACAACGTTTTAAGTACAATAAAATATAATGAGGACTGGTTTTACTCATTAATTGTCAAAAATATGCTGCTCGCAAGTGTAATTAAGCCCTGCTTTTACAAGCAACTAAACAGAGGTTTGGACATGATGATCTGGGAAGCAAGAGGGGAAGTGAACTGTAAGGGTGGCATACGTAACTGATGTCTCAAACACTTCCTGAGCCTTAAATGAGCACCTAAAGTAGATTTTCGTTTTTGTTACAAATACAATTAAAAGTGAAGAGGAGCAATCCATTCCAACTACCTGAAATCTAACTGGCTTTATAACGTGCCTTAAAATAATTAAGAATTTGGAGGAAGGATCATGAATACAATGTTTGTCCTCCAACAGTGTTTTCAACAAGACTGACAACTTCTGTAAGGCTATTTCTGAAGAGCTATCAGCTTCCCGCAAACAGAAGCGTGTGTACTTTGGCATAATGAAGGCAGGATATTTTAATTAAAGCCTGTATTGCAAGTAAAACTTGCCATATAACCAACAGCAACAACACATTATAACTGCTTGTCCTTCCCTAGTGCAGTGGAGACTAATTACCCACCTCTGTTTTGAAAGTCTAGTATAGTAAAAAGCCTATTTCAATGCATATCTGTGTTTTCTCTAAACACCACTTTGGCATAACTGTAACTGTTGTAACCTAAGTGCCTTCAAAAGAATTTAATCTGATACATTATATATACAAACTGTACAAACAGTTCAAACAGGCTGCCAAAGGTAACATATATTAAAAGGAATTAATGGCCTGAAAAAATACACTCCACAAACAGCATTACAATTGATGCTGCTTTGCTAGTTATTCTAAAGGGACCTGGTATTAAAATGTAAAAGTTCCATACTTAACAGATTCTCACCTAATAAACGTGTTTAGATACAACTAAAGCCTACAGTTTTGAAAGAAGAAAGGATTAATTTTTAGAGATGACTTGTTATTTTACAGAATTCTTAGCAATTCAATTTAGATGCTGCAATCCCAGTTCCATACACTCCAGTTGCAGTGGTTCCAGTGCCCATAAAATTTAAAATGAGTGCTCTTTGACTATTTTACAGGTAAAGGTCGACTCTGTTTTAGGCACAGTCTGAAGTGGAAGAATATAATAAATGTATCAACATGTACAACCGCCAGTACCAAGATGATAATTAAATTGCTGATTAATTTACCTTAATTTATCTGATATGGCCATAAATCTACCTTTTCTTCCAGTGACTTAACAAAAAGAAAAACACAGCAAAAGCATGAATCATTTTAGTGAACTGCTTCAAAAAGACTTGTTTGAAAGATTATTTTTACACTGGATCTTCTCTTTAATCCAGTTTACAAACGCAGTCCCCCCACCTCCAACAGTTGCAACAGTTTTACCGATGAGAAGCAAATTGCATCACAAGGGTCACAATAAACAGCCAGAAGTTACAGAAGTCACTGCTGCAAAACAAAAGTTGCCAGGACAAAAGCTACTGTAACTTCTAAGAGTCCAACTAAAGAAATGCAACAAAGAAAACGCGAGGCAGCTGCCAAGTGAATTTATTTTCCAAGAACCAAAATTCCAGGTTGAAAAGTCTGATGTACCTTCAGACAGTTGAAGATACTGCACCCAAAATCTTTTTTTGCTGTCATTCTAAAATGGCAAAAGACTTAAAATTGATTATTTTAAAAAGAATTTCATCATAATCACATAAAAATCTATCCCACCCTCTGCAAAAAAACTGCCATTTTAACACTGTCATTCACTTATTCTTTCTTGTAAAAGGGTGCTAAAAGAAGAGGTATTACATCAACAAAAAATTTCTGAGTTATACATCAGTGGCTTTACATTTGTGTATCCTGATCACAAACGCGTTACACCCCAATCACCTTTTAAAAGCTAATCCCTAGTAATAGCTAGTTCCCAACAGCCTTTATTTTACTTTTAGAAATTACATCCATTACAAAAGAAGAACTAAAGTTTAAAAGTGAGCTATGCAACTCTCAAGCTAAGAGGTAATGTCACCAGATTCACACTAATATCTGTATTTACTTTTTAAATTTGAAAGAAAAAGCTAGCAACATCTTTCAAGTTTCAGCTGCTTCGATTTGTTTGAATGAAACTTTATGTCTGGGGAATCATTATGCTTCATACTCCACTGAGAATTTCAGGAATCTTATCTGCAGGAGCCTTTTGTTTAGCCCACTGACATCATAATAACTCCAACAAAATCATATGAGATACCTGGCTGGCATCATACCCTGTCTAAACTACCTCAAAGGACAAGCAATGAACACAACACGGAGTCCCAACAGCCACTGAAAAATCCATCTGAATATTTGTCAAGCCCCAAACATTCTGAAATGAAACCATTTTCAAAAGGAAAGTTAATCATTCAGCGAAGTAAAACAGTAAACCAATCTCAAACAAACTCTAAGTCTTTATCTTAATCACTGTGACAGGCAACAGATATACTGCTCTGAACACTCAAATCTTTCTAACCCAAAATCTAATACAGTAGTGATTTAAAGTGTTAGTTCAACTAACATTATTAAACAGAACGAACACTACGTGCCTCCTTGTACAAAAGTAAGGCCCAGCTCTGTAAAAGTTCATCTACAGAACATCAGTCATCCTGCAACTGTCATGAACAGTGCAGGCGTGCACTTCTCCAGGAGACAACCCAAACATTTACACACTGAGTTTGCAGCACAGGCATTTCTTCACTTCCTCGTAACTTCACTAGAAGCTGCAAGAAGTCATTCACATAAATACATACTCTGAATTTAAGTGCAGGCAGGACACCTATCTAAAACACTTAGGAGTATCTCCATTCATTCGGTGAAATAAATTTACATTAGTTTGTTCTATGTACGAGCACTTCTTCAACCATCACTGAATCAATAAGACCGTGTTTTCACAGAACATTTACAGCACCCTTTGCTACTATAATTGCTGGTGAAAATTCAAATTCTGATTGTTTGATTTGTATCTTTAAATTGTTATTTCACACAGTCAGCTTTTGCTTTGCTTTTGTTTTGTTTTAAAACAACGAATCTCCCTGATCTTTAGCCTGCAGGGTGTGTAGTGTATATAAAAACAATACAGTTCAATTTAAAGAGGCACTGAAAAAATACTTGACTAATTTACTCATGCACTCTGAACTAGGTACTTGCACTGCAGATTGATCACACTGCACAGCAGCATTCTGTCGCTGTCTAACCAGAGAAATTCCCCTTGTAAGATGGTATCAGAAGCCAATTCAAACAGAACCCTAACATTTGAAAAAAATTCTTTCCTGAAAAAAGCTACTATGCAGATGCATACTTCAGGAGAATCTGGGTTTGGATGGGTATCCTATTAAAAAGACCTACCAGGTAGATGAATTAGCTCGGTTCTCAATAGTGAAATAAACTTTCAAACAGCTGGGGGAAAGAACAAGTTCATTCAGTTAGTACATTCACTTTATGTACTTTATGTACACATTCTGCCTCTCTTTATGCGTGTCACAATGGAAGCACTTTGTAGATATTCCTAGGGTCAAACAACAAGCTGCTAACTCCTATATCTGTTGCTTCTGACTGAAGTTAAAGGTTTAGGAATACCACTGCTGTAGGAATAAGATTTAAAGCCAATCTAACACTAAAGAAATCAGAAGTACTCTTTGCCCACTAGAGGGAGACAAAAGATTGCAAAAGATCTGACACACAAGGTGCCCTCTGCAAAAATACAGAAAACCTGTGTTTACAAAACTGAACAGTTGCAGTGTCAAAAGAGCAAATCAATGAAGTACTGATATTGTAACTGCTGTGTGCTTCCCCTTTTCTGGAAGGTGATATTAAACCTTAGCAGAGTAGATACGTGCACTGCTGCCAGAGAGTACGCTTCAAGTACGTGCGAAACTGGGAACACAAAACAAACACAAAAAACTCCACAAAAAGCATGTGTTCAGGAATATTTTTTATATTTATAATGTATAAGATAAATACTAGAAATACTTGTATTTTATTTGTGTTATTATTTTACATATGAAGAGGCAATCAATTTTTGAATCAATGTTCTTCAGCTTTCCTTTTACCTGTCAGGTAAAAGCAGCTCAGTGATGCAGCTCTCACAACAGAGTACGTACCAGAGAACAAGTGGTTTCAGTAGGAAACAAAAGCAAAGACTAATGTTGAAAGCAACCTGAAAGAGTTCTGGTGACCACATACCTATGGTGCATCACCTTAAATAAAACAACTACAGTGACTAATTGCATCATCATTTTAACAGTGTTGTATTACTAGAATTGCAAGCTCTGTATATAGTATGATTCAAAACTAAAAAAATGCTATTATCAAGGAACATCATAGCAGTAAAAATACCAACAAACCAGTCAGAAAAAGATGTGACATTTCTGAAATATTTCCAATATTTCTAAAATATTTCCAGTATTTCAGAATCCCCACACCTAGAAGCAGGCAGTTAAACTTTTTGACTGATGATTTCATATAATCTAGGGGAAAAAGTGTAGGAATGGTTTAACCAGAACAAAATAGGCTGCAGAGGTACAGCCGGGACAGTGACCCACACCAACAACCATGCAATAGAACATCATGTTCATCAATTAAAGAAGTATTGTGGTTTAATCTAGCCTGTCAAAATATTATGTGAAATCCATCCAGCTTTGTGTACTCGTGACTCACTAAGTGAAAAATACGCACACTGCACATGGAGAAGTGCTTGCTGAAGTTTGGCCCTGTATTACTGTGGAACACAAACACACATCAGTTCATTGCCTTTTCTATACGATGGGCAAAATATTAATTTAATATACAAAACTGCTGAATGAATTGAATGCTTCCTCTTGGGCCTATCCAATTGCCAGCAGAGCTGGGAATTCTGTAGGCAAAGCAACAGTAGTGCTGGAGCACACGCCGTATTTAAGCACCAACACTGGCTAACACAAATCTTGGTGTCATGCAAGTATTCTTTTCCTGTGATAGTGACGATGAAAATCTAAGAAAACTAGGTTAAAAGAACCACTGTGTACAGTGCTACTAAAAACACAGATTTTTTTTCCACTCCAACATAAAAGAAAAGGCTAACCCTAAAATAGAAGTCTTTAGAAACAGGAGATGACTTGGATGCAAGACTTGCATGAAAAGCAAGTTCCAACAACTCTAGTAACAGTCATTTTATGCCTTGAATTCATTTTTCTTCCCCCTCCTTAGAAGGCAACTGAAGACTATCTCCTGAGCAGTAAGAACACTCTCAGCAAACCAAAATTGGTAGTTTTTTGTGACTTCTAGAGTAATACAAACACAAAGACTCACCTTCTCTTAAAACTCAAGAAACGCAGATCTCTGCCTCACTTACAAGTGTGCATACAGACCACTAGTCAGACTTTGTGGAACACTGACTATATTACATCTGAATACTTCTAATTTGGTATACTAAGTTCTCAAAAGACATAATACTCCTTTAGCTTGTATTTTCTCCTGATACTTTCATAGAATTAAAAAAATCAGAGAATTGCAGGGGTTTGAAGGGACTTGAAGAGATTATTGAGTCCAACTCCCCCTGCTAAAGCAGCTACCCTACAACAGGTTGCACAGGCAGGCATCCACACAGGTCATGAACATCTGCATAGGAAACCCCCAAATAGTCTGTAAAGAACAACATACAAAGCATCCCAACAAGTCAAAAGGCAGACACAGGACAATGGCTCCACTGCCCAGAACTCTGTAACAGTAACTAAGCATGCAAGAGCAATAATTAAGAGTAGGAGGGAAACAGTAGTTTGGTAGAACTGTGGCATTGTTCATTTTAGGAAATCATTTTTTTCTAATGAACATTCCTCATTCCAAATAACCCCTGAGCTATTTCTGAAAACAAAAGACTGAAAAATCAGTACCAACAAAAAGGGAAATTATCCTAAGGGGATATAAACAAATATGAATAAAAAGGGGACATTAAGAGAATTGTGTTTTAGCAAATCATTCTCAAATTGCAAATGTAGAGCTTTTCTATCCCTAGTTTCATTCCTATTTGTTGCACTGTACCGCAATAAGATAATTTACATTTTATGACACCTAGTCACACAATCCAAACTCTGTTCAACTCAGTTATTTTAAAGGCTACAAAAAATGATTTGAGGGCTGGAACAACTTTCCTGTGATAAAAAAAACCTGAGAGTTGGGGTTGTTCAGATTGGAGGAGTCTTTGGGGAGACCTCACTGTGACCTTTCAATATTTAAAGGAAGTTGGTAAGATGCAGAGAGACTTTCTACCAGGGCCTGTAGCAACAGGACAAGAAAATCCCAGTTGTTAACTAAAACAGGGCGGATTTAGATTTGTAATCAAGAAATTCTTTCCAAGAGAATTTCCAAGACAATGACAGGCTGCCCAGAGAAGCTGTGTGGATGTCCCATCCCTGGAAGTGTTCAAAGACAGGTTGGATGGGGCCATGGGCAACCTGACCTAGGGGAAGGTATCCTTGTCCCCACCAGGTGATCTCCAACAGTCCAGCAGTCCCTTCCAACCCCAACCCAGTACTTACAGACTAGTTTAATACGGCGCTGTTTAATAATTATTTGATCAAAAGATGAGAATATTAGCTCAGATAGTCATATTATTTGCCCTGAGAAAACTAAGCAAGGTATTTTTGGTTAATTAGAAGTACTACTTGTGCATGTCTTGATAGAACTATTTGCAAAAAGGAAAAAAAAATGCTGGTAAAATTTATAAAGAGTAAAACATATCTTAAGTTTATTTTAACAGCAATTAAGATTTCTGTCACTTATAGCTTCCTTTTAAACTACAGAAGTAATGATACATAGCTTTTACAATAATTCTATTTTTCTTTTATGGGCTATTTCATTTTAATAACCGTTTTTCTTTAATATACTCTGAAGTACATTGAAAGTTGTTGTTTTTTTTTTTTTTAATAGAACTCTAAATATCTAAACCTTTGTCTGAATAAATAAAGCATTTTAAAAAATAAAATAGAAAAAAAGTTGAAAAATTTTCATGTAGCAAATATTTAGGGTATAACTGAAAATCTACATGCATGTGACAAGAAAGCACTGGGAATAAAAGAAGAACGAATCCACAAAACTACTTAGTTAAAACAGCCATTCTTAAACTTAACTGGGGAAAAAAGACCTAAACCAAAATCACCTACTTTATACTAAGCATTAGGTGGAGATTCATTTTGTTATTACACAAAATAACTACATTTTAATTACTTACCATTTCAAGGTTACCCCTTGTGGTCTTACCAAAAAAAGTGCATTAATGAACTGCTTAGGTTTCTTGCCAATAACAATTATCCATGTCACATGAAGCTGAGGAGATAAGCTGACTTCACTTATTTCAAATAAACCATACAAGTCATTGTAATTGAACTGAGTGCTGCATAACCACTGCTCAAGAATCTTTAAGTCAATCCATTAACCCACTATACAGCGTTCCCAGCAAAGATAAATCATATAACCTCTGGACCTGTTCTTGTATTGGAGTAGGGAAAAAATGAGGAAAGAGAAAGGGAAGTCATCTTTTAGCTTCAAAGGTTTGAGAGAAAGCCGCATATAAAGTATTGTTTATTAAACTCTCCGATGACAAACAAGTTAAATTGCCACATCTGATTTAGCAGATGCAAATATAATTTTCAAGAGTAACACTGCATTTACATTCTGCTTATGTATATAAACAGGAACGTATACATGTATACACAGACATGTGCTGAACAAAAGTTTCAACTGAGCAGAAATTCTTCTAGAAGAAAAAAGCAGCATATAAAAAAATAAAATAACAGAAGGGTCAAAGACTTACGCGAGACAAAATACATGCATGAGTTAGGAAAACACAAGAGGATTCCAGATAGGTGGAGCTGTATCAACCACTGATTAGACTTTCAGTTATAGCTCAGCTAAAATAGAAGCACGAAGTTCTTCATGTTGCATCACCATTCCAACAAAATACAAACATAGAATTTAATTTCAGGAATGTTTTAACTGGTAAGTTCTGGTATCTTAAGAGAAATTACTTTTGTTTATAGGAATTCACAGCTAAGCATGAGAAATACCATCACATTTTTGTTCCTAGCTACTCTCACTAGACAGCTGTCAAAATCCCATCTGACAAATTGTTCTAAAAATGCATTCTGGATCTAATGTGGATTGGAACTGACAATTTTTCAAGCAGTTTTTAAAATAAGGACTTCAAATAACAATGGAAGGTATCAAGGTCGCTGCTCACTCATTTCCAGATCTAGCTTCTGATTTTCAAATAGGTGAAATGCATGGTTTCAAGTATTTAATTCTAGTCTTGTTAAACTGATCCTCCAATGTGCTTGACATTAAAATTATTTTTAATAAATTTTACATTTTTTTTTCCTAAATCATTGCCATTTTCCTTACCTAACACTGTAGCTCACTACATTATGACCAAACAACAGTAAACTATGATGTCTCAAATTCCTTCAACAAATTCCTTTCTACCAAAGGTGTATCATGCAGAACTGTTGACATATACATACTAGTACTTCAAAATAGCCTATTAACTGCTGTCTACAGCTAAATTATATAGGCTTCATTACTTCACATTTGTCCATGTCACCACCTCCCTCCCACATGTTTTTAATTTTCTCCTAAAAGTTGTTTAAAAAAAAAACAAAAACCAGCAGCTTATTTATATCAAGTTCAACTTTCGTGTGTCTTTGCTATAGTATACATTTACCCTTCACCACGTGTAGAATCCCAAATTAAGCTAGTTTTGGTTCAGGCTAGATTTATATTTCCATTATCAATTACAACTATAACTTCATTTCTCTGGTTTTCTGTTTCAGAATCATTAGATCTTTGCAAAATGTTTTAGAGAAGCCAAACTTTTCACTCTTGGCATGTTCTGGCAGCAGCATTCTTGATTTTTCTCCTGACCAAGACTTGGATCTTCATTTTAATACCAACATTTTTCTAAAGTTTACTATTTATTTATTACCATTTTCAGTACCCCATATTCCCATTTTCAATACCCTGTATTCTGTGTAACTATTCCTTAATGAGAGTTATTTGAAAGACCATCCTTCATTTTAAGGTAACACAAGCAAACTTTAAGCTGTCAACTGCTTCTCCACTATGAATTCCACAACTAAATGTCAAACATCTGGTAACAGTTGTCATCGATTACCCTACCATGCCTGGTACCAAAAAGCTTAAATATTTTAACCATTTTACGACACAAAAAGAATAGTGGCAGGAGGTTAATTGGAACTGACCTATTCTAGTGTAAATGTCTATCTAACTGCTGAGGGGTTCTGAGAGCTGATTTTCACCCAGTTCAACCAGTTCTTGAAAAAACATGATTACAGACATTATGAGTCGGCTATAATCGATAAAACAACTGACCTTCTGCTCTGTTTGCAGTTGGTCACATCTCTGCTTTTCAAGGTTAAGTTCTTTTTCCAGTCTTTCAACTTGATCCCGGAGTTGTGCCGTTTCTTTCTCCAGAACAGAAGTAACCTTCAGTAGCTCTTCCTTTTCTTTTACTATTTTTTCAATTTTGAACTGTTAAAAACAAAAGAAATCTTAGTAATTTTTCTCCCCCCAATTCCTATGCATTAAGAGAATGGCAAATCACTCCAGTGTTTGAGCACAAGCACAAAGTATTCATCTTCTGTCTAGGTGATTTTACAGCTTTATCTTTTTTCCCAAATTTCTGAAGTTTCACTACTCTAATTACATCACCATTACATTACAGCACCACAATACCATTACACAGCTATTTTTATAACATCTTTATTTATACACTTCTATCCTCTTTAAGTGAGGTGCTTTTACTGTATATTTACTGTCACTTGGGAAGAGCTAATTAAGACAACAACAGCTTGGTGACAAAACAACTGCTTAGTGTAAACACACACACCCACACACACAGAGTGTTGGAGGAATTGTGGATCAAAACAGGAAAAACAGGAGGAAAAAAAAAATTCACATGAAGGACGTCTTCTCCCCTCACCCCACCCCCAGTCTTTTTACTTGGAGAGCACAGAGGGCAGCAATGGACAAGTAGCCTATGCTGAGTGCAATGCTGTACCTGCAACCTGTTTAAGTATTGATTCCTTCAACAAGTAAATGTTTTGAACTCCAATCTAAAACTGAAAAGCCAACCAGAAATATATCTATTTTCCTGGCCTGTTCCTCAAGATTCTATCCAAATCACATATGTTTGCGCACATATAAGTACATATAAAATGTAAGAATGTATAAATTGATAATATTTAAGAGACACTGAATCAAACCTCAAGAAGTCCAGCTTTTGTGGTCACAACTAGCATATCAGAGTTTCCTTCATCCTCCATAGTGAGCAATTCCTCAACAGGAGAAGATGTACGGAACTGGAAAGGTGTGCTTGCTCCACGGATTTCTCCTTTATGAGTCACATAACAGAACTGGTAAAATTCTCCATCATCATTTGGTAGGTAATATCCTATCAAAATAAATTCAAATTTGAAGAAACACTCTACACAAATAAACCTATTTTGCGAGTCTCCATGTAAAAATACATATCAGACCACATGACTTAGGAATTTCATTCTGATTATCTGTGTTACAGTACAGACGCACTCAATAACAACAGTAAAGAGGAAAACGACATCCTTCTTCCCAATTCTGACTCCCAAAATTTCTCCTAGCCTTTTATTTATTTCCTTTTTATAAGACACAGAGACCTAGGATAGTATCAGTTAACAGGCACTAAACACACCCATCATTTACTACATATAACTGACATTCATATTATTATTGAATACATGGACTGTTAACTCATCCCAGCTATTGCTACTTACAGGTACAGGTAAATCTAAACAAGAGAACAAGCTGATATCAGTAGTCATTTTAGGACTTCAATATTCTATTATTACACTCTATTATTATTATTACATTTTAAGCAATACATCCACACTCACACACAAACACCAAAGCCAACTCCAGGAAAGTGAAAAAAGCCATGGTGATAAGTCTGGTAGTAAGCAGAACAAAAGCATTAAACAACTTTAATGGGAGGTGCTCTTTCTACAAGTTTGGACATTTGGACTTTTCAACATTGTTACAGCTAGTGTTACAGCTGGAAAGATTATTGTGGTGAAAATGGGAAAAGAAACAAGCAGGGAAGGAATGCTCACCTATATCCAAAGATCTAGGTTCACAGGAAAGACTCCACAGAGGAAAGACCTCCAGAAAGAGATCCTTCCTAGTGGCGGTCAGCCCTTAAATGGGGTCTAGGAGAGGTGCAGCCACCTTCCACCCCTTCTGGTCACACAGCTGAATCACCTTCACCTGTGCTCCACGGCTGACTCAGTGCCTGCCTCAGTTGACCAAACAGTGGTTCAGGCCGTGACTCAACAGTTTCCACACACATATCTATAAAATCCTGATGGTATCATCTCTATCTCCATTCCGAACCCATCACTGGTAACTTACACTGCCAGTCCCTGGTTCCTGCTTTTTTAAAATGGAAAAATGGATATCAACTCATGCCATCAGTAACTGATTTTACAGATGTGTTTTTTCTCCATTGTTTCCCTTTCCCAGGCTGGAAAGCCTGACAGAAGGAAGTTCTGAAGGTCATCTAGCCCAACTTCCTGCTCAAAAAGAGACTGCTGTCAGTAGCCTCCTGCAGCTTTGTCTAATCATGTGTGTGGAACTCTTATCCTTCCAAATGTCCCTGGGATACCTGTTCGAGTGTTGCTACTATTAGTTCTTCACCTCTTTTGGTGAAAAAAAGCTCTTCTTAATGTTAAACCTAAAACACTTAGGCCAGAATCTATAGCCATTGTTCCGTCTTACATAGTCAGCCAATAATGAGTAGATTATGTAACTGTTAATACAGAAAGTGATTCTTAACTTTGATATTCCTCATTGCTCTGTTTATTTTCTAGTTCTACCACATCTTCTTGAGGGTGGGAAGGAAAGCGAAAGGATCTGATATCCACATGGTGTTGAAATTGTAGTTACAGTATAAACTCGTAGAGTGGTGTACCATTTTCTGTTTTCCTCCTTATTCTTCTCTTAAGAACTTCAGCAATTTTCTCTCTCTGTCAAAAGGTCCTCTGAAACTGTGAACTTCCAATAAACCATCATTTACTTTATTTATCCCTTCTTTCTCTGAAAGAATTACTTTGAGTTGAGAATCTGAAGTCCATAGACTAAACACGTGCAAAGCCACAACGCATTAAAAGATGCCAAGATTTAAAAAAAAAAAAAACAAAAAACACCTCACCACTGATTAAATTACATCACTCTGGATAGTTTCCAGTTTCTCTTTCCATCAGTTGTGAACACTGTCCAATTACCATGTGAAAATATAATGATTCACACAATTACTCATACAATTTCCTTCATATCTAAAGTAATTTCCTTTATCTAAAGTAAGAATGAATTTCACACCAGGAGCAAAAAAAAAGCATACAGAAGACTGATGCAGAAAATTCTCTTCCAACATATGTTTTTAAAAAATCTAGAACTACTCTGCAGCCCGAAATACCTTAATATAGATTTTTTTTTTTTTTTTTTTTTAACTGAGGAAGCCAGAAAATACAGGCAGGTACTGCTTTATTTAAATTCACCTTGGAAGTTCAGGACACAGTTGACAGTTGATCCTTCCACATAATTTTCTGGCATAGGTGACCACAGAAACGTGTAATAATCTCTTGCAGTACTCCAACCAACCTAAAGTAAATTAAACCATAACAACAAAACAAAAAAGAAAAAAGAGAGAGAAATATTAAGCAGAAAAATATACTATATACAGTTAAGATATCACAGCTTGGCCTTTACAACATACCATAATACGCATATTTCTCATTCAACATGAAATAAAAAGATACTTAACAATGTTTACAAATCAGGAATATTTTAACAAGCATGTCAAAGATTTAGCATGAATTTTATTAAGCTTGTTACCTAAGTCAATAAATGCGACTAAGGTAATAAAAGGGTCCATATAAATTAAAACACCATACAGTTTTCAATATACATTAACCTCCTATTTGATGCATTCACTTTTTTTCTGCAAAGATGCACTGAAAATATAAAAAGATTAATTCAGAAGCTTATAGTGAGATTCTCCTAGTGCAGCTTCTGCCAATGCTCACTATTTTATGTCCACAATTCAACAGGTTAATCATAAAACAAGAAGAAATGAAATAAAAGCTTTTCTCCACTGAAAAGGCAAAATTTCATAGGCTTAAGCTAGCACTTTTTTTTTTTTTGACAGCTTCTGCAACATTAATGATCAGCATGTCACTCTTCCATACACACAATATGCTACATCTGCAGGACAAAGATAAAATGCATGGAAACTTAATTCAGCTTAGTTAGTGCAGTTTCCCTGATACGCCAGTTTTCCAGTTTTTCATAAAGACCACAGATCCTTGAAATAAGAAATGTTATCCCCTGAAGAAATATATTCCAACATATTTTAAATAGAGTTGTAGAACCATTAAATTTGGAAAAGACCACTAAGATCATCTAGTCCAAACATTAACCATTCACCACCATGCCTACTAAACCACGTCCCTCACTGTTACATCTACATGCTTCTCAAACATCTCCAAGGATGATGACTCCAGTACCTCCCTGGGCACTTGTTCCAATAAGTCACCACTCTTTCTGAAAAGAATTTTTTCCCAACTAACATCCAACCTCAACCTCCTCTGGTGCAACTTAAAGCCATTACCTCTTGTCCTGCTGTTGTTACCTGGGAGAAGAGGCCAATCAACACAACCTCCCTTCAGACAGTTGTAGAGAGTGGAAAGGTCTCCCTGAGCCTCCTCCAGATTAAACAGCCCTTTACCCTAGCCGCTCCCATAAGACTCATGCTCCAGAGACTTCATCATCCTCATTGCTCTTTCCTGGACACATTCCATGGCGTCAATATCTTTCTTGTAGTGTGGGGCCTAAAACACAGTACTCGAGGTGTGGCCTCATCCGTGCTGAACACAGCCAGACGATCAGCTCCCTGCTCCTGCTGATTAAACCATTTCTGATACAAGCCAGGACTGCTATTGGCCTTCTTGGCCACCCAGGCACACAGCTGGCTCATGTTCAGCTGGCTGTCAGCTAATCTCCCCCGATCCTTTTCCTCCATGCAGCTTGCTAGCCACTCTGCCCCAAGTTTGTAGCATTCAGCATCTAAGCCTGAAACCCAAAGCAAGTAGTCACTACAAAGCAGAGTGTATTACTAAGAGAACAATAATAGCATAGGAGAAGTGAAGAATAACATGTTCCACTGCGCTGGAGAAAGTATCAAAAACCTGGTCAAAAAGAAGAAGCAACTGCTTTTGCAGTAACTGGGTATGGTGTCCTGGAGTAAAGAAAGACAAGGGACAAATTTATCTGCATTTCAGAAAGGAGAAGAAAAAAAAAAAAAGTAAAAAACAAAAAAAAAAAAAAATTAAGCCAGACAGGATTTCTATTACTCCAATAGGAAAGCCTTCTAAATGTAGAGGTCTGAATCATTCCAAATCTTCCTTTATAAGGGATCGATTGCAGCAGTGTATTTTGAAAGAACTAAGAACTGTTTCTAAGAAGTTGTTTGCTAAAAGAAAAAAAAAAGAGAGAAAAAGTTGCTTATGTGGGTAAAGTAACTGAATGTTAATTATATAGTTAAACATTTCAAGTAGTATACACAAAAGATAATTATAATTAGTAAAAAGAATTCTGAAGACACAGTTCCATAGCTGTCTGTCTAATACAGAAGTACTACTTCACTCTGTATTAAGAAATGTGCCAACAGTTACCATTTGGAAAATACAAAAGATCGCTGCTCTGAGATGACCATGCCTTTTGTATGTTAATAAAAAGCAATGGTGAACAACAGCAAAAAACAGATCAAATCTTCTTTTTGCTAATATTAAGCATTTTTAAGGTGATATTCGTAGGAGAGAAGTTGGGCTGACTTGACACAATCACCAAAATGGAACCAACTGTTCTATTTTAAGCCTATTCTTAGCCCAAGTTTTGAAGATTTCTCTGATATTCCCTATTGAGGAACTTTTAAAGGCGTAAGTGAAATGAGATCTCCTGGGGCTGTTATTCCCACATTGTAAAATATTTCAGAAATAGGAAGAAAAGCTCTTCCGGTAACTTTGGGGGGACAAAAGCAAGTTTTCTGTAATAAACATCCACAGGAAAAATATTCAGCCAATTTTTCACATTAGTCATCTTTTCAAATCTAATTCAGATGCAAGTACCCCTTTCTTCACAGAAGCTGCTTTCACCTCTGTAAAAAGGAACATATTCCATTATTTGCTGCCCTACAGCATAGAAAACTTTTATATGTAGAAACTCGATTCTCAATAAGTGGCCTTATGGGGAGGAAGGGGGACTTTTGTTGATTCTTGTTTGTTTGTTTTAATTTTAAAAGGGAAATAAATTCTTTACCCTGTTTGTTCTGAACAGAGTAATTCAATCTCTTCAGAGTGCTCCAGTTTTTCTTTGTTTTAAAAACAATGGGAAAAAAGCAGAAAAATTAAAAAAAAAAAAAGTCAACACACATACATATCCTGATTTCCTGAGTAAAATGATAATTCCTTCTGATAATCAAGCACTCCAGAAAACATAAGAGAGGGAGCAAAATCCAGTGGATTTAAATCCAAAAAATGGTTCCTCTCTTTGATCCCCCCTTTAGGTGTCCAACTCAGCCTCCAACTGAATCTTCCTTCCAGACTGAAGTATTTAAAAAATAAAAAATAAACCAGACATTGATATGTAAACTGAATAATCTACTCTGAAACCAAAAAGGCTGTGAATACTTTATTTCTAATAATAAAGTACATAAACTTGGTTTCCATTTTTTTGTGTGTGTGTTTTGTAACTTGAAATTTTAATTCCAAATTACCAAAAAAATGAGGCCCTGGGCAGCCTGGTGCAGTATGTGATATTGGTGGCCCTGCCTGCGGCAGGGAGGTTGGAGCCTGATGACCCTTGACGTCCCTTCCAACCCAAGCCATTCTATGATTCTATGAATACAAAGACCAAGTACATAGAAGGCAAATTAACCAACTCTTCTGGCCTGTTGAGTTGGTACCATATTTTCACACGTAGTATGTGGTTCTTGGTAAAGAAAGAACTGCGACACATCACAAGCCAGCGGGCAATACCCTGGGAAGTTCACCAGGCACTTATTTTCTCCCTTAACTTCCCCTAATTTTGGTCACTTATCATCCACTTCCCCTACCAAAGCTCCCATCTTATACTCTTCTGATTCTTAGAAACCAGCTACTTCCTAACAAGGCACATGCAAGGTTATCTGCATGAACAGATTTCCCAATGATTATTTTCATACATGGGATTTCAGAAAACAGGTTTCCCTGCTAGGAATTACATATGCAAAAACATGGCAATGCAAGGAAGAAAATATGAACAAATCTCATAATCCTCACATTTACACAAGAAAGGAGAAGGTTGTTATTGTACAGAAAAGACATAAACTTAGTAACATTTCTCCATGTTTTTCCTATCAAACAACGATAATCTGTACTTCCACAGGATTACTTCTTACGTGAAAGAAACGAGGAGTAAAACCAAAGTAATGATATGCTGAGAAGAAAATAAATAGAAAAGTAAGTAACAGATGTTATAAGTCTAGGACCTTCATCTTTAAAACAATTATTTTTCTATTAAAAAATATAAAAAATTAGAGTAAGATTTTCAATATGAAAGCACCATCAAGCAGAACAGTATCTACATCAAAATAGCTACAGACTTTGTTGTCGTGCCAGAACTCAGTGGGATTCCCTTAATGAAAGTAACTTCACATCATTTAAGAAAAAAACAAAAAAAGAAAGAGAAAGAAAATGCATCTTCAACTACTGACATAAACCCAAAATTCCAAAGTGCAAAGCAAATATACACTAGCAGATATGTATGTGATTCCCACCAGAAATCTGAAATGAGAAATCTCACCAGAATGCACTGTGGAACTTCCTGAGAGCAAAGAGGAATAGAAAAGGCACAGTTTGCAATTCTAAAGCAAAATCATGGCACAAGCAACGGCAAATAATACAATACTCCCATTCAAGCACAGAAACATTATAAAACACACAAGAACTCTGGCACAAAACCCTCTGAATTTTAGAGAAAAAGAATAAACAGTCAAACTATGTGCAAAACTTGTCATGAACTCTGACTTCAAGTTCACCATCCAATGTCCAGTGCACTGACAGACTGCAATGATGCCACTGCTTTTTAAGGAATTCATTGAAAACTGAAAATCGTAGAATTCTTAGAGTTGGAAGGGACCTTTAAAGGTCATCTAGTCCAATTTCCTACATTTAACAGGGACACCTACATATAGATCAAGTTGCTCAGCACCTGGTCCAGCCTGACCTTGAGTATCTCCAGGGACAGGGCATCCACCACTTCTCTGGGCAACCTGTTCCAGTGCCTCATCACCCTCACTGTAGAAGACTAAAGACTCTCCTCTTTAAGTATTAAACCATTTCCCCTTGTCCTGTCACAGCAGAGCCTGTTAAAGAGTCTGTCCCCTTCTTTCTTACAGCCCTTATGCAGATACTGGAAGGCTGCTCTCAGTTCTCCCTGGAGCCTTCTCTTCACGCTGAACAGCCCCAGCACTCCCAGCCAGGAGAAGTGTTCCATCCTTTGGATCATTTTTGTGGCTCTCAAAGTTCTTTGTTCAACGTTAAAAACTCAAGAAATGTTCTTATTTCTCAGCCAAAAGAGAAAATGAGACTTAGATGATGCAACTCCCCTAAACTAACACACATATATATGACAAATTATGTTATAAGAGAATTAGAAAAAGTTTCTGCTGCTAACCTAGTACTTCGTACACCTCTCTAGCCTCTTTCTGTACTTTCAGTTATCAAGAACTTTACTCAGAAATCCTTTTTCAAAACAGCAAGTTGTGTACACATTTCAGCATTTGTTTCCACATACTAACAAATTAACAGCTTGGAATCCAAATCCTACTTCAACCATCTCTACCCACATTTTCAAGCCAAACACAAAATACACAGCCAAACATCATGTCTCCTACAAGTGTCATATTCAGATTACATTACCATGTGCAATGTGTTACTCAAACAATACACACATAGTTCACTTTCTTTTCATAAAACAGAAAGCTTTAATAGGCCATTATAGAGCAAACCGTTCATTCTACTTGCTACTTGTGAGCAAAAGGGCTTTTTTCATTTTAAGACATCATAAACTACTTTTTAGTTGCATAACCAGTTTTGTAGTCACAGTGGAAATGCCAAAGTTTAGTAAACTCACAATGATGAACACTGAGTACTTTTCAGTCAGGCTGGACTGGTAGGGATGACTCAGCTGTCCGCAACACCCATACCACACAGCACTTCCTTCTATAGGTATATAGATGTCAAAGTTGGTTCTTCTGTGCCCTGAATATACGAGTCCCTTTTTCACCAAAACGGCCCTCTCTGTCATTAGCTCCCCCCATATTTATGTTTTACCCATAGTACATTTCCACCAAGAAGCTAGGAGGAAAAAAAAGAAGAAAATCAGCTGACTAATAAACCAAACAACGCAAAGAAAAAAAAAAAAAGTAACAGTACAGTTGGGAACTGTCCATATGCCTACACTGAGCTACTGAGGAAAAATAATGACCATCTTATTTTTATTTACCTCTTTTGACTTGCATCTGATTATTAAGATGATGTTCTGAAGTCTGCCTTACAACTGCACAGTGTTTAAAATGTAAAAGTATTTTCAAACTTCCTTTTTTTATTTCTTGAGTTTTACATGAATGCGAAGAATGAATACTTTTTTTTTTTTTTTTTTTTTTTTTTTTTTGTGCCATTTCAACTCAATCTGGAGCGTGACTGCTTCGAAGAAGCACTGCTGCACAAGAACCTTTAGTCATTTCTTCACTGGCCTACTGGCCTCCAACAGATCTCATCAAGCACAAGAACAGCACCTTTCACTCTGCTCCATTGCATAGCGACTTACCTAACTACACAGCACGTGTACTGCCAACTAATCAAAGAAACAAATCCAGGAAAGACCTGTCCAGCTGAAGCAACACTGACATGACCAATAGGGCATTTGTAGTAAATACATAATATGATGCAACTCTAAAAGAACTATCGGAGTTAAAATGAATTCCTTTTTGTTTTGGAAAGGAAACTATGCAGTTTGGAATATAATTTGACAAAGTACTCTTCAGTACTGCAAGTATACAGTGAACTCCTTCTGAAAGAAGGAAATCACATTCATGCCCAAACCCCAAAGTTGTCCATCTCTGCTGAATGTTACAAACACGTACAGGCAACCTTTTAACTCAGGCTATTGAGAACATATGGTACTTGTTGCTGTATCAAGGTACTATCAGGTTCCCAACCTATTATCATCTCTTGTTGGTTGTACTTCTATCTCATAGTTCAGAAGAATATGTGAAAGTGACATTGACAGAGTGCCTAGACCATATGATCAACTTTCTCTCATACTACGTATAAATCAAAATAAATACAGAAACAATGTGAACACTCTAAAAGAAAACCTGGTACAGGTGTAAATGACTGTCCAAGGAAATGTTATGACAGATCAAAGAGTAACAAAGTTACTGTTTACTTCAAGAGAGACGAATGAAAAAAAAAAGGTGGCTGGGTTTAAGTAAAAATATTAATTTACCACATTTCACTAAAACAATATTAGCACAACCTTTTTATTTCAAAATTGCCACTAGCTACTGACCATTTTGCTATGTCACTTGCCTCTTTAACACACAAGCATATTACAGCAAATATTTCTAGAAAATTAATGACACTTTGAATTGAACGTGAAAATTTCTTACTAAAGTAGCATCATGTAAACTTAGTGAGGAAACTGTGGATGACATTACAATTGACTTATTTTTAGAATTATTTGTAAGAGATATTTCTATTATTTGAGATACGTCCTTCTAAAGAAGGCAAATGAAAAAAGAAAGAGAATCACTGTTATTGGTGGATACAGTAATTCTCGAAACCTTCTGAATTTCAGTAATTCTTTCCCTACTGTTTTAAAAACAGGACATACTGCTCACTACCCATTCCTGTATCTACCATGTTGTGCTGTGCAGTGATGACTCCGTGCCAGAAAAAAAATGTACTTCAGTATGACTGTGGTCAGTAACACATCCAGCTGTTGCCCTATACTTCATAATGCGATCTGCAGATATGGAAGTAATTATTATCTAGCGCATCAACCCATGACATAACCAGGACTTTGAAACTGCTCACACAAGTTGTGCTGGTATTTGCAGTTCAAAGTTCAAAGGAGAATAAATAATCCAGAAGACTGCAAAAAAGCATTTCTATAGTCTTGCCACAACACAAAAACCAAGCTATCTGTTAGCCATCCTGTCAATCTACCACAAATTCTTTACAGATCACAGACAAGTTAAGTCCAAGGTTTGCTATAAATCAGTGCACGGAACACGAATTAATCTGCACGTAACACACATACTGCACTGATGCACAAACAGTAGCTGAGGTATGACCTCCTAAATAATGAGCACCTGTTCAGACCATGCCTGTGCTTCTTGCATTCAAATAACCTTTCAAGATCTTCCCAACCCTGGTTATTCATTTTTCCATGCTTCAAGCTACTAGAAAGTCAAACCATCATTTTTAGACTGCGGATATTAAAAAAATATAAACATTAAGAATGAATTTCCTTTTCTTCTCTTGGCAGATATTGTGGCAGTCAATACCAAAAGTCCATCTATAATTAAAGTCAAGATCCTATCAGAACAGCAATGTCAATTGCTTTAAAAATGTATTATTACTATTGGATCCAAGAAACAGAAAAGATTTGATTAGTTAATGATGAAGCATAACTGAAGCCATTATATTAAAATAAGTAAGATTCCCACCTGATATCAAAGGTCCTTCCAGCATGCTGGCTTCTGCAAAATTAGATCTTCAGAAACCTAGATATTATTACAATATATGCCACAAACACATACACCTATCATTCTGCTCTCTTGAAGCAACGCACCTTATCATGCCCATAAAGTTACTTCACTGAGCTTTTGAGACATGCAGTAAAGCTTCATCTACTGCACACTGAACATCTGCCAGGCCAACTTGCACACATATGCTCTGGATTGAGGCATAAAGCAATTCTTCCTAAAAGCCAAACACTTTTCCAAACACTTCTGCAAATCTGGACACTGTATATTAATAATGCAAATATATATATATATATATATATATATCTCATGTGGCCATATGATTTTTTCACTTTATTGTAGAACAAACTAACAAACTGTAGACTTCCCCATCCGGAGAATAGGACCACCTACCAGCCAGTCAATTTTTGCAAACAGATGTAGAACACATACTAATTGTCTTCCCCCATTTCAAAGGTTTCAATTTGGATTACCCTAAGGGCTTTTCCACATTTCAGCTCATCAAACAGTAAGGGAGGAGAAGAAAGGGACACTGCGCTTGGATCACTTTGGGAGTACACATCAGCTATTAAACCTACCAGGATCAATAAGCCTTCTCCCCTCACGCACAGTAGGAGCATCAGGATCTTCTGCATAGAATCCCTTATAGAGGGAAAGCAGATCTCGAATTGTAGTTCCCATAAAATAGCACAAAGAGGAATTCAGGCTAAGGAAGCACACGCCAAGCACTAGGCCAACACCAAACTGTAAAACTGCTTTGTTTTATTCTGTTTTTGTTTTCTTTTTTTCCCTCCATGGTAACAAGCATGATAAAACTGATCAAGATCTTCCAGTGTTTGATCACAAATGACCCACCAGAACATCAAAATAGCAGAAAAGAAATAGCAGCAGTGAATAACAGCAGATTGGGAAATTCAGTCAAAAATTTCCTGTGGGGAACAGAGAAGAAAAAAAAAAAGATACATACAAAAAAATAAAAAGACTGTATACTTAGAACTTTGAAATAAATGACAAGATAAGGGTAACATCGTCTTCACTGCTCTTCTTTTTGCCCCAAAGTTTTTGCCAAAGGTATAGTTCAACATGTATGTCCATTAGACAGATCTAGTTTGTAAGAAAACTGGTACAACTAAAATATCCTGCCATACCATACTCGCTGCATATGCAATGTTACCCTTTTAGTATATGAACACTGTGTGCTTGCATTAATGGAATTGTCTGCAAGACAGTTGTCTATGCACAACATCAGCAAGAAATTCCTTTTGCTTGGCATGACAGAACACCAAAAACAAGCAGTTTAAATCACACTGGGAACAACAAGAACCCCAAACATTGCATCTACAGCATGTACAGAGAAGTGTTAAATTTCAGAACTGCTGCATGTTTTGGAACTTTTTTTAGTTCTTTCTAATAACGTTGTGTGGCATAAATCTTCAGCTTAGACCTGAGGTTCTAGACCTGTTCTACCTTTCAAGAAGACTTTTTGATATGTCTGTTGACAACAGTGAGGTAGTACATTATCTTGCTCTGGCTCCTTATTTTAATCTGCTTTGTAAAATACCCTTGAGAAGAGGATATCTGTAAATAAACTACCACAGACATGAAGGAGCCGGTTGTGGTACTTTTCACTGAATTCATTACAGTATCATAGTATTAAATAGATGCCATACTCAGTGATGAAAATGGAATATCCAGTAGAAAATTGAATATCCATAGAAAATCGAAAACATGAAAGTGCAAAGGTGTTAAAAAAACACAAAACAGTAAGTTTTACACACCAGGTAAAAAAAAAACACTGAAAAAACTAAGAGCAAAGAAATTTCATAAATTAATAAAACAAATAACCACACGGAAAGCAAGCCTTATAATTAACCTCTGGCTCCTACAAAGGATTCCACTTTTAACTTCACTTTTCCACATAAGTTGCACAAATGAGCATAGTTACAATAAGTTACACACACGCAAGTGCATCTGCAATAAAAACAGCCATTTGACATGTGGAAACTAAGGAAACACTTTAAAACTCAGAAGCTAGAATCCAAGAATTGTTATATGAAATCTGTTTCTGTTTCTAGAACTACTTGTTCTTCAGAGAATTCTGGAAAGATCTGAAAAATGAACTTATATTGTCATTCCACACCAAGAAGCCATGCCAATTATTCAGGCTTAACCTTTCCCCTCCCCTCCCCACTTTCCTAATCCACTTGCTTCCATCACAGTGACAACTGCAGAGATGTCCATTGCATCACACAGTGATCAAATTGAGGAATAAAACCAACTGGGAAACAAGATGGTAAAAGCTGGGGCACAAGAAATAGTATTTTTCAGTCAGATCATTTCTCTGATCTGTTTTGCTGTGCAGCTGCATAAACAGCTGGACTAGAAAAACAAGTAGGATGACACAGGGATACAGTATTTACTGAAGAAATCACTTGGCTCAAGAATTTGACTTCTAAGTTAATGATTTTCATTCAGATTGAAAGAGGTAGCTATAAATTTTGTTCAACACAGTAAGAAAAAAGTTCTTAGTGAACCAGATGAGCAAACACAGGAAGGAATACAGCTGAAGCCATTGCCCCCCTAGAGTAGAACAGTAGTGCACGTTAGAACCATCAACACCACGATGTTCACAGGAAAAAATCTTAGTGAAAATGTAGTGAAGTATGAACTGTTTACTGTAAGCATTACTCACATACATATATACTGATAAGCACAGATACAGTTGGGCAGCTGGCTTCATTTACCTCACTCTACTATAAAAAGAAATTATATTCATAACATGTAGTGACAAACAGAAAAAAAATTTTAGTCCTTTTCCCCATCTCACGATGTTTCCCTCCTATGTGGTGATGAGAATGAGATGGACTAGAAATTCAGCTGTGGAATTCCCCACTAATAATAATTTAGTCCCAGAACACTGGACTTAACCTGACATCAATTCCTTGCTTTTGTTCATCACACAAGAGCTTGTTTGACATGAAAGGGAGGAAGAAAAGAAATAAGTAAAAGGGAAGCTGCACTACAGCCGTGTTACCTTCTGTCAGCTCTACGTGTTTCTCAGTCAATTGCTTAAGCTCTGTTGTCCGCAATTGGCAAAGCAGAATAAAAACCTCAAACCTCAATAGCTTATGAAACTATCATCACAGACAATGAAATGAAGGATATCTGTAGATTGGACACAGAGTCAGTGCAGTCACTGAAAAAACAGTTTCACATTTTGCACTGCATTTTTAAAACAAATGTATCTGTATTTCTAGGAACCTGTCTAATTGCCTCCTCGCTTAGACTGATACACACAAAACCACAACATTCATTTCTCAGGATACGCTTAAATAATTTCAAAATGCTTGTGCAACCTAAACAGCACTCTCTTTAAATTTCTGACTTTTCTTCCATTCCATTCACACTGTTCACTAAATATCAAACGTGCTCAGTCACATTCCTGTTTGTCAAAACACACCAGTTAATCAAAATACAAGCATAAATTTTTAACCAGCTCCCAACAGAGAAAAATCACCCTGCTTGTAGTTAATGCCTCCCTTACACAATTCACTGACTGCAGTCACTGAATATATTATTAAAAATCCCCCTCCCAAATCATTTCCATTTAATTCTCTACCATGTCACAGCTCCCCTTTACTTCAGCACACTTGTGCTTATCACTCCAGTCTCACTGTAAAAGCTTACACTCTAAAAGCAGTTAACTAATACACTGTGATTCTTCCTCGTACACTTACGAGAAAGTTCTTATTATTTTCAGATTTCATTATTTTTAACTGGTTAAATGAACCAGTAAACATGTGAAACAGTGAACAAGTGAACAGTGAACATGTAAAAAACAGAAATAGATCAAATTTTACCTACCTTGAAAATACCAACCCAGTCTTTTTGATGAGGATGGATAAATTGGGTCAGAGTGTAGTGACATTCAAGGTGTGTGTTCGGAAGATAACTTTTTGCCACATTTTGAAAAATCACATGTGCAAAATTGGAAGTCTGTAAAGCGTTAGCTGAAGATGGAACTTCTTGAAAGGATGACATGATTGATCTGCAACAAAATTGTAGAAGCTGTTACTTCAATATAGTGAAGAACTATGTTAGAAAATAATCCATTTGAAAAATACCAGACAGACAAAATAAACAATTCACTCCTCTAGTCTGACAACAGACAGCCACAGTCCAAGCCCACCAAAACGCATTGCCTCAGCTTCACTCCAAAACAATCACTTCTCAGAACGAAAAAAGGCAGTCATCCCAGTGATAAAACCAAGATGGAGAGAAAGCACCACTTAAGTGAATACCCCCACTGCTATAACACAGATACTGAGTACCAGAAAGAAGGAAATACAAGCGGTGGGAAAATGAGGCAGAGTTCTGACTTAATTAAATGCCATTAGCGATGCTTCAGGGAAACCTGTACTTCTCAGTATTTTTTTGACAGCATTTTCATAAATAAAATTTTGTTCCCCACTCAGTAAAAGTAAGAAAGCTTCATTTTAAGACATTTTAACAAAGAACAAAGTTTATCTAAACAGCTTTTTTTTTTTCCCCTATCTTCTTCAAAAGATTTCTCCTCTATTCTGATGTCAGCAGCCTGGGAGCACACTTTGCTGTACCCGCTTTAAACTCAGATACCCCTGAGTCCTGCACATTACCAACAACAACGGACTGAACTGACGGCGCAGTCATTCAAGTCTGCGCGCAGTTGGACGGATTAGCACTAATTCAGTCGGTTTGCAAAAGCTTTCCATCAGCCTTTCCCTTCACCACCTCATTCTGCATACGTTGTGCTAAAAATTACAGCACCACAAGATGCTTCAAAAGTAGACCATAATGGTCTATCTCTTCGAATTATTAAAAGATATAAAGCCACAACTTCTACTAACCTAAAAGAAACAGAACGGCTTTAGTATCTGAAGCTAAGCAATCAAATGAAACAAACTGTGTCAATTTTCATCACCCGTAAGTGCCTTGGTAAGAGAAACACTAGAATATAATTTTTTTTTAAATAGATTTCCTTAAAAATTAGGAAGTTTATTTTAAGAATGTGCTACAAAGTAGAAACGACTTCTGCAGGCTTCTCTGGCTTGCAGCCCGAGGCTCTCCCGTATCCAGGCCTGCACAGGCCGCCCGGACCAGCCGGATGACCGCCGCCCGGCACCGAACGCGCGGCTCTGGGGCGCAGATCCCCGTACAGCCGGCGGTACGACAGCGGCTGCCGGGTGCGCGCCTACCTCGCGGCGATAGAAAGGAGGAAGAGAAGCAAGAAGAGCTACGTCTGGGCTTCGCTAGCGGCGTGACAAGCGATTCTCACGGGAGACGGCCAGTCAGGCGAGACGGACGGGATGAGGAAAAGCCCGTCGGGCAGGAAAGGCAGAGGCCAGGCCGATTCCACCCTCAAACCTCCAGCCGCGGCCGCGGCCCTGGCCCTACCTGTCCGCGCCGGCCACCCCTCAGCAGCGCTCGCTCAGCAGCCGGCCCGCGCCCGGGGAAAAGGAGCCCCGCTGCCCCCCGCCCGCGGCACGGCCCCTTCCTGCCCCGGCCCATGGCACCCGTCGGGGGGGGGGGCCGCCCGGTGGCGCAGCGCCGCCGCCCGCCGCCTCACGTCTCTGCCCGCCCCAGCGGGTGGCGGGGGCCGGCGGGAAAAGGGATGCCGAGCCTGCCCGCTCCCCACGGCCGCGCCAGGCAGCGCCCCTTACCTAGGCAGGCGCGGAGGACGCCGGGGACATCAACATGGGGCCTCCACCATCAGCGCCGCGCAGCCCCGCCTGCTCGCGTCACTTCCAGCACCGGCCGTGCCCGCGGGAGGCGGGGAGCGCCGCTCCGACTGGGCTGAGCGCAGCGCAGACGCTTGAGCTCGCGTCACCCGAGCTCCTGTTTCGCAAGCTGCTGCTATTAAGCTCCCGGCCTATGCCTGTCTCTGAGCCAGCAAGGAGTGAGATAAAAGAGGTACCTCCTTTCAGGTAGAAGACACAAGAAGTATGTGTGCAAGACTTTTTTTTTTCCTTAAGACAGAGGAATTTGTGTAGTGATAAACAAAATTGGTGCAATAACCAGTCATACATACTTCTGAGGAGGTGGGGAGAACTATTCTGTCTTATCTCTACCTTCCATTTCTTCTCACTACTCTTTGCACGTCATGGTGGGATAAAGGGTTGTCTAAGAGTCACAAGACACCGTTCTGCTGTGGGCTCTGACTTTGAAAGAACTTCAGTTTCACAGTCAGTATCTGAGAAGTATAAACAGTGATGAGACAAATGGTTTTGTTTTCACTGACTATCATTATGATGCTACTTTGTGGAAAATACTGGGAGTTTTGAAATTAAGATTTTTGTGCTCAGTTCATAATATTCAGTCAAGAGAACTAGTTATGATTTAGTCATATTTCTATATTAAATTATTACTTATATTGCTAAATGTCTAGGTAGGAGTTAAAGCAAACTGTATATGTTTGTGATTCATACAATGTATAAAGGACAAATAAGTAAAGAATAATCTTCTCTTTCCTTGTACTTAAATTCACTTTTTTTTTTTTTTTTTTTGGACAAATGCACTTAACGCTAACCACCTAAGTCTAGAAATGTTTTTTCAATTATTTAAATTAAGAACACTTCTTACTGAAATAAATCTGATTTTACAAGCATCGTCACTGATGTATTTATATTGTAAGTTTAGATAGCAGTTTTATCCCTCTACATAGTTACGGTGCAGAACCTTTTCTCATTTTCTTATTGCCACTTAGAGAATGAAAGTACACTGACAAAGCTGTGCTCCATCATCCCAGTATCAACAATTAACATGCTTTTACTGCTACAAAGAAAGATTTCAACCACAGAATTTGCAATTGGAATTGGTGAAATTTGCACTTAGTAGAATCACAGAATTATGGAGTGCTTGGGGCTGGAACAGACCTCTGGAGTCTTTAAATTCATCTGTGTAATATAAATCTTTTGAGAAACTAGCTCTTGAGTATAGTATATTATTTTTTCTATTATTGTTTATATTATCTGCATTGTATTTAATATTGTAACATAAAAAAATGATAGCGTTTCTGGTGAATGTCTTGTCATGTGAGATTCTAATACGCTAATTCAATTAGAAAAGCTTGTTACGGGTTTGGTGGCAGTAATCCTGTCTTTAGTCTGACTCCCACCTTTCTAGCTGCACTGACTTCCAAGAACACAGGAAGTGTTTTTGTTGAAGCAGTATTTTATAATAGATTTGACATGTATACCAGAATTTTACTCTTAAGCATTAATCATTACTTAGCCAATGTTTAATTTTATGTTTGTTGTTTTAAGTAAGAAATCAAGCATCTTTCTGACACAATTCTCCCCATCTGTATCATGGAATCAGAACCACAGAGATTGGAAGAGGCCTAAAGCAGCTCTAAATGAGAGCACTTAGGGCCTAGCCTGCCTATGTTCTGAATGTCAGCGAGGATTGAGATTCCAGCATCACTTAGAGGACCTAAGTGCTCTGATGCTCAACAACACTAATTGTAAAAAAAGTTTCTTGATACCAGGTCAGAATCCCTTGTGTTTCCGTTTCGTCCCTTGCCTCTTCTTTCTCTGCACACCTAAATAAGGTAAAAATATATGTGAATGCAGTAACTGGACCTGAGCAATACTAAATTCTGAAGGATTTGGAAATAGAGACCAAGATGTAAAAATCCCTCTGTTTTGTAGTTATAGAGAGACTTTCTCTGCTAAGTATGATACCTGCACAATTCCCTCTTCAGGCATAAGAATGAGGAATAAAAACTCCAAGCAGTAACTAACCAGGATTGCCATGGGAAGCATAGGGCATGCTACAGACTCTTGGAAAAGTGTTACAAGCTTAGAAATCATTTACTGTTTTCATAATGACACTGTCTTTTTACACTTGTGAGCTCCATTAGCAAATTACTGGTTTGAAATTAGAAATGCATCCCTATCACATGTGTTTAACCTTGGCTACATTTGAACTTGTATTCAGATTAAGAGCCCAATGTATTTCTGTTCACTGTTGGTACTACGGCCGGAATCAAAGCCATGATGTTTTGAATCCAGATCTGTATTATTCCCCTGAGAGCCATCTTTGCTTTGAATGAGTGACAGAAAAATTGTGTATTTCTAGTTTTTATGACCAGAGAAAGGTACTTTATGTTGCGGATATTCAATCTATTGGCATGACAAGTTGATATTGATGAAGTGTGGTAAGGAAATGCTTAGGTTCTAATGATTTGATTTCATTTTGCTTCAACTCCTATTTAAACACTCCCAACTTTTAAGAGTATGGGCCATGTGAGATGTAAAATATATAGATCGATGTCACTAATCGGAAGCTCTTCCTGGTCACGTTGTAAAGCACACTTAATCAACTTCTTTAAGATCATGTTACAGAAAGCTATTAACTATACTCTTAAAGCAGTTAAATAGTTATAAATAATGTTTTATATTTCAGCTGACAACACTGATTGCCCAGCGTTTAAGGAAATCTAATCACAGAGCATACAGACTTTGCCTTCCAGTAAGATGGTGTGGCAAAACTTTGGAACATGTTAGCAATCACACTGTTGCTAACATTTCCTATTAAGGAGAAAGTTTCTCTGTGTATATTTTGGATTTCTTTTCCAACAGTTAATTGCAGGTGATGAAAAAAAGCTATTCAAAAGCTGCCAAGATTTTTAGATCTGTATGAGTGAGATTGATGAAATTTGTGGCTTTTCCCAAAAGAGTGTAGGTGAGAGCAGACATGTAAATTTTGCATGTGTGTGCATGTACGCGTGTGACAGAGAGAGGAGAGAGCAGGAGCTTACTCCTGAGGTGTGAGACTTGGCAGTGTTGCACTGTACAATGGGCACAAGAAACCGCATGTCTGTAAATGACTGCATTTGAATTGCTGCTATTTCACTATTGGGTTACTGTATTGTTAAAGTGAAAAGGAATGTTTTTAATAAATGCAAATAACAAATTAAATACTTGCACACACTGAGGCTTTACTCTCTGGTGTGTAATTACTATATGTGCACTGGAGACCCAGGTCTGGGGGAGTGTTTCATTTCTTATTTATGATGTTAGCAGGTTGGGTTTGGGTTTTTTGGGGTTTTGTTGGTTTTTTTTTTTGCCTTTGGCATACCTCTTACGAGCACACACAGAGCTGCATGTACATGACCACTAAGTAGGTGTCACTTAAATCTTAACAGATATAAAACAGGTAAATACTTTTGCTTTGTGTGCTTTGGTAGATTTACTGTTTCTCCCAGCCTTTTATCTTTGCCATCCTAAAGTAATAGGAAGCTCCCAAATGACCAACATTTTGTTTTCAGAGGCAGGAAAACTGCCTGTGGCTGGAAACAAACAAGCAAGGAGATTTCTAAGCTCTTATCCCTCGGGCAAAGCCCTCAGCCCTGAGGATGGAGAAGAGAAAGACACTTCCCTTAGCCATATAAGCATGCTGTTTGTATACCATTCCAGGTCCCCTCTGTGCTGACTGCCATCACTGACACCATGCAGGAGTGGCTGTACAGGCTCTATCTGTAAGGAGCCTGACAGCTCTCCTGTTTTCTTCTAATAGTATATATTTTTCTCAAAAGATATAAGGATATCTGAGTGATGCTGTGCCTGACCTGGGACTTGAGACAGCCAGCCCTGCTTTTCTCTGTAGCCCCACTTTGCTTTGGAGAATGGTCTAAACCTGCTGTATTCCTATCCGTACAGGAAACATCCAACAGATCTGGAATCCTCCTGCTGCTGGAGTTCTTAATTCTGATGTAAAGAATTCTCACATTCTGTGCAAAAATAGTAACTTTTAACATACATTTTGTGCAAATCGAATACTAGGAAATGCAGAATAGCAATTATAATTGGTGTTTAATTCATCTTCCTGACTGTCCTTCTGCCTATTAACATTGTACAGATTAGAATATACTGGATTTTCTATGCAAATTTGTATACAGAAAGTAATCCAGTTTTTCTGGTTTTATTTCATCAAGCACAATTTCACTTAGAAACGCAGGCTATTTTACCACAGACCAATTTTGAAAAATTTTCGTATCTTTTCTCACTTTGCAATGATCTTCCTTGTATAAGGATTATAAAAACAATAGTGCAGTGTTTACATTTCTGCAGTGTTCTACAAGAAGGCACGTATATTAGCAAATGACCTTCTTTTTCATTAATAAGTACTTTATATTGTAAGGTAGCAAAGTTATCAGTTTTGGCCAGAGTGCAGTTGCTGCTTCTTGTGTTTTAGAACTGGCTCTTTCAATCAAAATATACCTTGCATTATTAACATGGGTAACAACTATTTGTCTTTTAAACATACATTAACGTCACAGCCATGACATATGGCTTTGGTTTATTATATGGCAAGAATTTTCTGGGCCTGTAAATAGTGTTTTGTGTACAAACACCATAGTTAGAATCTGTTTTTAAAATGTATTTCATACTATCGCAGCATTCAGTCTGTATATCCACATCCTGAATATACAGTGTTTGTGCTAATGGGGACTCTTTGAGGCTTTATTAAAATGTCAGTTGAAGTCTACCATTCAGCCCTGCCTGTGCTTGTCAGTAGCATCTGCTGATGGCACGTGGCCTCTCAGAAGTACACCACTTCCTGAAGCAAGGCCATCGAGGTGTGCAAGTCCCTCCAAAAAGCACCAAAAAGCACCACTGATCTTAAAAGTTTTTTGGAATCTTTATCCATATTAAGCAGCGCATTGATATGTATTTATTTTAGGACTGTCAAAATCCAGGCATTTTTTTCTCTCAGAAGAAATGCCAAAAGCAAATTCAGTATGCAGTTTTCTCTCTCCTTCCCAGACCTTTGCTGACTTGCAGTCCCCACTCTGCGGCAATTAGTCAACTGCCATGAGAGAGTTCCTTGGCTGTATATTCTTCCTAATACTCTTTTGCATTAAGTATAGCTAACCTTAGTTGGTGCTGTATTATTCACAGTCATGCAGAGCCAAATCCAGCTCATTTGGCAATGGGAATTTCCACAAGCTTTAGAGTGGGATTAGTTTTTTTCCCCACAGAAGAGGAAATCTCATGAATTGCACCCTCTGAATGTCTAACATTATACTGAGTTGCCACTTACATATTGTTTCTTGATAATTTTACACTCAATATTTAACCAAGAAATCATTTCTAACTCAACAGTGCTTGGCCTTCGGTATTATTAGGTAGCATGAAATATACTCAGTGATGGTATGAAAGTTATTTCCAATAGGGCTTATGAAGTACAGCTGAGTGAGTATGACCTCCTGGCCTTGAAGTGTTTGTTTACTGGGAACTATATTCCAGTTCCCTAAATTTAATCTGTCTTGGACCAGGCTGACATTCCCTGGCTAGATTTATTATATCTCTGGAGGCTGTTACGAACACAACATTGTCACTGCTTATCAAGTAAAATGATAATAGGATTATGTATCCTCTAGTGATAATGATACAGCTATGTTCATTTTTAATAATAACAAACCACAGCTTGATTTCATGTTCAGTGAAGATAATGCGTTACTAGGGGGGAAAAAAACAGACCATTCAAAAAGTATTTTTCTTTCAAACAAATCCATTTTGGAAAATATTTCTTTGTCCATCTTATTTTTCAATCAAAGCTTCAGTTTGTGTATATAAGCAGGCATACCGTGTCCATTTTACAGAAGCACTAATACTGAGGAAAACTCAGAAAATTCCAGTTTCTCTAAATCAACAACTCTGGATTTTGGAAACTGGTCATGGTGGTTTTTCTTGTGCATCTTTTCCTATATTCGGCCAGATATCAAAAGGCAGACACAGCAGACCAGATTTGCATTTCAATTATATTTAGTTATACTCCAGGAGTCCAGAGTAGATTCATTTTTAATCAGTGATATTAATTACTAATAGTATTATTAGCAGTACTGTTTGTTACTATTGGTATTAGGGTTAATATCATAGCCAAGTTTTAGCTTAGTACTGTATATTTTATCAGAAAACTCTTACGTGCATTTCTTAACTGAATTTAACAGGTTACTTCTGGTTACTCAACATCTCTTTGTAATGTATATACATATTTTATCTCCCAGCTCAGACAACAAAAATGAAATTACTTCTTTATTAAGTTGTTCATTAACAAAAGGTTTGACTTCTCTTATTTTAGGAATGCAAAACACTTCCCCCTCTTTTTTCTCTTTTGTTTTGTTTTGTTTTGTTTTGTTTTCGAGGGGATTAGTGGGCAGAACACTGACACTATAATTCTGACTTTTACAGTGTTGCTATTGTTTTGGTGACCGATACTCTTGTGACTCTGCTCTACTGGAATTCATATCACAGTCAACACAGATGAAGCATGCTGTGAGCCTTAAATAAATTGGCCAATACCTCTTACATTAGCTGTACAATTTCTTTTCCTTTTTTTATGTAGTAACTATGTGTTAGTAACCAAGCAGTAGATAATCAGGCTTAGTGCTATGTGTAAATTCTAAATCATAATTTGTGGCCTTTGATAGAATGGCAATTCACTCTTGTGAGGAGTTGTTCAAACACCTAAAAATTTATAAAGGGGCTTCTTGGCATTAACACATGCTGTGGGCAGAAATTCACACAAAAGAATGTGTGCTGGCTGCAAACATCTGCATACTGTTATTATGTGAGAAAGCAGTTGATCAGTATGAAGGCTTTCCCAAAAGTATGACCTTCTGATACATCGGTTAGCAGATACGTTGTAAATCACCTTTTTATTTTTTGTTTTCTTTTTCTTCTCTTTAATGATATTCTCAAATTTTAAAAGTCTTGTTTTGGTTTGTTTCTGCTAACTGTATGTTATGTTCTGGAAGTATCATGCATCCAAATAAATGTAGATCCCAGGTTAAATGCAGTCTAGAAAACTGAGTTCTTTTGAGGACGGAGGGCCAACTTAAATCAAAAGTGCCCCTTGGTGTCTCATAGTCATTAAATTTATGTGAATCTTTTTGCTGCCTGCTTAACTTGTCTTCCACAATGGGGAACCAGAAGAGCCACCTCCTGAGGGGTGGGGGCGAGTCCTGGGGGCTGCTGCAGGCCTTCTGCTTCAGGGCCTACAGGGGCCTGTACGGACATAGGAAGCTCACAGCAGTGCTCCATCCTGCAAGCACCTCCCACCACTTGTCACTGCAGATTCTCTCAGTGTCTTCTTGGAGCCACTGGAGCAAGGCTTCGAGGTCTCCTGGGCATTCTTGGAAAAAGACAGCCCAGACCTCAAATGGGAAGTTGTGCTCAGGAGCCATAAGCACCAGCTCTGCAGGCCCCTGCATATCCTGCAAGCCATCATTGGAGTGTGCTGTGGGCTGTGGGACATGGCATAATCATTGTCCAGATTCAGATCTAGTATCAGATGGTCTTTATTTCGTGCTCACGTACAGCACAATTTGGCTTCTTCTTTGCCCACCAGAGCTCACAGCCGTAGCAAAGCTGGTGAAGACAGGGGAGTCATGTAGGCAATATCGTCCTGACTGTGCCTACAAACAGGACAGTCCAGTCTGATGGCACCATGGCCCCAGACTGTGTGGTCAGTTGGAGAGAGCTGAGATCGGGAAGCTGTTCCCCTCACAAATGCTGCAGTACGCAGAAGGTGTCAGAAACTGCAAAAGAGAGAGGCCGCAGTCATTCAGTGTCCCAGGGCAGGCAGGTCCTTCAGCAGAAAACCCTCCCAGTTCCTGCTCCCCCAAACATCTAAGTCTCCCCTCTCTTAGTTTAAATCCATTCCCCCTTGTCCTTGTCCATGACCCCATGGCCACAAAGGAGTCCTACCAGACCATATAAAAAGTCAGTTCTCCCTTCTGATTATAAGCTCCTTTCAAGTTTTGGAAGACCACAATGAGGTGTCCCTGAAACCTTCTCTTCTCTTCTCTTCTCTTCTCTTCTCTTCTCTTCTCTTCTCT